>NC_092353.1:77428163-78028163 GCF_963676685.1 Mytilus edulis | reverse complement strand
AGAAGGAGATTTTTGTCAACCAAGTGAGTCATTTAAATAAGGAGTTTATAAGGTAAAGTTGCGGATGATTAATATGATTTGTAATAACCTATATGTTGTTGTTTAACTGGTTACTGTAAATTCCAACTGGTTTTGTTATTTTGAAATCTTTAAAAAGGATAAAGGATATGTGTCGCAAAAAAGAAAAACATGAATTCTAAATGTGATAGCACAGTGGTAGAACAGAATACTCGGGAACACTTCCAACAAAAAAATAAACATTTATTGTAAAGAAATGACAGTAACGATACTGCTTTAAAAGTAACTTTGAAACACATGAATTTATTAATATGTATCATTAGGAATATTCATGCATAAACATGCATTATGTTTTATTTTCATTATTTATCGAGATAATTGCAGTATACGATTTGGATATCATTTTGTACAGATCAAATCAAAAGCTCTTTCAAATCAATGAATTTTGACATCCAAATATTATTTAATTCTTATATTTTCAAATGCCTTATTTTAACAGTGTTTTATCATTTTTTTTTATTATAACAAGTGTACTTAGATTAGACAGTTTATCAGTTTAGCAGTTGAACATTGACTCGAAGACACAATAAATCAATATTTGTAAGGTATTTTGTGTAACTTCAGAAGCCAGTACATAGTCGAGACTTTCATTGTATTTGGTTCTACTTGTAGAGAAGTAGCTTTAAGTTTATGTTTGCTACATATGTCATTTTATGAAAATGGAGACAATTGGAAAGTTGGTAAATTGGTGATATATTTTTTGCAGAACCCTAATGTAAAATTTACGTCAAACAATAATGATATCATTAGCAGCATTATCAGTCGGGAACAAAACAAATTCCCTAATGACTTTGTTTAGCTTTCGAACAGCGGCATTTTACTGTTGCCTTTATGTTTTACGTTTGATACGAGAAAAAGGGTAATTATTGTTGTTTTTAGGAGAAAATGTTTTTTAAAATGTTGTATACTAGAACATATGTCAACTATGTCATTACTGAATGAAAAAAGAATCTAAGGATTGCATGTCGGCTTTTCTTGATTTGTCAATTTCGAACAGTAAGTACGGAATGAGTCGTGCATGATGTTTCGACACTCATTCTTATTACTAATTGATGGGGACGATATTTAATTCCCTTGCTGAGAAATAATTTCAACTATTGATGAACGCTGTTAAGGTCTTCTGTTATAACATTGTATAACATGAACATAACATTATATACTGGGCAAAAAAAACGAAACGTTACATGCTTGTAAGATCATTTAAATTTTTTATAACAAAACATGGATAACAATAAGTTAATGAAATAGTTAGCTAACATAATTTTGAAGAGAACAATAACAAGTTTTCTCAATTGAAAACAATATTGCACATTTTGGGACAATTTTAACAGGACGAGGACATAATCCAGGTTAACACGTCAATACCTTGTATGACCACCCCTTGCATTTATGACTGTCTGACACCTCCGTCGCATGGAATCAACAAGACGTCGAATACAGTCT
Source organism: Mytilus edulis (assembly GCF_963676685.1). Taxonomy (NCBI): domain Eukaryota; kingdom Metazoa; phylum Mollusca; class Bivalvia; order Mytilida; family Mytilidae; genus Mytilus; species Mytilus edulis. The sequence continues at coordinate 78,026,642 of NC_092353.1, read as the reverse complement.
TGAGGGATGTTGTTCCATTCCCTGAAAAGTGCTGTTCGGAACTGCGCGAGCGCTTCCGGTGGATTTTGGCTATTTCTGATCCGTCGTCCAAGTTCGCCCCAACGATGTTCAATTGGCGATAAAACTGGAGACATGGCTGGCCAAGGCAACACACGAATATGGTTATTCTCCAAAAAGGTCATCGAAATGTGTGCCACGTGACAACGGGCGTTTTCCTGCTGAAAAACGTGGTTAAAATGATGTCTTCGGAGAAACGGGAGAGCAACTGGAGCAAAAATTCGTCCCTATACCTTGTCGCATTAAGGTTACCAACGATGATTTTGAGCTCGGTGCTTTCCTGATAGGTTATTCCATCCCATATCATGATTCCGCTACGACCAAACCGATCTGTTTCCTGCACGCACGCATCATAAAATCGTTCATTGCGTTTCCGGTAGAGCCTTGCTCTGCCGTCGCTAAATTTCAAGTTGAATTTAGATACATCGGTAGAAAGAACCCGTCTCCATGTTTGCTTATTCTATCGAATCCGTACCCGAGTCCATTGAATTCGCGCCATCCTGTGACGCTGTGTAAGGATAGGTCCCTGCAATGGACGAAAAGCTCTAAGACCAACTTGACGCAAAAGTTTACGAACTTTGAGCATATTTTCTGTTTTTATGTCTTCCGTGGCTTTGTCGTGCAGTTTGTTTACAAATCGATTCCGGAGATGAATGATGCGTACAGGGCCGTAAATTTCCTCCCCTTCCCTGAATGCAATGTACCTACTGAGAATCCACCACTTGTTACATTTTTTATACATTTCAATAATTAAGCGCCTACAAATATTGAATACAGTTGTCTGCTCTATGGTCGGGTTGTTGTCTTTTTGACACATTCCCCATTTTCATTCTCAATTTTATTATTCAGAGTAAGATTAGGTGTAAAGATATATTTGTTTACGCTTTATAATGCTTCACAAGCCATCTTTTCTAAGTTTCAGTGAAACAATTTGCGAACTTAAAATGAAAGACTGTCTGACATTTCCAACTTGAGCATTTTTTGTGGTTTATCCTACTTTTTTTGTCTGTTCCAATCGAGCTTTGTTAACTTTGCTTCACAGACAAAATTTACAAACCTTAAACTAAAATGTAATTTATTATTCATAATTTTGATTATAAAATTCAAATTAATAAAAATTAACTTATCATAGATACCAGGACTAATCTTTGTGCATACGCCAGACGTGCGTTTCGTCTACAAAAGACTCATCAGTGACGCTCGAATCCAAAAAAGTTAAAAAGGCCAAATAAAGTACGAAGTTGAAGAGCTCTGAGGACCAAAGTTCCTAAAAGTGTTGCCAAATACAGCTGAGGTAATCGATGCCTGAGGTAGAAAAGTCTAAGTATTTAAAAAAAATTGTAAACAGTAAATTTATAAATATAACCATATCAATGACAATTCATGTCAGCACAAAAAGTGCTGACTACTGGCCTTGTAATACCCTCGGGGAAATAAATTTCCAACAGCAGTGGCATCTAAATGACAAAACGCATTTGTGTGCATAACATTTTTTCTATACCATAGAGTTTTGAAATAATTGTGAGAAGATAGGTTTTCTTATATGTTTTAAGAATATAAAAAATGGTGTCACCGAATTTGTTTTCTTGCTACATGTAAAAAAATAAATCCCTATAAGTCCAGTATAATATTTGTTCCTTAAAGAGTTATCTTTTCTTTAATGGCTCATTTGAATATTATTCTTTAAACAAAAAAACATGATATTTGTTTAAATATTTTGAATAATTCAATAAATCAGTTTTTCTTATATCATTTAACAGTCTAACAATTAAATTGCAAATCTGTCTCCTAATTTTCAGATTTGGGCAAATAACTAGACCGATTTTGTACTGCGATTGTACAATCAAAGATGGCGGTAAACCTTAAATTATCCAAACACTATGATATAATTAGAAATCAAGAGTAAACGAAAACAACTGAAAACAAAACAATGACAAAAAAAAGGAATAAACAGTAGAAGTTTCTATATGATTGTGAAAAGGTACTTGTCGAGCAGAAAAAAAATTGAAATAAGCAAAGAAATGTATTTTACAAAAACGTTTCGCTTACCTTTGTAGATATATTCTACCACTGCTGAACAGGGATGGGGTAGATTACTTTAAAATGTAATCGATTAAATTACAATTACTTTGCTTATAAAATGTAATCGGTTACATTACAATTACACCTTATTTCAAATGTAATAGATTGATTACTTATGAATACATTGTATTATATATTGCAATATTTAAGAATTTTTTTTATAACTTTTTATCCTCAGGAAAAAGGTAATTTTGGTTAAAATTATTAAAGCCATAATTTATTCATTTTGTTTAAAAGAATTTAAACATGTACAGTGTAACATGCGTAAAGCTAAAGACAAGTGTCCTCTCTCTTTGTAAAAGATACAACTTTGTTTTTTTCTACAAATTTTAACCAACTGCCCAATTAATAAAAAAAACCTGGTAAAATCAATTAAGTATAGTTTTATTGTCTGTGGGGACATAATTGACACATCCATAAATGTTTTTACAGGTGTTAATTACTACTTCCATTTTTTTTTAACAAACAATAAGTGAGCTTGGGTATTAAAATTGTATTGTCTGAATTGCAATATCAATAAAGTTATAAGTGGTTATTTGTCATTATTTGTTTGAAAATTTTGAATACATGCAGTATATATCAAAATATTCATGGATATTTATTTAAATTGTCAAAAAATTAAATCTAGTTTAAAATTCCATTTTGAATTAAATGGGCTCAGGCATATTTGTCGACCATCAAAGTCAAATTGGAACTAATTGTTTTCTGCTTTTGAATTTCAATGTAGTTTTATCAAATTATTGTGCCAACTTATATGAAATTGGAGTTAATATCAGAAGTGTTCAATCAAGGAACAAAAATGATTTCAAAGCATATTCTTATATCATAAGAGCTCAATCGCACTAACACTTGAAAGACAAATTCCTTTAGTAAACTGTTAACTAAATAAAACATTTGATTATACAAAACTTGTTATATAAATCAAGTAAATAGTTATCAAAAGTACCAGGATTATAATTTAATACGCCAGACGCGCGTTTCGTCTACATAAGACTCATCAGTGACGCTCATATCAAAACAGTTAAAAAGCCAAACATATACAAAGTTGAAGAGCATTGAGGACCCAAAATTCTAAAAAGTTGTGCCAAATACGGCTAAGGTAATCTACTCCTTGGGTAAGAAAATCCTTAGTTTTTCGAAAAATTCAAAGTTTTGTAAACGGGAAATTTATAAAAATGACCATATAATTGATATTCATGTCAACACCGAAGTGTTGACTACTGGGCTGGTGATACCCTCGGGGACGAAACGTCCACCAGCAGTGGCATCGACCCAGTGGTGTAAATAGTTATCAAAAGTACCAGGATTATAATTTAATACGCCAGACGCGCGTTTCGTCTACATAAGACAGTTATGTCTCTAAAGTAAAAGGAAAATCCGCAAAATACTGTAGATGCACAACATTAACCAATGGTTTTTATTTATTTGCATTTTCAAGAGGAAAACAATGAACTTTATTTCTTTATCAATCTTTTCAAAATAAATGTCAATGTTAACAGATGGAAACAATAATGAAGCCTGTACCAGTGGAATAGCTGGGAGCTGTTTATATCCAGGTCATTTGGTTTGTAAGTCTAACAACATGTGACCACGTGGTAATACAGTCAGTGGCCCACACAATAAGTTTTTTAAGTTAATAATCAAGTACTTAAATTTGACAGCAATAAACCAAACCTTCAAATCACCTGGTTTTTCAATAAAACATCTAATTGACATACATATGTTGATTTAGAGTAATTAAAGGTCAGTCAAACTAAATTAGAAGGTCAAGACGGGCTGAGACTGGTCCAAACTGAATCACTCTTATCAAACGTATTTTGTAGCGTGTAGACCATAGTCAAATAATCAAGATTATGTCGAGACATATCAAGTAAAGTCGTGCTCGATCATACTGATGGAGCACAACATTTAGCCTTTTCAGATTATTGGCAGTTGAAAGTGATAGTTAACACCATGACAAGAGATATATTAAGTTTGTGTTATGTTCAAGTTGAATGAGTTATCAACCGATAACGAAATATGCATTCGTTTGATGGGTTTGAGGTTTTGATTTTGCCATTTGATTAGGAACTTTTCTTTTTGAATTTTCCTTGGAGATCAGAATTTCGGTGATTTTACTTTTTTGTATATGAATCACCATACTTTTTCAAATTTTTGAATATGAATTACACATAAGTAATGCATGGTGTATAAATCTGTTCTAGAAAGGTTGAACTACAAATGTGCAATCATCAACAAAATAGATAACTCGAACCTAAATTTATAATTTGCATAGCTAAAAACAATTCAATATTTATTTCAAATTCAGAAAATGAAAACCATTTTTACCCTTCAGTACTGGTAGTAATTTAATGTTGTTAAATCCCCTTAAAGTTCATATAATAAAGAACATATGGTATGATTGCCAATGAGACAACTCTCCAGAAGAGACCAAATGACACAGAAATTAACGTATATGTCACCGGACAGACTGAAGCACTGAACGAAGCACATACAAAAAAGTCAGTTATAAAGTGCCCCGATATCATAAATGTAAAGCAATTTATACGAGAAAACTAACGGCCTAAAAAATGTACACGAAAATAAATGTAAAACAAATATGTAACACGACAACAAACGACAACAACTAAAAAACAGGCTCATTTCTTAAGACAGGCACATACAGAATGTGGCGGGGAATCATGTCAATTTTGAACAAAGGGAACCAATAATTGAGCCTGTACCTGTGCTTTAGCTGGCAACTCTTTATATACAGATTTGATTTAAAAAAGAAATAGAAGTGTTTATTTTTAATAACTAACTTGGACGGGAGATACAGAATAAATATAATTTTCAATACGTAAAATCACCTTTTAAAATGTAAAGAATTTATACTCATTATGAATGTATGAACAAAAATTATCAGTAATCAGTCCTTAGTCAGGAGTTACACAGACTATACTAAATGATGCGTTCGACTGTGTACTTAATTCGGTGGGTAAAACTGTCGGCTCAAATCTACGTCTACAGTGTAACTGGTATGTTGGTCACTATGTGCGAAGTTTTACAGAGGAAAATACAACATTAGTAAAAATGTTCATCTAAAGGAAGAAAATTGTTTTTTTAATTAATTTTTGCACAGAATTTTTTTGTATGATTAAAAACATCAACTTGGTCATATAAGTGGAGATAATTCATATGATGTAACTGGTTGGAACGAATACGTAAGGTTCCTAATAAAGGAAAACGTTGAAAGATCCTTTGTAACATGAACAACACGACGGGTGCTACGTGTGGAGAAGGATCTGCCTCCTCTTCCGGAGCAACTGAGATCACCCCTAGTTTTTTGTAGGGTCCGTGTTGTTTGTGTACCCCTATTTATGAAATTTTGTCCAATCATCATGGTCAATATAATGGAAATTGCTGCGACTGTCGTACAAGTAAAAGCTTTAATTTAGCGCTATACAATCAGGTTAAATCAACCATTTGCAACATTTGAAAATGCCTGTACCAAGTCAGGAATATGACAGGTGTTATCCATTCGTTTGATGTGTTTTAGCATTTGATTTTGCCATTTGATTAGGGATATTTCAAATTTTCCTCGGAGTTTACTATATTTGTGATTTTACTTTTTGAATGCACATAATCAATCAATTGTTATTTTTATTTGCATTTTCTTGAGGAAAGAAATGAATTTTATTCAGATATAAATGTCTTTAAAGTTAATGTCTATTTTAACAGAGGGAAACAACAATGAAGCCTGTACCAGTGGAATAGCTGGAAGCTGTTTATATCCAGGTCATTTGGTTTGTCAGTCTAACAACATATGTACATGTGCTAATACAGCCACACACTACTGGGATATTGTGACCGCTAGCTGTAAATCAAGTAATTTTAATACATTAGTTTATTTGAATTGAAAATTGGACAGTTAATAGATGGTGGAAAAATACACGACTGCTATGTTGTGAAGTATAAGGAAATAAACTATACTCTAAGCATCTCTAAAAAGACATTATTTTTAATTTTAGTTTCTTGTGTACAAATTGGAGTTTAGTTAGGCGTTCCTTTTTCCTAAACTATTATATATTGTTTCGGGGTCAGCGGAAGGACGCCTTCGAGTGCGGGAATGTCTTGCTACATTAAAGACCTGTTGGTGACCTTCTGCTGTTGTCTTTTCTATAGTCGGGTTGTTGTCTCTTTGACACATTCTCCATTTCCATTCTCAAATTTTATTGAGCATTGCTATTGATATATTCAGAATAATGATCAAACTTATTAAATGAAGTGTAGACCAAAGTCAAATATAGTTAAAAATACTGTTAAGTAAAGTATGTGCTGGAGCGCAACATATAGCCTTTTTAGCATCTGAACAGCCTCTGAGCAGTTCATAGTGATAGTGAACACCATGAAAAGTGATGGATCAAGTTTTTATATTGTTTCAGTACAATGAGTTATTAACCGATTTCGGACTATGCAATGTTAGTATTTTAATGACCATACTTTTCAGAAAATAAACGTTTGATTATAAATAACATAAATAATGCATGGTGTAAAAATCTGTTCTAAAAATGTTGTACAAAAATTGTGAAATCATCAGCAAAGTAAGATAACTTAAATTTATAATTTGCATACAATTCAATATTTTATTCTAAATTCAGAAAATGAAAGTCATCTTTACCATTCACTGCTGAAAGCACTTTGATAAATTTTAAGTTGATAAATTGCCTGTAAGTTCATGTCAATTTAAAACAAAGATATCCAATAATTGAGCCTGTATCAGTGCATTAACCGGCAGCTGTTTATATCCAAATTTGATTTTTGTAGTAATTTACTTGGAAGGGAGCTACAAAATAGATGTTATTTTCATTTCGTAATGACACTTTTGTAAGGTAAACCCTTTTATACTCTTTGAATGTATGAACAAAAGTTATTGGAAATTTTAACGAGAATAGAAATTGTCGACTCAAATCTACAGTTAAACGGTTAAACAGGTCACTATGTACAAATTTTGACAGAGGAACGTGAAACATTAGTAAAATGTTCATCTAAAAGAAGAACAGTGTGTGTTTTATTCTATTTTGGTATCTATTTTTATCAATACAGAATCGTTTTGTTTGATTTTAAAAAACATCCACTTGGCCATATAGGTGTAGATAAACAGTTTTTTCATTTGCATTTTATTGAGGAAAACAACGAATTTTATTAGGAAAAATGTCTTTTAAGTTAATGTCTATTTTAACAGAGGGAAACATCAATGGAGCCTGTATCAGTGGAATAGCTGACAGCTGTTTATTTCCAGGTCATTTGGTTTGTCAGTCTAACAACATATGTACCTGTGCCAATACAGCCATATATTACTGGGATCCTAGAACCACAAGTTGTAAACCAAGTAAGTTTTAAATTAATTTGTTTATTTGAATTGAAAATTTTACAGTTTATATATGGAGGAAAATTACTGAGTCTAGACTGGTTCAGCCTTGCTATTGGTGTATTTAGAATATACCAATATTATTAAGTATTCTGATCAAACTTATGAAGTAAAGTGGTAAACGGGTAAAAATTGTTTATTTTCCGTTCAGTGACCACGACGGTGTGTTCATTAAAATAAATACAAATGAACCAGAACGCGGTCCCGGAAGGTGGTAAATGGACTCATCAGTTATGCAATCGGATTTATTTTAAGAAAATACGTTCGAAAGCTTTTTGGAAAACTAGAAATTAAAACAAATAAGTTCGAAAATAATCTTGAATGGTGGGAGGAAACTAAGATAAAAATAGCAATTCAACGTTACAGAAAAACATATAAGGGAGTGGGAAAAAAGGTTGGATAATATTACGAGAACCGATCTTACCTATAATGAATACAAATAAAATAATTTAAAAGTTAGAATAAACAATTATTATGACAAAAAAGCCGAGGCAGTCAGAATCAGACCTAAAATTAATTGGTACGAGAAAGGCGAAAAATTTACAGGGTACTTTATTCTCCAAAAAAAAGTGGAGCGCGAAAAAATTATGAACTAGAATAAAAGGTTCAGACGGAAAATATAAAGATGATATAGAATCTATTTTAGAAGAACAAGTATCTTTATACAAAATAATATTTACGTCAGAGATGTAGACAATAACAATCAAAACCAAGGAATAAACAAAGACTCATAAAACCAAAAGACATTCACATCAACAGTTACAAATAATAAATAAAAAACAACACGAACTCAACTAAAAACCAAGAGTGAAATCAGGTGTTCCGGAAGGTTAAGCATTTCCTACACCGTATACGGCACCCGTCGTGTTATTTCTTTGTTCAGTTCGGTCATGATGGGGGTTATTATGACTGAGGAAGAATATCAGATATGATTTCTGACACACGTTTGTTATAATGGCCAATCAGCTCATGATGGCGACCGTAAAATTTCTTGAGAAATGACCTTAATTCGATTGATTCGTAGCCCTGCCTTAGTAACTTTTGACAAAGCAGTATTCTTCGTTCAACAAAATCAACTTACTTTGAGCTAGCTCTAGAGTAACGTATCAATTGAGACACATTTACTCCATATGCTAGTGCCGCTGGGATGTTGCTGCACAGAAATTGAAAGTTGGAAAATTAAAATCATCGCGTTTGTCATTAATTTTGGTATTTAACCTACCATCAGTAGTCAATTCGAGAAAAAGGTCTAAATATGAAGCAGATTTATCTTTGTCGGTAGAAGTAATATCAAGTTCTCTTGGATATATTAAACGTATGTGATCACTGAATCTATTATTATTAAGAGACAGTACATCATCAATATACCGAAAGGTGAAATTAAAAGACTGGGCTAATTGTTTTTTATCCTTTCTGTACAAGCCCTGCAGGTAGAGGAGCGCAATTAATACCCATTTTTGGAAGACCGAAGCTGCAAATTCAACACATATGTTGTGTTCAGGATGGAAGTGATATCATCTTCGGTGTATTTTTTGCTTGACTCTGTTGCAAAAAATCTAATACAGAATATAGACCATAAACTATACACAAGAAGAAAATAAAAAAAATGTGTGAAATGGATATAACTTTGGATGAAATAAGTAAGGCCGTTACAATTTTGAAACTTGATAAACACCCTGGGGAAGACGGAATTCTGAATGAATTTAACAAAATGTATTTGTATTTGATAAGCGACGACTTCATGGCGGTTATTGAGGAAATCTTTGACAACAATTTGCTCTGTAAAACTCAATACAGAGGTATAATCACACTAATGTTTAAGTCTAGGGAGACAGAAGACAGAAACAATCGCGTCCTATAACGCTCTTTAACACGGACTATAACATTATTTCCTATGTACTCGCGGAAAGGTTAAAAAATGTACTACCGCAAATAATTAATTTCGTTTAAAAAGTGTTTGCCGAAGGGTGCAACATTTTTTAAGGGAACAGATATTTAAGAGATATAATTTTTTTGTTTACATACTGGTTTCCAGTTATGCTCTCTGTGTTCCAGCTCACAGAGACATAACTTGGGAATGTTACCAGTAGATATACATGTGCATATTGTTTACATTGAAATATGTGGTAACCTTTCTTTCGAGGTAGGGGTAGTTAAGAAAATAAGTGTAAGTTTCAACTCTAAAAAGTTTAGGGCATATAAACGTTAAAAAAATGCCACACAGCCCTATATTTTGAACTTGAAAAAATTGTGGTGCATATGAACTTTTCATTCTAGGATAAGATTTTTTTCAAAACTTCATAGTAGTGGTACAGTGTTAGTCGTAAAAGGAGTTCCTATGGGAAATGATATTGTCAATATTTACAGAAATGCAACAATGAACTTTATTTCTTTATCAATCTTTTCAAAGTAAATGTAAATTTTAACAGAGGGAAACAGTAATGAAGCCTGTACCAGTGGAATAGCTGGGAGCTGTTTATATCCAGGTCATTTGGTTTTTAAGTCTAACAACATGTGACTGCGTGCTAATACAGCCAGTGGCCCACACAATAAGTTTTTTAAGTTATTAATTAAGTACTTAAATTTGACAGCAATAAACCAAACCTTCAAATCACCTGGTTTTTCAATAAAACATATAATTGACATACATGTGTTGATTTAGAGTAATTAAAGGTCAGTCAAACTAAATTAGAAGGTCAAGACGGGCTGAGACTGGTCCAAACTGAATCACGACTGGTTAAGCATTGCTATTGGTATATTTAAAATGTCTCAAGGTTATCAAGTACTCTTATCAAACGTATTATGTAAAGTGTAGACCATAGTCAAATAATCAAGATTAACATGATTAAGTCGAGTCATATCAAGTAAAGTCTGTGCTCGATCATACTGATGGAGCACAACATTTAGCCTTTTCAGACTATTGGCAGTTGAAAGTGATAGTTAACACCATGACAAGAGATAGATTAAGCTTGTGTTATGTTCAAGTTGAATGAGTTATCAACCGATAACGGAATATGCATTCGTTTGAGGTTTTGATTTTGCCATTTGATTAGGAACTTTCCTTTTTGAATTTTCATTGGAGATCAGAATTTCTGTGATTTTACTTTTTTGTATATGAATCACCATACTTTTTCAAATTTTTGAATATGAATTACACATAAGTAATGTATGGTGTATAAATCTGTTCTAGAAAGGTTGAACTACAAATGTGCAATCATCAACAAAATAGATAACTCGAACCTAAATTTATAATTTGCATAGCTAAAAACAATTCAATATTTATTTCAAATTCAGAAAATGAAAACCATTTTTACCTTTTAGTACATGTAGTAATTTAATGTTGTTAAATCCCCTTAAAGTTCATATAATAAAGAACATATGGTATGATTGCCAATGAGACAACTCTCCAGAAGAGACCAAATGACACAGAAATTAACGTATATGTCACCGGACAGACTGAAGCACTGAACGAAGCACATACAAAAAAGTCAGTTATAAAGTGCCCCGAAATCATAAATGTATAGCAATTTATACGAGAAAACTAACGGCATAAAAAATGTACACGAAAATAAATGTAAAACAAATATGTAACACCACAACAAACGACAACAACTGAAAAACAGGCTCATTTCTTAAGACAGGCACATTCAGAATGTGGCGGGGAATCATGTCAATTTTGAACAAAAGGAACCAATAATTAAGCCTGTACATGCTGTACCAGTGCAATAGCTGGCAACTCTTTATATCTAGATTTGATTTAGAAAAAGAAATAGAAGTGTTTATTTTTAATAACTAACTTGGACGGGAGATACAGAATAGATATAATTTTTAATACGTAATATCACCTTTTAAAAGGTAAAGAATTTATACTCATTATGAATGTATGAACACAAATTATCAGTAATCAGTACTTAGTCAGGAGTGACACAGACCATGACTGGTATGTTGGTCACTATGTGCGAAGTTTTACAAAGGAAGAAAATTGTGTTTTTAATTTATTTTTGTACATAATCTTTTTTTGTATGATTAAAAACATCAACTTGGTCATATAAGTGGAAATAACTCATATAATGTAACTGGTTTGAACGAATACGTAAGGTTCCTAATAAAGGAAAATGTTGAAAGATCCTTTGTAACATGAACAACACGACGCGTGCTACGTGTGGAGAAGGATCTGCCTCCGCTTCCGGAGCAACTGAAATCACCTCTAGTATTTGGTCGGGGTCCGTGTTGTTTTTGTACCCCTATTTATGAAATTTTGTCCACGCATCATTGTCAATATAATGGAAATTGCTGCGACTTTCGTACAAGTGAAAGATTTAATTAAGCGCTATAAAATAAGGTTAAATCAACCATTTGCAACATTTGAAAATGCCTGTACCAAGTCAGGAATATGACAGGTGTTATCCATTCGTTTGATGTGTTTTAGCATTTGATTTTGCCATTTGATTAGGGATATTTCAAATTTTCCTCGGAGTTCACTATATTTGTGATTTTACTTTTTGAATGCACATAATCAATCAATTGTTATTTTCATTTGCTTTTTCTTGAGGAAAGAAATGAATTTTATTTAGATATAAATAAAGGCAACAGTAGTATACCGCTGTTCAAAACTCATAAATCCATGGACAAAATCGGGGTAACAAACTAAAACCGAGGGAAATGCATTAAATATAAGAGGAGAACAACGACATAACACTAGTAAAATGTAACACACACAGAAACGGACCGAGCATCAGACAAAATCCCACGAGAATAACAAATATAACATCAAAAACAAACACCTGAATTTGGGATAGACAAGTACTGTGACACGTCTTATTGCAATGTGAATTGACACTACAAAATAAGAGAAAACAAACGACACAACGTTAAAATGTAATACACACAGAAACAAACTATAATATAACAATGGCGTTATTCCTGACTTGGTACAGGGCATTTTTAAAGGGAAAAAACGGTGGGTTGAACCTGGTTTTGTGGCATGCCAAACCTCGCACTTTTATGTGAAATATAACATCAAAATGACAACACAACACCACAGGACTACAATATAAATAAATTGGAGAACACAATTGACAAAGAAATGTCCTTAAAGTTAATGTCTATTTTAACAGAGGGAAACAACAATGAAGCCTGTCCCAGTGGAATAGCTGGGAGCTGTTTATATCCAAGTCAATTGGTTTGTCAGTCTAACAACATATGTACATGTGCTAATACAGACACACACTACTGGTATACTGGGACCGCTAGCTGTAAATCAAGTAATTTTAAATGCATTAGTTTATTTGAATTGAAAATTGGACAGTTAATAAATGGTGGGAAAATACACGACTGCTATGTTGTGAAATATAAGGAAATAAACTATACTCTAAGCATCTCTGAAAAGACAGATAAATAGCATTATTACATTTGTTGCAATGAATTACATTGATTTCCCAGTTAAATAAAAACCGATAATTTCACATCTGAAATAACTGTGGTTATTTCACTCTCTGACGTCATACAACAATAGGCGTTGTCAAGACGTCGATAACGTCGGATCAAAACAAATTGTCAATGCGTAGTAAAAAGATTTAGTTCCTTACATTTTCTACATTAATTTCATAAAAAAAAAGCCATTTGCCAATGTAATAAAAAACATAACTAATAGCCGTATTTGAATATTAAAAATAAGACAACTTGTACCCGAACGCCGCCATGGATTAAACTCGTGCTGCGCACTCGTTTAATCCATGCGTCGTTCGGTCACGCGTTGTCTTATTGTTTATATTCAAATACGGCGATTAGTTATACTATAATTTTATTGGAAAGACGGACTGTTTCGAGGTTTAAATATTACTATTATAATTGAAATATATGTCGAGTTTTATGAAAATCCAAGTTGATTTAAAAAAGTTAACGAAGTTTTAAAGGGGTTTTAAAGGGTGATTGAGATTGCCATGAAAATTGATGAAAATCCAAATTGTTTTTAAAATGATTATCTAAATTTTGTCCGAACTTAATAATCTGGGTTTTTAGAGCTATTTACCAAGCCTTTGAATTTGACAGCAATAAACCAAGCCACTAAATAACCGGGATTTTAAATTATCAATATCTAATGACATATATATGTTGATTAAGAGTGATTCAAGACCAGTGAAACTGTTTCAAGGTTAAGACTGGTCGTGACTAGTTAAACCTGGTTGACTATTTAAGTTAATATTGATTCACTTATAGGGTCTTTGTACAGGAACTAAACATATTTATTCAAAAACCAGTTGTTGGCATGACACGGGTCATGTTCTTCTCATATATGTTATGATGGTATGATACTAAACAATTAACGGGAAGGATGTGCCTAATCTTTCAATCAGTTTAATTGAAGTCTGGAGCTGGCATGTCAGTTAACTGCTAGTAGTCTGTTGTTATTTATGTATTTATGTATTATTGTCATTTTGTTTATTTTCTTTGGTTACATGTACATCTTCTGACATCAGACTCGGACTTCTCTTGAACTGAATTTTAATGTGCGTTTTGTTATGCGATTACTTTTGTACATGGCTAGAGGTATAGTGGGCGGATTGAGATCTCATAAACATGTTTAACCCCGCCGCATTTTTGCGCCTGTCCCAAGTCAGGAGCCTCTGGCCTTTGTTAGTCTTGTTTTATTTTTATTTTTAGTTTCTTGTGTACAATTTGGAGTTTAGTTAGGCGTTCATTATCACTGAACTAGTATGTATTTGTTTAGGGGTCAGCTGAAGGACGCCTCCGGGTGCGGGAATTTCTCGCTACATTGAAGACCTGTTGGTGACCTTCTGCTGTTGTCTTTTCTATGATCGGGTTGTTGTCTCTTTGACACATTCCCCATTTCCATTCTCAATTTGATTGAGCATTGCTATCGATATATTCAAAATAATGATCAAACTTATTAAATGAAGTGTAGACCAAAGTCAAATATAGTTAAACATACTGTCGAGATTATGCTGAGTCCTGTCAAGTAAAGTATGTGCTCGACCTTAATGATGTAGCGCAACATATAGCCTTTTCAGCCTCTGAGCAGTTCATAGTGATAGTTAACACCATGAAAAGTGATGGATCAAGTTTGTATATTGTTTCAGTACAATGAGTTATTAACCGATTTCGGACTATGCAATGTTAGTATTTTAATGACCATACTTTTCAGAAAATGAACGTTTGATTATAAATTACATAAATAATGCATGGTGTATAAATCTGTTCTAAAAAGGTTGTACAGAAATTGTGCAATCATCAGCAAAGTAAGATAACTTAAACTTAAATTTATAATTTGCATAGTTCATGTAGTTAAATACAATTCAATATTTTATTCTAAATTCAGAAATTGAAAGTCATCTTTACCATTCACTGCTGAAAACACTTTGATAAATTTTAAGTTGATAAATTGCCTGTAAGTTCATGTCACTTTTAAATAAAAATATCCAATAATTAAGCCTGTACCAGTGCAATAACCGGCAGCTGTTTATATCCAGATTTGATTTTTAGTAATTTACTTGGAAGGGAGCTACAAAATAGATGTTTTTTTCAATTCGTAATGACACTTTTGTAAGGTAAACCCTTTTGTACTCTTTGAATGTATGAACAAAAGTTATTGGAAATTTTAACGAGAATAGAAATTGTCGACTCAAATCTACAATTAAACGGCTAAACTGGTCACTATGTACAAATTTTGACAGAGGAACGTGAAACATTAGTAAAATGTTCATCTAAAAGAAGAACAGTGTGTATTTATTCTATTTTGGTATCTATTTTTATAAATACAGAATCTTTTTGTTTGATTTAAAAAAACATCCACTTGGCCATATAGGTGTAGATAAACAGTTTTTTCATTTGCATTTTATTGAGGAAAACAACGAATTTTATTAGGAAAAATGTCTTTTAAGTTAATGTCTATTTTAACAGAGGGAAACATCAATGGAGCCTGTATCAGTGGAATAGCTGACAGCTGTTTATTTCCAGGTCATTTGGTTTGTCAGTCTAACAACATATGTACCTGAGTCTAGCACGTCCTTGCCGTCGTCATCACGCTCTGCTTACGACCTTACTACGTTCATACTACGACCATCATTCTCATTGTCATTTTCGCATTTAATATATAACAAATCTCCCCACGATTTGTTTATCTGTATGTAATTAGGACTTCTTGTCCATTTTCTATAACGGCTCAACCATGCTTTTCTTTTTTATATAGATTAGAGACTCACACCACATCTTCCTATATCTATAGACCGTTAGTTTTTCCGTTTGAATGGTTTTACACTAGTATTTTGGGGGCCTTTATAGCTAACTGTTCGGTGTGAGCCAAGGCTCTGTGTTGAAGGCCATACCTTGGCCTATAATGGTTTACTTTTATAAATTGTTACTTGGATGGATAGTTGTCTTATTGGCACTCATACTATGTCTTCCTTATATATTGACACATCTGTGCCATCTCTGCTATCGTTCACTAAGATATCGTCATTTGAGCTTTATGGACCAGCAATAGGTTGTAATTTTGGTTGCATTGGTCGGACCGACAACTCTGCTTGATCTGAATTCGTTACTATCAGAGCCCCCTCTACCTCTACATCAACCCCTACCACCACCCCCACGTGTTCTAGTAGATTTTGGTGGCATGACTGTATTGTTTCCGGGAAATCTACGTATTAATCAGAAATAGAAGGAATGGAACTGTATTGATATGGAACACAATGTTGACGTTATTGCTGAGAACGTAGTAAGATCGCGGTTTGAACGTAGTATAATCGTGGAAAGAACGTGCTATAATCGAAGTAGAAGCGTGGTAAGATCGTGTTGCATTCGGATAACTCGTGGTACATGTATGGTCCTAGTGAGAACGTGATGAGCGTTGAAAGATCTTGAAGTGTAGTGAGTCGCAGAATAGCGCGATGAGAACGTGGTATAATCGTAGCGGGATCGTTGTAGAAGCGTAGTTAGGACGTAGTAGCATCGTGAAAGCAACGAAAATTTACATTTTCATGCCGCTCATACCACGATCTCACCAAGATCGCTGTGAGCGTGGTGTGATCGTGGTCTAGTGGGACTGGGGCTTTACTTAGTTATTGTCTTCATTTGTTTTTGTTGTTGTTATATGTCACAAACTGTAAAGTTATGTATGGCAATAAAACTTTGAATTGAAAAAAATATAAACGGTGAACACAATTTGAGATCATGATTGTCGGAAAACCCCATTTAAAGATAATTTGCCTGGTAAAAATTGGCTATATGCTTTCATAAAACGCCATCCTGAGATTTCTACTCGCACTCTACAGACACTTTGTAAGGAACTCGCACTTATATCTTGGAAAAAAATAAAATGGTGGTTCGAAGATTCTGCAAAGAACCCAACGGACAATTATGAAGGGCGAATAGATATATTGAAAGATGCTTCTTGCATATTTAACACAGATGAATGTGGGTTTCCGCAAGATCCAAAATCTAGTAAAATTTTTGCTGCTTAAGGCAGTAAGAATGTGTATTCAAAATGTTCAGATGACAAATAACTGTTCTTGCATGTATGAATATAGCAGCATGGTGTCGAGCCATCTGAAGTATTTGCAAGTGAAAAATCAGACCAGGATCGCGGTAATGACGACGATATGAAATATAAAGATACCCAAGTTGATAGTCGTCCAGTTACCAATAATGCCGGGACCTACATTCGAGATCCAGAACCCGTACAAATTGCTGATGAGGCGGAGCGAGATTCCTTTAATGTCATCTGAAATTAGAGACTCTGTCTCATGTGAAACAATGCATACAAGTAGTTGCAGAATTGCCCCCTTGTCTTTATCATGTTTATCCAGAAACAGTCTTTAGTTTTTTGTGAGCTTCATGTGGCACAGTCTTTAGTTATTTGTGGGGAAAATTGAAAATTCCCCCATATTTATGAATTAAATCACATAACTCTGAAAAGGTAAATCTAAAATTTATAAAATCAAAAGAGAGTTAATGTCAATAGATTTAAACGATTCATTAAAGATTCTTACAATAAAGTGAAAGTGTTTTTGAGTGATTTTTCGAAAACTGGAAAATCCCCCTTTTTTAATTAAAAAAAAACACAAACTTAAAATCTTAAATTTATAAAAAAAAAATGAAAGGGAGCTCACGTCAACAGATATAAACAATTTACCAAAGTTTCATTCAAATTATTTCAATCGGTTTTGGCGTATTGTCCAATATGTTGACGACATATGCATATCACGTCCCAAAAATGGCGTATAAAAAACAACCAAAAGTTTCATTTTAGTTTAATCAAACAAAATTAAATCTTAAACTCTCTTGCTATTGCGCAAAAGTGTGCAATTGAAGAGTTCCTGCTATTGTGTAATACTGTGCAATAGAAGATTTCTTGCTATTGCGCAATACTGTGAAATTGAAAATTTCTTGCTTTTGTGCAATACTTACTTACTTACTGCCCTTGTACGCCATTGGCGTGTAGGGCAGTAACGAAGATTTTCCACTTTTGTCTGTCGTTGGCAGTTTTCTGTAGTGTGCCCCATGTCTGTTGGTATTTACTAGCCTCTGCCTCTACAGTTCTTCTCCATGTCATTTTGGGTCTTCCTCTCTTTCTTTTACCTTCTGGGGTCCAATGGAGTGCTGTCTTTGTGATATCCTCCTGGTCTTTCCGTAGGACATGCCCAATCCACCTCCAGCGTCTTCTCATTATTGTTGTGGCTATATCTTGTTGTTGGCATCTGATGAAGAGGTCCTCGTTTGAAATTTTATGTGGCCAAAAGATTCGCAGAATCCTTCTTAGACTTTTAGTATGGAATACGGACAGCTTGTTTTGGTCTTGTTCTGTCATCCTCCAACATTCTGAACCATACAAAAGTACAGGCAAGACACAGCTGCTGTAAAGTTTGAGTTTGGTACGGATGGTATATTGACCAGATCTCCATACAGCCTGCAGGTTGTAAAGAGCTGACCTTGCCTTTGATAGTCTTCTTTTGATGTCACATTCTGCGCCACCATTGGTAGTAACAGTGCTGCCAAGGTATGTGAAGGTATCAACATGTGGTAATGTTTTTCCATCCAGCAAAACTGACCCTGGGTTGTTTGCATTAAGTGTCATGACTTCAGTTTTCTTTACGTTGATTTTCAGCCCCACCTGTCCTGAATATTTTTCTAACTCTGAGGTCTTATCTTGAATATGTTGGTGTGTGTGAGACATTAATGCTAAGTCATCAGCAAAATCTAGGTCTTCCAAAGTGGTAAAAGTGCCCCATCTTATGCCTCTTGGTGTATTAGCAGTTGTTTGTCTCTTTATCCAGTCAATGACTATAATGAAGAGTGTCGATGACATGACACACCCTTGTCTTACTCCTGATTTAACTTGGAAGTATATATCACTGTATCCAACCCTGCACTGAAATCTCTTGTAGAATGCTTTTATGAGGTTAATAAGATGTTGTGGGATGCCATATGATCGTAATATTTTCCAAAGACTTTCCCTGTGGATGCTGTCAAATGCTTTCTCGAAGTCAACAAAGTTTATGTATAGCTGCCGTTGCCATTCTGTGCATTGCTCTATAATATTTCTTAATGTAAATATTTGGTCGATGCAACCTCTTCCTGGACGAAAACCTGCTTGTTCTTTTCGCAGTATATCATCAATAGAGTTTGCAATTCGTCTAATTATGATTTTTGCCATGATCTTACTTGGTATGGAAAGTAGTGTAATGCCACGCCAGTTGTTACAATCATTAAGTGCTCCCTTTTTTGGTATTTTGATTATAGTGCCATTATTCCAGATGTATGGTATCTGTGCTTTATTCCAGATGTCTTTAAAGATGTTATAAAGCAGGATGGCAGATAAACCTGGGTCTAATTTAAACAGTTCAGCATTCAGATTGTCGTTTCCAGGTGATTTTCCATTTTTTAGACTTTTGATTGCAGATATTATCTCATTCATTTCAGGTGGTTCTATGCTGATTTCTAGTTCGTTGTTATTTTCTGCAATAATAGGGAGTTCTGTTGGAGTTGGTCTATTTAGTAGCTCACTGAAATGTTCTGTCCATCTTTGTTCTTGTTCAATTTCGGATGTTAACAAATTCCCTTGCTTGTCTTTTACAGGAATATTAGATGAT
This sequence comes from Mytilus edulis, assembly GCF_963676685.1. NCBI lineage: Eukaryota > Metazoa > Mollusca > Bivalvia > Mytilida > Mytilidae > Mytilus > Mytilus edulis. Next base: position 78,006,986 of record NC_092353.1, on the reverse strand, counting down.
GCTGTGTTTTTGCCACAAATGATTTTTGTTATTTTATATAAGTTGCCTTGCTCGCCTTTGTTAGCTGCTTCTTCTGCCTTTTCAGCTAGGCTATCCATGTGGGCTCTTTTGTCGTTTCGCACCATTCTATTCACATTTCTGTGTATTTGGCTATATTCAAGTTGGTATCTTTCTTTAAGACGTTGTGATTTTGCCTCATTCAACTTTTTCTTTGTATCTCTTCTGATAGTAATATTGTCCCATGTTCTAGGTGTAATCCAATCTTTATGTTTCTGTTTTTGTTTAAATCCAATAGATTCTTCTGCACTTTTAGTGAATATCTCAGAAATTTTCCCCCATTTATCATCAATTGTTTCTGTGTCATCTTCATCATTTAAGTTTTCTAAAATTCTGAATCTATTTCTTATCAAGGTTGTATATTCTTTTCTTATGTTGCTTTCTTTCAACTTCTCAATGTCAAACTGCTTCCAAGATGTTGTGTTCTTTCCATTAGCCCTGAGTTTGAGTTTAATGTCAGCTGTTACCAAATGGTGATCACTTCCAACATCAGCTCCTCTCTTGACTTTAACATCCAACAGGGATCGTTTCCACATTCCATTTATCATGATGTGATCTATTTGGTTCTTGTCTCGTTGGTTTGGAGAGCACCATGTCAATTTATGAATGTTTCGATGGGGAAAAATTGTCCCTCCTTTTACATAGTTGTTAGTGGTACATAGTTCTGCTAGTCTTTCACCATTCTCATTCATATTACCACATCCGTGATTTCCCATAGCTCTTTCATAGTGGGTGTTACTAGATCCAACTTTGGCATTCATATCCCCCATGATGATTTTGATGTCGTGTTTTGGGGTTTTGTCTATTTCCTGTTGGAGTTGTTCATAAAATGCATCTTTTTTCTCCTCGCTGGAATCATTTGTTGGAGCATAACATTGCAGTATAGTCATGTTGACCTGTTTCCCTTTTAACCTTGCCATAATCAGCCTACTATTTATTGGTTTCCATTCCATCAGATATTTCGCCATTCCTTTCTTCAGAATAATTGCTACCCCTTCATGATGTTGCCCATCAACTCTTCCAGAGTAGAGTGTAGTTTCTCCAGTTCTTGTTGTTATTCTCCCCGAGTCTGTCCATCTGCTTTCACTTATGCCTAAAATATGTAGTTTGTAACGTCGCATTTCAGATGTAATTTCTGCAAGTTTCCCAGCAGAGTACATTGTACGGACATTCCAGAACCCAATTCTAGTTTTAGTTTTGGCTGTGTTAAGGGCCTCCAGATTCTTGGTGGTAGTTTCCTCTCGGCTTTCACTGCCAACAGTCATACTTGCTCCACTGTTGCTTTGGAGGCTCTTCTCCACAATCGTAGATAAATTCTTCGTTACTGTTTCTGTAACATAACTTTTTTACAAGTTTGGGTTGTTAGCCCTAAGCTAAACCTCTTACGTGAAGGGTCGGGTTTTTCTGTCAGGATGTTCCTTCCCTTAGACGATTGCTGTTACTAAGCTTACGAGCTCCATCTACCCGGATTTTCTGTCTGGATTTACTTCCATAGCCTTTGACTTTTACTAGGTCATCCACAAGGCAGTGAAGCTATTTACCCATAGCTGGGGGCTAGGTTTGCAGGCATCAGGGCGTGTCCACACACCGGTGGGCCTGCATGCCGTGCATCTAGGGGCCTAGTCTCCTCCGAGACCCTGTGGTTCTGCCTGGGATCGTGTGATACCCAGTTTACATCTGCTACCTCGAGAAGGATCCCATATCTGGGCCACATTAAATAATTGTGCAATACTGTGCAATTTAATATTTATTTCTATTGCACAACACTGTGCAATTAAACATTTCTTGCATTGTTCAATACTGTGAAATATATTTTTTTCTTTCTTAAACCAACCACCCTCTCCCCTTACAGTAATAACCCCCAAACATAAATCAGCCTTTGCTTTGTAGTATGGTAACTGGCGGTAGCATTTAGAGAGATTACCAATTATTGTCTGGAAACTAGAAAAATGCTTGTTTTTGCCCCTTTTTTGTCCCCAATTCCTATGCATTTGGGGCAATTCCATCGAATTCGATCCCACCCTGTCCTTTGTTATAAGGATTTTTGTGGTATAATATAAGGGCGATCCATACACTTACACATAGGTAATTGTCTGGAAACTATTTGGTCCATTTTTGGCCCCTGACACCTAAACTGGTACCATGAAACACAAAATCAATCATAACCTTCCGTTTTTGATATTGAACCTTCTGATAAAATTATATTAAGATTCATTCACTTTAACTGAAGTTATTGTTCGGAAATTAATAGTGTTTTCGAACGACGCCAACGCAGACGCTGACATCAGAGCATTTTACGAACACAAAAAAAACATTGGTGTCGTATAATATTATGATGATAAAGACTAAAACAAAGTAGCTAATCTTATTTAAAAGATACATGTAACATCTTTTTGTTTTGATTGCAATGAACCAAACCTTCGTCACATATAATGACTAATTTTAATGATAATGAATCTATTTGTCAATGTCCTTTTAGATTATGGTCAGTATAAACTACAGAATATAGAAATTGTTAAAGAATTAGAATTAAAGAAAAAATAAGAATAGACAAAATAATCAGCTGCGCCTCGAGCGCATGATACGCCAGTCACATTTTCAAAGAAAAATAACTTATCAATGTCATATCAAAACTTTATCATAAACCGAACGGAGTTTATTTTAATAGATATAAAACAGTCATCAAAATTTAATGAAAACTGCTCATAGCCCTCTTGGGATATTGTTCGAAAACTTGCAAATCGTCCCTTGTTATGAATATAGTCAAAGAAAGCATTTTCTGTGGTTTCTCCTGGGTCAATTTTCTTTTTCATCACCTATTTAACCAAAACAATATATTTTTCGACAACTAAGGGACCGTTCAATATTTATCAGATGGAAAGGCCGGTGCAAAATGGGGCGGGGTAAGCACTTTTTTGTGGAAATATTTGGATGGGCAAGAACTTTTTTTTAAATATTTAGTGGATGGGCCAGAACATATTTTATAGGAAAAATAATGCTATCAATTTTATTGGTTTGTAGGATATTTCTTTTGCGGGCACTCAAAACATATCGCTACAAACTGGTAGCTTGGCTCATTTCTGTCAATTTTAAGGATTTAATTAAGGAATAAAAAACTAGAATTTTCTTTTCAGACCATCTTTTTAATTATTTTGACCTTATAGAATAGCAAATTGTTTAATAGTTTGGTGTATTGCGGTAAAATTTATGGATTTAAGTAATAGGTAAGAAAAAAAGCTCAAATTTTTAGATAAGGCTAAATTCAGATAGTAAGCTTTAAATTTTTTTCTCACTTTTTTAAATCAACTTGGATTTTCCTAAAACTCCTCAGCTATCTCATTTATATATTGATCTTATAGAAAGCCAGGTTGCTCGGTAGTTAGGTGTATTGCTGTTAGATTTATAGATTGAATTAATAGGTAAGAAAAAAAAGCTCAAATTTTAAGTTTAGGCTGAATCTAGAAAGTCATCTTTAAAAAAAATTATAACTTTTTCAAATCAACATGGATTTTCATAAAAATTTACAGCTATTTCATTTTTATATTGATCTTATAGAATGCCAGGTTGATTGGTAGTTTGGTGTGTTACTGTTATTCTTATGGATTTAATAAAAAGGTTTAGGAAAAAGCTTAAATTTCCAGTTTTTGGTTATTTCAAGATAGTCATCTTTAATTTTTTTCATAACTTTTTCAAATCAACATGGATTTTCATAAAAATTTACAGCTATTTCATTTTTATATTGATCTTATAGAATGCCAGGTTGATTGGTAGTTTGGTGTGTTACTGTTATTCTTATGGATTTAATCAAAAAGTTTAAGAAAAAGCTTAAATTTCAAGTTTTTGGTTATTTCAAGATAGTCATCTTTAATTTTTTTCATAACTTTTTCAAATCAACTTGCATTTTCATAAAACTCTACTGCTATATCATTTGTATATTGCTCTTACTGAATGCCAGGCTGTGTAGTACTTTGGTTTTTTGCTGTCATTTTATGGATTGAGTTAATAGGTGGAAAAAAGCTACAATTTTAAGTTTAGACTAAGTTCAGATGGTCACCTTTCATTTTTTAATAACTTTTTCAAATCAACTTAGATTTTCATATAACTGTACAGCTATCTCATTTATATATTGATCTTAAAGAATGCCAGTTTTTTTTTTATAGTTTTGTGTTAAGCTGTCAAATTTAGGGAATTAATTAATAGGCGAAAAAGGCTGCATCATCAAAGTCAAAAACATTACTACCTATATTTGCTTAAAAAGACCATATTAAATTTCTTTTTTTGAAAAGTAGAATAGGTAAAGGGACATTGATATTTGAACTATAAACATGTTCTGTTATTAGGACAATAATTAGTAATTCAGTATATGATAATATGTTTACTAGTCCAAGAGTTATTGTCCCTTAATTTAAATTATTTCCTTTATTTTTAATCAATATTGTATTTGAGGCTGTACATATAAAATCAAATCTGTACATGTATATTCATACTGGTTTTGAAAATCAATAAAATGTATGGTTCTGATACACACATAGATATATACATATAGAATTAACTAGCACATTTTAAATTTTGTATAAAGTCTATTCTTTGATTTCAAGACATAAAAATTTAAAAACTTAAAAATAGAAAAAGAACCTGAATGATTTTTGATTGTCTTTATATAGTTTTAGAGGGGCAAGGGCTTTTTTTTTATAGATTTTTTAGATGGGCAAGGACTTTTTTTCAGAATTTAAAAGGATGGGCAATAACTTTTTTAATGAAACAATATTAAGAATGCACCGGCCCATCCATCTGATAAATATTGAACGGTCCCTAAAATAAACATATTTGTCTTTATAGAATTGTTCTTTCTAACAACAGCAACCAGTTTGCCTCATTGCTGTCTATAATAATTGATAATCTACATTGTAATAAATAATCACTAATCATTTACTTTTCAAAAGATACTATAAATAAAATTGAAATAGAAATCATGAAATTATATTTTCAACTTTAATGAGTTTATCGAACATATATTTTCCCGTCTAATTGAAGATAAAGACAGAGATGTTTCTAGGAATTGCATACATTTCTTCGTAGCAACAGTTTTCTTTGACAATCGTAAAAAGAAAATGGATTTTCGCGGAATTCTATTTTATTTTGAATTTGTTAATTTATCCGAGCTCTTGCGTAATAATTCTTTTTATTATGCATCCGAATAAGAATAAATGTTCTGTCGTCTTTTTTAATTGCAATTTTTAAAACATTAAATTCGGCAAAGCGTTTGCAAATAGGTTCCAATACTGTTGATTTTCTTGGGAAGTATATTGTAAAATCCATTACTATGTATATCTCTGGGTATGTGCTAATCATAGATATATCGAGAATTTTATCACTGATAAACTTGTTGTTTACAAAGCGAAAGTAGCACGTCATATTACACTACTGGATATTTCATATGGTGCTAGATCGTTTAAATGCCAGTAACAAGAATTGTACGACTTTGTCCACAGCAGAGCTATAGAAAAAAACATTCACACAGACACTTTTTGTGAAGTTAAATGGACAGGTTCAATGATTTAAGTCACTCAGGCATTTATTAGGTTCAGGCGGACTTACTCATACAACTTGTGATCTAATTATATGCTTAAAGAAATATAATTTATATAAATAATGTTTATAAAAATTAAATTTACAAAAAGAGCTAACTATATCCAAAAATGTTGAATTAAATCAAATGTCTCCGAAACTACTGACTGCAATAGTAACTACAACAATAAAAACATGTTTCTATATGAACAAACCTCCAGTGGGTTTACTTAGAAGATAAGCTTACATCATCTTATGGCCAAAATAAAAAAAATGAATTACTTGATTTACAGCTAGTGGTCGCAGTATCCCAGTATTGTGTGACTGTATCAGCACAGGTGCATATGTTGTTAGAGTGACAAACCAAATGAGCTGGATATAAACAGCTCCCATCTATTCCACTGGTACAAGCTTCATTATTGTTTCCCTCTGTTGAAATAGACATTAACTTCAAAGACATTTATATCTAAAAAAAATCATTTTTTTCCTTAAGGAAAAGCAAAATGAAAATAACAATTGATTGATTATGTGCATCCAAAAAGTAAAATCACAAAATACTGAACTCCGAGGAAAATTAAAAACGGAAAGTCCCTTATCAAATGGCAAAATCAAATGATAAAACATTACAAACGAAAGGACAACAACTGTAATATTCCTGACTTGGTACAGGCATTTTCAAATGTAGAAAATGGTGGATGGAACCTGATTTTATAGTACTAAACCTCTCACTTGTACGACAGTCGCAGCAATTTCCATTATATTGACAATGATGCGTGAACAAAATGTCATAAATAAGGGTACAAAAACAACATGGATCCATCCTAAGACTAGGGATGATCTCAGATGCACCGGAAGTGGAAGAAGATCCTTCTCCAAAAGTTGCTTTCGTCGTGTTTCTCATGTTACAAAGGATCTTGCAGGATTTCCTTCTATTAGAAACATTACGTATTTGTTCAAACAGTTACAATATATGAGTTATCTCCACTTATATGACCAATTGGATTTTTTTTTAATCAAACAAAAAGATTCTGAACAAAAATAAATACAAACACAATTTTTTCCTTTAGATGAACATTTTTACTAATGTTTTACTTTCCTCTGTTAAACTTTGCACATAATGACCAATAAAACAGTTACACTATAGACTTGAGTCGACAATTTTACACTCATTATTGAGTACATATTCGTAAGAATCATTTACTGTGGTTCATGTCACTCCTGACCCTTATTCTATTATAGGTAAAAACAAAAAATAACTATTCTTTGTTAAAATTTCTGATATGTTTGTTTATACATTCAAACAGTATAAAGTTTTTACCTTAAAAAACAGACAGACGAACAGTCTAACGAACAAACGAACGGAAGAGCAGACGAACGAACGGACGAAAGGACGATGGACACACAGACCAGAATATATAATTCCCATAACTGGGGCATAAACATAAACATTTCAATTTCGTTTTTGAAATCAAATCTGAATATAAAGAGCTGCAAGCTATTGCACTGGTACAAACCCAATGATTGGTTCCCTTTGTTTAAAATTGACATGATTCCCCGTCACGTTCTGTAGTCAGCAACTTATTATTCAGTACATATTTGTTTTTCGTTTATTTTTTTAAACAAAAATTAGTCCGTTAGGTTTTTCGTTTGAAATGCTTTACATTAAAAATTTGTGATTTCGGGCCTTTTATTGCTGACTTTGTTGAATGGGCTTTGCTCATTTATGGAGGCCGTACGGTGAAATAGACGTTACTTTCTGTTTTATTTGGTTTCTTGTGGAGACTTGTCTTATTGCCAATCATACCACATCTTCTTTTTTATATGAACTTAAAGGAAATTTAACAACATCAAATTAAGCAAAGTGTTTTCAGCACCGAAGGGTAAAGGTGGCTTTCATTTTCTGAATTTGAAATGAAATATTGAATTTGTATTTAACTATGCAAATTATAAATTCAGGTTCGAGTTATCTTACTGTGTTGATAATTGCAATTTGTAGTTCAACCTTTCTAGAACAGATTTATACACAATGCATTACTTATGTGTAATTTATAATCAGAAATCTATGTTTTTGAAAAAGTATGGTTATACAAATACTTAAAAGTGACATCACCAAAATACTGAACTCCGAGGAAAATTCAAAAAGGAAAGTTCCTTATCAAATGGCAAAATTAAAACCTAAAACACATCAAACGAATTCATATACCGTTATCGGTAAATAACACATTGTACTGAAACATAACGCAAACTTGATCTATCACTTGTAATGGTGTTAACTATAACTTTATACTGCCCAGAGTATAAAAATGCCATATTTTATGCTCCATCAGTATGGTCGAGCACAGACTTTACTTGATAGAACTCGACATACTCTTGGCAGTATTGTCAGTATTCAACTGTATTTTACATTGGTCTACACTTTACTTAATAAGTTTTATAAGATAACTTGATAATCTTGGTATATTCTAAATGTACACCATGCATTACTTATGCAATTTATAATTAAAAAGTAATTTTATGAAAAGCAAGGTCATTTAAATACAAACATTGCATAGTCCGCTATCGACAATTAACTCATTGTACTTGAACAAAATACAAACTTGATCTATCACTTGTCATGGTGTTGACTCTCATTATAAACTGCTTAGAGTCTAAAAAGATTTCCTCAATAACCGCCATCAAATACCAATACATTTTGTAAAATTCATTCAGAATTCCGTCTTCCCCAGGGTATTGATCAAGTTTCAAAATTGTAACGGCCTTACTTATTTCATCCAAAGTTATATCCATTTCACACATTTTTTTTATTTTCTTCTTATGTCTAGTTTATGGTCTATATTCTGTATTAGATTTTCTGCAACAGAGTCAAGCAAAAAATACACCGAAGAGGATATCACTTCCATCCTGAACTTTTTAATTAACAACATATTTGTTGAATTTGCAGGTTTGGTCTTCCAACAATGGGTACCAATTGCGCTTCTCTACTTGCAGATTTTTTTTGTTGTATTCCTATGAAGCAGAATTTATCGAAGGGCTTGTACAGTAAGAATTAAAAAAATTAAAAAAATTAGCACAGTCTTTTAATTTCACCTTTCGGTATATTGATGATGTACTGTCTCTTAATAATAATAGATTCAGTGATCACATACGTTTAATATATCCAAGTGAACTTGAAATTAAAGATACTACCGACATAGATAAATCTGCTTCATATTTAGACCTTTTTCTCGAATTGACTACTGATGGTAGGTTAAATACCAAAATTTATATGACAAACGCGATAATTTTAATCTTCCTATAGTCAACTTTCCATTTCTGTGCAGCAACATCCCAGCGGCACTAGCATATGGAGTATATGTGTCTCAATTGATACGTTACTCTAAAGCTAGCTCAAAGTACGTTGATTTTGTTGAACGAAAAATACTGCTTTCTCAACAGTTGCTAAGGCAGGTCTATGAAACAATCGAATTAAGGTCATTTCTCAAGAAATTTTACGATCGCCATCATGAGCTGATTGGCCATTATAACAAAAGTGCGTCAGACATCATATCTGATATTCTTTCTCAGTCCTTATAACCCCCATCATGACCGAACTGAACAAAGGAATAACATGACGTGTACCGTATACGGTGCAGGAAATGCTTACCCTTTTGGAGCACCTGATTTCACTCCCGGCTTTTAGTTGAGTTCGTGTTGTTTCTTATTTATTATTTGTAACTGTTGATGTAAATGTCTTTTGGTTTTATGAGTCTTTGTTTATTCCTTGGTTTTGATTGTTATTGTCTACATCTTTGACGTAAATATTATTTTGTATAAAGATACTTGTTCTTCTAAAATAGATTCTATATCATCTTCATATTTTCCGTCTAAACCTTTTATTCTAGTTCATAATTTTTTCGCGCTCCACTTTTTTTTGGAGATTAAAGTATCCTGTAGATTTTTCGTCTTTCTCGTACCAATTAACTTTAGGTCTAATTCTGACTGCCTCGGCTTTTTTGTCATAATAATTATTTATTCTAACTTTCAAATTATTTCATTCGTTTTCATTATTGGTAAGATCGGTTCCCGTAATATTATCCAACCTTTTTTCCCACTCCCTTATTTGTTTTTCTGTAACGTTTAATTAATTTGCCACTTCTACGGTAATACTTTTTATTTTTATCTTAGTTTCCTCCCACCATTCAATATTATTTTCGAACTTATTTGTTTTAATTTCTAGTTTTCCAAAAAGCTTTCGAACGTATTTTCTGAAAATAAATCCAATTGCATAACTGATGAGTTCATTTCCCACCTTCCGGGACCACGTTCTGGTTCATTTGGTTTTATTTTAATTAACACACCGTCGTGGTCACTGAACGGAAAATAAACATTTTTTACCCGTTTACCACTTTACTTCATAAGTTTGATCAGAATACATGATAATATTGGTATATTCTAAATACACCAATTAGCAAAGCTGAACCAGTCTAGACTCAGTAATTTTCCTCCATATATAAACTGTAAAATTTTCAATTCAAATAAACAAATTAATTTAAAACTTACTTGGTTTACAACTTGTGGTTCTAGGATCCCAGTAATATATGGCTGTATTGGCACAGGTACATATGTTGTTAGACTGACAAACCAACTGACCTGGAAATAAACAGCTGTCAGCTATTCCACTGATACAGGCTCCATTGTTGTTTCCCTCTGTTAAAAAAGAAATTAACTTAAAAGACATTTTTCCTAATAAAATTCGTTGTTTTCCTCAATAAAACATCCTAGAACCACAAGTTGTAAACCAAGTAAGTTTTAAATTAATTTGTTTATTTGAATTGAAAATTTTACAGTTTATATATGGAGGAAAATTACTGAGTCTAGACTGGTTCAGCTTTGCTAATTGGTGTATTTAGAATATACCAATATTATCATGTATTCTGATCAAACTTATGAAGTAAAGTGGTAAACGGGTAAAAATTGTTTATTTTCCGTTCAGTGACCACGACGGTGTGTTAATTAAAATAAAACCAAATGAACCAGAACGTGGTCCCGGAAGGTGGGAAATGAACTCATCAGTTATGCAATTGGATTTATTTTCAGAAAATACGTTCGAAAGCTTTTTGGAAAACTAGAAATTAAAACAAATAAGTTCGAAAATAATATTGAATGGTGGGAGGAAACTAAGATAAAAATAAAAAGTATTACCGTAGAAGTGGCAAATTAATTAAACGTTACAGAAAAACAAATAAGGGAGTGGGAAAAAAGGTTGGATAATATTACGGGAACCGATCTTACCAATAATGAAAACGAATGAAATAATTTGAAAGTTAGAATAAATAATTATTATGACAAAAAAGCCGAGGCAGTCAGAATTAGACCTAAAGTTAATTGGTACGAGAAAGACGAAAAATCTACAGGATACTTTTAATCTCCAAAAAAAAGTGGAGCGCGAAAAAATTATGAACTAGAATAAAAGGTTTAGACGGAAAATATGAAGATGATATAGAATCTATTTTAGAAGAACAAGTATCTTTATACAAAATAATATTTACGTCAAAGATGTAGACAATAACAATCAAAACCAAGGAATAAACAAAGACTCATAAAACCAAAAGACATTTACATCAACAGTTACAAATAATAAATAAGAAACAACACGAACTCAACTAAAAGCCGGGAGTGAAATCAGGTGCTCCAAAAGGGTAAGCATTTCCTGCACCGTATACGGTACACGTCATGTTATTCCTTTGTTCAGTTCGGTCATGATGGGGGTTATAAGGACTGAGAAAGAATATCAGATATGATGTCTGACGCACTTTTGTTATAATGGCCAATCAGCTCATGATGGCGATCGTAAAATTTCTTGAGAAATGACCTTAATTCGATTGTTTCATAGACCTGCCTTAGCAACTGTTGAGAAAGCAGTATTTTTCGTTCAACAAAATCAACGTACTTTGAGCTAGCTTTAGAGTAACGTATCAATTGAGACACATATACTCCATATGCTAGTGCCGCTGGGATGTTGCTGCACAGAAATGGAAAGTTGACTATAGGAAGATTAAAATTATCGCGTTTGTCATATAAATTTTGGTATTTAACCTACCATCAGTAGTCAATTCGAGAAAAAGGTCTAAATATGAAGCAGATTTATCTATGTCGGTAGTATCTTTAATTTCAAGTTCACTTGGATATATTAAACGTATGTGATCACTGAATCTATTATTATTAAGAGACAGTACATCATCAATATACCGAAAGGTGAAATTAAAAGACTGTGCTAATTTTTTTAATTTTTTTAATTCTTACTGTACAAGCCCTTCGATAAATTCTGCTTCATAGGAATACAACAAAAAAAATCTGCAAGTAGAGAAGCGCAATTGGTACCCATTGTTGGAAGACCAAACCTGCAAATTCAACAAATATGTTGTTAATTAAAAAGTTCAGGATGGAAGTGATATCCTCTTCGGTGTATTTTTTGCTTGACTCTGTTGCAGAAAATCTAATACAGAATATAGACCATAAACTAGACATAAGAAGAAAATAAAAAAAATGTGTGAAATGGATATAACTTTGGATGAAATAAGTAAGGCCGTTACAATTTTGAAACTTGATCAATACCCTGGGGAAGACGGAATTCTGAATGAATTTTACAAAATGTATTGGTATTTGATGGCGGTTATTGAGGAAATCTTTTTAGACTCTAAGCAGTTTATAATGAGAGTCAACACCATGACAAGTGATAGATCAAGTTTGTATTTTGTTCAAGTACAATGAGTTAATTGTCGATAGCGGACTATGCAATGTTTGTATTTAAATGACCTTGCTTTTCATAAAATTACTTTTTAATTATAAATTGCATAAGTAATGCATGGTGTACATTTAGAATATACCAAGATTATCAAGTTATCTTATAAAACTTATTAAGTAAAGTGTAGACCAATGTAAAATACAGTTGAATACTGACAATACTGCCAAGAGTATGTCGAGTTCTATCAAGTAAAGTCTGTGCTCGACCATACTGATGGAGCATAAAATATGGCATTTTTATACTCTGGGCAGTATAAAGTTATAGTTAACACCATTACAAGTGATAGATCAAGTTTGCGTTATGTTTCAGTACAATGTGTTATTTACCGATAACGGTATATGAATTCGTTTGATGTGTTTTAGGTTTTAATTTTGCCATTTGATAAGGAACTTTCCTTTTTGAATTTTCCTCGGAGTTCAGTATTTTGGTGATGTCACTTTTAAGTATTTGTATAACCATACTTTTTCAAAAACATAGATTTCTGATTATAAATTACACATAAGTAATGCATTGTGTATAAATCTGTTCTAGAAAGGTTGAACTACAAATTGCAATTATCAACACAGTAAGATAACTCGAACCTGAATTTATAATTTGCATAGTTAAATACAAATTCAATATTTCATTTCAAATTCAGAAAATGAAAGCCACCTTTACCCTTCGGTGCTGAAAACACTTTGCTTAATTTGATGTTGTTAAATTTCCTTTAAGTTCATATAAAAAAGAAGATGTGGTATGATTGGCAATAAGACAAGTCTCCACAAGAAACCAAATAAAACAGAAATTAACGTCTATTTCACCGTACGGCCTCCATAAATGAGCAAAGCCCATTCAACAAAGTCAGCAATAAAAGGCCCGAAATCACAAATTTTTAATGTAAAGCATTTCAAACGAAAAACCTAACGGACTAATTTTTGTTTAAAAAAATAAACGAAAAACAAATATGTACTGAATAATAAGTTGCTGACTACAGAACGTGACGGGGAATCATGTCAATTTTAAACAAAGGGAACCAATCATTGGGTTTGTACCAGTGCAATAGCTTGCAGCTCTTTATATTCAGATTTGATTTCAAAAACGAAATTGAAATGTTTATGTTTATGCCCCAGTTATGGGAATTATATATTCTGGTCTGTGTGTCCATCGTCCTTTCGTCCGTTCGTTCGTCTGCTCTTCCGTTCGTTTGTTCGTTAGACTGTTCGTCTGTCTGTTTTTTTAAGGTAAAAACTTTATACTGTTTGAATGTATAAACAAACATATCAGAAATTTTAACAAAGAATAGTTATTTTTTGTTTTTACCTATAATAGAATAAGGGTCAGGAGTGACATGAACCACAGTAAATGATTCTTACGAATATGTACTCAATAATGAGTGTAAAATTGTCGACTCAAGTCTATAGTGTAACTGTTTTATTGGTCATTATGTGCAAAGTTTAACAGAGGAAAGTAAAACATTAGTAAAAATGTTCATCTAAAGGAAAAAAATGTGTTTGTATTTATTTTTGTTCAGAATCTTTTTGTTTGATTAAAAAAAAATCCAATTGGTCATATAAGTGGAGATAACTCATATATTGTAACTGTTTGAACAAATACGTAATGTTTCTAATAGAAGGAAATCCTGCAAGATCCTTTGTAACATGAGAAACACGACGAAAGCAACTTTTGGAGAAGGATCTTCTTCCACTTCCGGTGCATCTGAGATCATCCCTAGTCTTAGGATGGATCCATGTTGTTTTTGTACCCTTATTTATGACATTTTGTTCACGCATCATTGTCAATATAATGGAAATTGCTGCGACTGTCGTACAAGTGAGAGGTTTAGTACTATAAAATCAGGTTCCATCCACCATTTTCTACATTTGAAAATGCCTGTACCAAGTCAGGAATATTACAGTTGTTGTCCTTTCGTTTGTAATGTTTTATCATTTGATTTTGCCATTTGATAAGGGACTTTCCGTTTTTAATTTTCCTCGGAGTTCAGTATTTTGTGATTTTACTTTTTGGATGCACATAATCAATCAATTGTTATTTTCATTTTGCTTTTCCTTAAGGAAAAAAATGATTTTTTTTAGATATAAATGTCTTTGAAGTTAATGTCTATTTCAACAGAGGGAAACAATAATGAAGCTTGTACCAGTGGAATAGATGGGAGCTGTTTATATCCAGCTCATTTGGTTTGTCACTCTAACAACATATGCACCTGTGCTGATACAGTCACACAATACTGGGATACTGCAACCACAAGCTGTAAATCAAGTAATTCATTTTTTTTATTTTGGCCATAAGATGATGTAAGCTTATCTTCTAAGTAAACCCACTGGAGGTTTGTTCATATAGAAACATGTTTTTATTGTTGTAGTTACTATTGCAGTCAGTAGTTTCGGAGACATTTGATTTAATTCAACATTTTTGGATATAGTTAGCTCTTTTTGTAAATTTAATTTTTATAAACATTATTTATATAAATTATATTTCTTTAAGCATATAATTAGATCACAAGTTGTATGAGTAAGTCCGCCTGAACCTAATAAATGCCTGAGTGACTTAAATCATTGAACCTGTCCATTTAACTTCACAAAAAGTGTCTGTGTGAATGTTTTTTTCTATAGCTCTGCTGTGGACAAAGTCGTACAATTCTTGTTACTGGCATTTAAACGATCTAGCACCATATGAAATATCCAGTAGTGTAATATGACGTGCTACTTTCGCTTTGTAAACAACAAGTTTATCAGTGATAAAATTCTCGATATATCTATGATTAGCACATACCCAGAGATATACATAGTAATGGATTTTACAATATACTTCCCAAGAAAATCAACAGTATTGGAACCTATTTGCAAACGCTTTGCCGAATTTAATGTTTTAAAAATTGCAATTAAAAAAGACGACAGAACATTTATTCTTATTCGGATGCATAATAAAAAGAATTATTACGCAAGAGCTCGGATAAATTAACAAATTCAAAATAAAATAGAATTCCGCGAAAATCCATTTTCTTTTTACGATTGTCAAAGCAAACTGTTGCTACGAAGAAATGTATGCAATTCCTAGAAACATCTCTGTCTTTATCTTCAATTAGACGGGAAAATATATGTTCGATAAACTCATTAAAGTTGAAAATATAATTTCATGATTTCTATTTCAATTTTATTTATAGTATCTTTTGAAAAGTAAATGATTAGTGATTATTTATTACAATGTAGATTATCAATTATTATAGACAGCAATGAGGCAAACTGGTTGCTGTTGTTAGAAAGAACAATTCTATAAAGACAAATATGTTTATTTTAGGGACCGTTCAATATTTATCAGATGGATGGGCCGGTGCATTCTTAATATTGTTTCATTAAAAAAGTTATTGCCCATCCTTTTAAATTCTGAAAAAAAGTCCTTGCCCATCTAAAAAATCTATAAAAAAAAAGCCCTTGCCCCTCTAAAACTATATAAAGACAATCAAAAATCATTCAGGTTCTTTTTCTATTTTTAAGTTTTTAAATTTTTATGTCTTGAAATCAAAGAATAGACTTTATACAAAATTTAAAATGTGCTAGTTAATTCTATATGTATATATCTATGTGTGTATCAGAACCATACATTTTATTGATTTTCAAAACCAGTATGAATATACATGTACAGATTTGATTTTATATGTACAGCCTCAAATACAATATTGATTAAAAATAAAGGAAATAATTTAAATTAAGGGACAATAACTCTTGGACTAGTAAACATATTATCATATACTGAATTACTAATTATTGTCCTAATAACAGAACATGTTTATAGTTCAAATATCAATGTCCCTTTACCTATTCTACTTTTCAAAAAAAGAAATTTAATATGGTCTTTTTAAGCAAATATAGGTAGTAATGTTTTTGACTTTGATGATGCAGCCTTTTTCGCCTATTAATTAATTCCCTAAATTTGACAGCTTAACACAAAACTATAAAAAAAAACTGGCATTCTTTAAGATCAATATATAAATGAGATAGCTGTACAGTTATATGAAAATCTAAGTTGATTTGAAAAAGTTATTAAAAAATGAAAGGTGACCATCTGAACTTAGTCTAAACTTAAAATTGTAGCTTTTTTCCACCTATTAACTCAATCCATAAAATGACAGCAAAAAACCAAAGTACTACACAGCCTGGCATTCAGTAAGAGCAATATACAAATGATATAGCAGTAGAGTTTTATGAAAATGCAAGTTGATTTGAAAAAGTTATGAAAAAAATTAAAGATGACTATCTTGAAATAACCAAAAACTTGAAATTTAAGCTTTTTCTTAAACTTTTTGATTAAATCCATAAGAATAACAGTAACACACCAAACTACCAATCAACCTGGCATTCTATAAGATCAATATAAAAATGAAATAGCTGTAAATTTTTATGAAAATCCATGTTGATTTGAAAAAGTTATGAAAAAAATTAAAGATGACTATCTTGAAATAACCAAAAACTGGAAATTTAAGCTTTTTCCTAAACCTTTTTATTAAATCCATAAGAATAACAGTAACACACCAAACTACCAATCAACCTGGCATTCTATAAGATCAATATAAAAATGAAATAGCTGTAAATTTTTATGAAAATCCATGTTGATTTGAAAAAGTTATAATTTTTTTTAAAGATGACTTTCTAGATTCAGCCTAAACTTAAAATTTGAGCTTTTTTTTCTTACCTATTAATTCAATCTATAAATCTAACAGCAATACACCTAACTACCGAGCAACCTGGCTTTCTATAAGATCAATATATAAATGAGATAGCTGAGGAGTTTTAGGAAAATCCAAGTTGATTTAAAAAAGTGAGAAAAAAATTTAAAGCTTACTATCTGAATTTAGCCTTATCTAAAAATTTGAGCTTTTTTTCTTACCTATTACTTAAATCCATAAATTTTACCGCAATACACCAAACTATTAAACAATTTGCTATTCTATAAGGTCAAAATAATTAAAAAGATGGTCTGAAAAGAAAATTCTAGTTTTTTATTCCTTAATTAAATCCTTAAAATTGACAGAAATGAGCCAAGCTACCAGTTTGTAGCGATATGTTTTGAGTGCCCGCAAAAGAAATATCCTACAAACCAATAAAATTGATAGCATTATTTTTCCTATAAAATATGTTCTGGCCCATCCACTAAATATTTAAAAAAAAGTTCTTGCCCATCCAAATATTTCCACAAAAAAGTGCTTACCCCGCCCCATTTTGCACCGGCCTTTCCATCTGATAAATATTGAACGGTCCCTTAGTTGTCGAAAAATATATTGTTTTGGTTAAATAGGTGATGAAAAAGAAAATTGACCCAGGAGAAACCACAGAAAATGCTTTCTTTGACTATATTCATAACAAGGGACGATTTGCAAGTTTTCGAACAATATCCCAAGAGGGCTATGAGCAGTTTTCATTAAATTTTGATGACTGTTTTATATCTATTAAAATAAACTCCGTTCGGTTTATGATAAAGTTTTGATATGACATTGATAAGTTATTTTTCTTTGAAAATGTGACTGGCGTATCATGCGCTCGAGGCGCAGCTGATTATTTTGTCTATTCTTATTTTTTCTTTAATTCTAATTCTTTAACAATTTCTATATTCTGTAGTTTATACTGACCATAATCTAAAAGGACATTGACAAATAGATTCATTATCATTAAAATTAGTCATTATATGTGACGAAGGTTTGGTTCATTGCAATCAAAACAAAAAGATGTTACATGTATCTTTTAAATAAGATTAGCTACTTTGTTTTAGTCTTTATCATCATAATATTATACGACACCAATGTTTTTTTTGTGTTCGTAAAATGCTCTGATGTCAGCGTCTGCGTTGGCGTCGTTCGAAAACACTATTAATTTCCGAACAATAACTTCAGTTAAAGTGAATGAATCTTAATATAATTTTATCAGAAGGTTCAATATCAAAACCGGAAGGTTATGATTGATTTTGTGTTTCATGGTACCAGTTTAGGTGTCAGGGGCCAAAAATGGACCAAATAGTTTCCAGACAATTACCTATGTGTAAGTGTATGGATCGCCCTTATATTATACCACAAAAATCCTTATAACAAAGGACAGGGTGGGATCGAATTCGATGGAATTGCCCCAAATGCATAGGAATTGGGGACAAAAAAGGGGCAAAAACAAGCATTTTTCTAGTTTCCAGACAATAACTGGTAATCTCTCTAAATGCTACCGCCAGTTACCATACTACAAAGCAAAGGCTGATTTATGTTTGGGGGTTATTACTGTAAGGGGAGAGGGTGGTTGGTTTAAGAAAGAAAAAAATATATTTCACAGTATTGAACAATGCAAGAAATGTTTAATTGCACAGTGTTGTGCAATAGAAATAAATATTAAATTGCACAGTATTGCACAAAAGCAAGAAATTTTCAATTTCACAGTATTGCGCAATAGCAAGAAATCTTCTATTGCACAGTATTACACAATAGCAGGAACTCTTCAATTGCACACTTTTGCGCAATAGCAAGAGAGTTTAAGATTTAATTTTGTTTGATTAAACTAAAATGAAACTTTTGGTTGTTTTTTATACGCCATTTTTGGGACGTGATATGCATATGTCGTCAACATATTGGACAATACGCCAAAACCGATTGAAATAATTTGAATGAAACTTTGGTAAATTGTTTATATCTGTTGACGTGAGCTCCCTTTCATTTTTTTTTTATAAATTTAAGATTTTAAGTTTGTGTTTTTTTTTAATTAAAAAAGGGGGATTTTCCAGTTTTCGAAAAATCACTCAAAAACACTTTCACTTTATTGTAAGAATCTTTAATGAATCGTTTAAATCTATTGACATTAACTCTCTTTTGATTTTATAAATTTTAGATTTACCTTTTCAGAGTTATGTGATTTAATTCATAAATATGGGGGAATTTTCAATTTTCCCCACAAATAACTAAAGACTGTGCCACATGAAGCTCACAAAAAACTAAAGACTGTTTCTGGATAAAGACAAGGGGGCAATTCTGCAACTACTTGTATGCATTGTTTCACATGAGACAGAGTCTCTAATTTCAGATGACATTAAAGGAATCTCGCTCCGCCTCATCAGCAATTTGTACGGGTTCTGGATCTCGAATGTAGGTCCCGGCATTATTGGTAACTGGACGACTATCAACTTGGGTATCTTTATATTTCATATCGTCGTCATTACCGCGATCCTGGTCTGATTTTTCACTTGCAAATACTTCAGATGGCTCGACACCATGCTGCTATATTCATACATGCAAGAACAGTTATTTGTCATCTGAACATTTTGAATACACATTCTTACTGCCTTAAGCAGCAAAAATTTTACTAGATTTTGGATCTTGCGGAAACCCACATTCATCTGAGTTAAATATGCAAGAAGCATCTTTCAATATATCTATTCGCCCTTCATAATTGTCCGTTGGGTTCTTTG
Organism: Mytilus edulis; assembly: GCF_963676685.1. Classification (NCBI taxonomy): domain Eukaryota; kingdom Metazoa; phylum Mollusca; class Bivalvia; order Mytilida; family Mytilidae; genus Mytilus; species Mytilus edulis. The sequence continues at coordinate 77,987,146 of NC_092353.1, read as the reverse complement.
CAGAATCTTCGAACCACCATTTTATTTTTTTCCAAGATATAAGTGCGAGTTCCTTACAAAGTGTCTGTAGAGTGCGAGTAGAAATCTCAGGATGGCGTTTTATGAAAGCATATAGCCAATTTTTACCAGGCAAATTATCTTTAAATGGGGTTTTCCGACAATCATGATCTCAAATTGTGTTCACCGTTTATATTTTTTTCAATTCAAAGTTTTATTGCCATACATAACTTTACAGTTTGTGACATATAACAACAACAAAAACAAATGAAGACAATAACTAAGTAAAGCCCCAGTCCCACTAGACCACGATCACACCACGCTCACAGCGATCTTGGTGAGATCGTGGTATGAGCGGCATGAAAATGTAAATTTTCGTTGCTTTCACGATGCTACTACGTCCTAACTACGCTTCTACAACGATCCCGCTACGATTATACCACGTTCTCATCGCGCTATTCTGCGACTCACTACACTTCAAGATCTTTCAACGCTCATCACGTTCTCACTAGGACCATACATGTACCACGAGTTATCCGAATGCAACACGATCTTACCACGCTTCTACTTCGATTATAGCACGTTCTTTCCACGATTATACTACGTTCAAACCGCGATCTTACTACGTTCTCAGCAATAACGTCAACATTGTGTTCCATATCAATACAGTTCCATTCCTTCTATTTCTGATTAATACGTAGATTTCCCGGAAACAATACAGTCATGCCACCAAAATCTACTAGAACACGTGGGGGTGGTGGTAGGGGTTGATGTAGAGGTAGAGGGGGCTCTGATAGTAACGAATTCAGATCAAGCAGAGTTGTCGGTCCGACCAATGCAACCAAAATTACAACCTATTGCTGGTCCATAAAGCTCAAATGACGATATCTTAGTGAACGATAGCAGAGATGGCACAGATGTGTCAATATATAAGGAAGACATAGTATGAGTGCCAATAAGACAACTATCCATCCAAGTAACAATTTATAAAAGTAAACCATTATAGGCCAAGGTATGGCCTTCAACACAGAGCCTTGGCTCACACCGAACAGTTAGCTATAAAGGCCCCCAAAATACTAGTGTAAAACCATTCAAACGGAAAAACTAACGGTCTATAGATATAGGAAGATGTGGTGTGAGTCTCTAATCTATATAAAAAAGAAAAGCATGGTTGAGCCGTTATAGAAAATGGACAAGAAGTCCTAATTACATACAGATAAACAAATCGTGGGGAGATTTGTTATATATTAAATGCGAAAATGACAATGAGAATGATGGTCGTAGTATGAACGTAGTAAGGTCGTAAGCAGAGCGTGATGACGACGGCAAGGACGTGCTAGACTCGTACTATAGTCGTGAACGGCGTGGTATAGTCGTAGTGGAAGCGTAGTAGGGTCGCGGTGAGAACGTGATGGTCGTAGTGAGGTCGTAATAACGTCGGTGTGAGATCGTAGTGCAGTCTCTCCGAATAGAAATACGCTTTCGCTACGGTTGTACAGCGACCTTTGCGATCTTACTACGCTCTCACTACGCTTCTACTACGACCTGATTTCGCCACGACCTCACCACGATTGTTTTGAACATGTTCAAAGTTGACCACGCTTGAAGACTTTACCCAGACCGTAATAGACCTTACAACGATCTACACGACCTTACTCCGATCATCAAAATTTGCATTTTTTTCACAGATTGTAGTGTGATCGTGGCCTAGTGGGACTGTGGTATTACTCAATATATATATATATATATATACAAATTTAGGTAAATATTAAAGGTTCTCCTGTCCTCAGTTCCATTTTATAAAGAATCCTAAAGAATCCGAGTTTATTCACTTGTGTTGGTGTTGATGGGTTAAGTAATATATATAACTTTGTCAATAACTATTTACACCACTGGGTCGATGCCACTGCTGGTGGACGTTTCGTCCCCGAGGGTATCACCAGCCCAGTAGTCAGCACTTCGGTGTTGACATGAATATCAATTATATGGTCATTTTTATAAATTTTCTGTTTACAAAACTTTGAATTTTTCGAAAAACTAAGGATTTTCTTACCCCAGGAGTAGATTACCTTAGCCGTATTTGGCACAACTTTTTGGAATTTTGGGTCCTCAATGCTCTTCAACTTTGTATTTGTTTGGCTTTTTAACTATTTGGATCTGAGCGTCACTGATGAGTCTTATGTAGACGAAACGCGCGTCTGGCGTATAAAATTATAATCCTGGTACTTTTGATAACTATCAGTGAGATTAGCATATGAATTATTTTCTATGTTGATGCAATTAAAATATGCTAATCTAATATTTGAATTGTGAGAACAATGTATTAAGAAATGTTTCTCATCATCTAGTACTTTGCATTTGTGGCAGTCTTTCTTCTCGAGGAATTTAAAAATGTCTTCCTTTTTCAATTAATAATAAATGATCACTGATTCTAAGTATTGTAAATAATTTTCTAAATTCAAAGTTTGAGTTTGAGAGCCGTAATGTTTTATCAATAGATTTGGATCAAGTCCTTTATACAAATTTAATTTACTTTTATCATCAATAGATCTCAACTTATCCATCAACAGGTTGCTGTAGTGTGCGTTTATTTGGGGTTAAATATAGTTTTTAATATTTTTTAATTGTTTTAAATGATCACAGGTTTTTCGTCTATCTATATCAATGTTAGATTCAGAAAGAATATCTTTTGCAAAAGTGAACCCTGAATAGGACCCACTAGAATCCAAAGTGTTAGTTAGTTGAAAAGATTCATGTAATAAGGGATTCAAATTTGAGGTGAAAAGCCTTGCTAAATACATAAAAGTTTGGGTTTTTATATGACATTCAATAGGCAGTCTTCCCAATAAATTCCTTGTACGAAAAGTTAAGGAGCTCTCGTTAGTGCCAAGGGTAAACTTGCAATAACCAAGATGCAAGTTTTCTATTGGAGTCTTGTCAATAAAACTAAATGGGTCCACATTTTTTCCAGAAACCAAAGCTCTTTTTTTTAGCTTTGAAATATGTTATATATGAGTCTATATAACACTAAATATAATATTTCAAAATTATAAGTCAATATAGGTCTCACTAATTTGACACTCTGATAGGAAGGCTGCCAAGACAATTAGTATATGTTTTAATAGAAAACAAAACCACTTTTTGCCTTTTTTGTTAATTCAGCTGTACTATGACTGAGATTACCATTTGATTTAATCAGCAGACATAAGTAAGGATATTCTAAAACATTCTCTATTTTTTTTTTTGATATACAAGTATAGATGTTTCAGGCTTTTGTTTTGTTGTTGGAAAGACCATACTCTTTGTTTTATGTATGTTTAGAGAAAGCTGCTAGTTTTCACAAAACATGGAAACTTTATTTAACCTATATTGGAGACCCTCCTTAGATTCTGAGAGTAAAAGCAGATCATTAGCAAACATGAGGGAGCCTAGTTTACTATTTATCAGCTCAAATGGACTTGAGTTGTCATTTTCCAAGCCTTTAGTGATATCATTTAATTTTGTTTTATTAAACTAAGTAGGACTTAATGAGTCCCCTTGTTTCACACCTCCTGTAATGTAAAAATAATCAGAAATGTGATTTTTATACTTTAAAGAGGAATTTGTATTTGAATATTGTTATTTTATTACTCTGTAAAAAGACTTTCCTACTCCCATTTTGTATAATTTATAAAGAAGGGCTGTCCTCCACACAGAGGCAAATGCCTTTCTTAGGTCAATGAAGCATGCACAGATTTTTTTGTTATTTTTGTGTATATATTTATGAATTAAAGATTTTAGTATACAGAAGTTCCTGTTTTGTTTGACCATAACCGATGTTTGCCATATCTATGACCCAATGAACTAGCATTTCTTCATCACTCTGTCGATCGATACTATAATCATTAGCAGACCCGGTCATTTTGTTATTCATGAGAAAAGTTAAATGAAGGAAATTATCATATACAGTACACCTGAAATCTTACGGGACAAAGATAAAGCAAAGAAAACAGACAGAAAAAAATCAACACGTAGCGGCTGAGGGCATGAAATTATATACAAATATGATTACACTCTTTTGAAAATACTATATGATATAAACAAACAATATATGAAAAGTGGTCTCATTGACACTCATGCAACACATTCGTATTTACATTAATACAAGTACATGTAGCGTAAAAAAGGATAACAAACAAATACAAATTTTAACAACCTTGACGGTGACACAAGTGCACCACGAAAAAAACACAACAGAGAAAACAGGTAGGCGGTGGACAGGGGCTGGATCCCTGGGGTTCAGGATGAGGGAATCGGGAGTAACCAAAAGTAAAAAAGGGGGTATTGGTGTGAGAACAGGGATTAAAGTGAAGGAATGTATACCTCAAGTTGATATACAAGGAAGAAGTGTAAATCATCTATCACTCCCATCTTATCAATCATATTCCAAACATTACTGAACTCTGGAAAGATACAAGACGACTGGCGTCACGCAAGTGTATGTCCAGCATTCAAAAAAGTCGACAAACACGACCCTATAAAAAACTATCGCCGAATATCGTTGACTTGCATCTGCTGCAAACTATTAGAACATGTTGTAGCTAGTAGCATAATGAAACATCTGGAAAAAAATAAAATACTCTATGACTTACAACGTGGTTTTTGATCCTCCCGCTCCTGTGAAACTCAGGTAATATCATTTATTCAAGATCTTGCAAATTCAAATAATAAAAACATCCAAATAGACATCATAATAATGGATTTTACAAAAGCATTCGATAAAGTGTCACACCACCACCTCATGTATAAAATTGGTTACTACGGTATAAATTGTAATGCATATCATTGGATTCAAGATTTCTTAACAAACAGAACACAAACAATAGAACATCAAATTAAATGCCTGTATCATCTGGGGTACATCAAGGCACAGTGCTTGGTCTAATTTTATTTTTAATCTTAAGCTTTATTAATGATTTGGCAGAATATATTGAACATAGTCCATTAAGATTGTTTGCAGATGATAGCATTATCTATAGGAAATTAAAAAACCAGATGACGCATTTAAATTACAGTCTGACTTAGAAGCGGCCGGCAGGTGGGAGCAGGACTGACTCATGCATTTTCACCCTGATAAGTGCAACATTCTCAGTGTAACTCAAGAACTCAAACCTTTAGACTTCACTTATAAATTACACAATCACTCTCTAGAAAAAGTCGACTCTACAAAATATTTAGGCCTAACTCTTCAATCAAATTTTAAATGGGACAAAAATATCGATAACATGACATCTTAAGCAAACCAGTCCCTTGGATTTATTCGTAGAAACCTAAAAATAGCATCACCGAACAAAGTTAAAGCTCATGCATATAAATATCTTGTCCGACCAAAATGAGAGTACTGCTCAACAATTTGGGACCCACATCAAAAACAGCAAATTTTACAAATTGAAAAAGTTCAGAGAAGATCAGCACGCTTCTCATGCAACCGCTTCCATAACACCATCTCAGTAACTGAAATGATGACAGACCTAAATTGGTACCCACTCGAAATTAGGCGTTTACAATACAGACTTGTTTTCTTTTATAAAATTATTCATGAAATTGTTGCAGTCCCTACACATTACATTTTGATCCTACTAGACAATAGAACCAGACATAGCAATCCACACTCATTTAGGCAAATACAAACATCTAAAGACAATTATAAATATTCATTTTATCCACGAACTGTTATAAATTGGAATCATCTACCGCAACAAATAATATCATGCAGTACAGTAGAGGGATTCAAGAGTATCATCTCAGAATCTGCTCTCATCCCCATATTCTATCCCTAACTATTCTGTTATCGAATGTATAAAGTTTTATCACAATTTACCTTTTAAATGTACATACGTTATGTTGATTTTTTGATTTTGTTATTTTTGATTTTTTGTTGCTAAAGTGTAAATTATAAATTTTATAGTCGACGCCAGGCGAATAATCTTTTATACTTGAAGGATCGCTAGAAACCTAAAGAAGAAGAAGATGAAAAAGAGAAGTGGTAATTGCTACCCCCTTGTCAAACCCCTTCCATCCCACCCCCTTTAAGGTAGAATAAGCGTGTTTGTTTCTACTGACACATAGAGATATTGCTATGATTTCGCGAGAAAACAATATTTATTTTAGACTATGCAAAATCATTTAAGTTGATCTTATTGCTAAAAGAGTTTTCTTTAATCATGTTAATCTCAAGCTCATTTAAAAAAAGTTTCTTTCCATAATACGTAATTAACGAGGTCTTTTTTGTCAGCCGTCATGGGGTAAAAACGACAAATCAAAGAATTCAACTTTATATATAGCTAATATAGAACATTGGTGTTGATTAAAATTATACCACTCCAGACCCTTTTGTTTTCCACATAATTAAAATTGCCAATAATTAACAAGTTCCGGGTCGAATCCGATACCGATACCAATAGACTATTCACCTGTTACCTTATCTGTACGTTCCGCATCTGACAGGCGCACCACCAAACGGTGTATTTAGGATTTTGCTATATACATGGGTCATAATCACAGGGTTGACACTACTACACGCAATCATTGTCACATTGTTCTCTATTGTATTATTTCATCAGTATGACTTTCTAAGGTTTTCATGCTTGAACAGTAGGTGTTTTACTGAAATCATTTGTTGAAAGAAAGTTATTTTTTAACATATGTCGTAATATTTGTTTTAATCATGGCGAGAAGTTTCACGACAACTCTAATAAATTGTATAACTTACTACTTCTTTGCGTGAATTGCAGCTAACGTAGCCTTCAAGGAAAACTATTTATTTCTGCATATCTACGTGTAAAGGATGCGGAAACAACGCTTCGCGTGCATGAAATCGCTCCCAAACACTGCCTCCGGTCGAAAATAACCGACAATGCTTTTCCGCATTTTTTTGTGTCAAAAACCTATAGGTTGTCAAAAATGTGATTACAATTCAAATTCTGACAGTATCAACTTGAAGCTTGGATATTGTGTCCAAACTTGCTCCTGTTCATGGTTCAACCTCAGTGGTCGTATCGAGCTGCGCTCTGGAAAGCATTTTACTATTTGTGAACTAATGAAATACAGAAAATAAAATAAAAGTACAAATGTATTATTATGCCCCACTAAGGGGTATTATGTTTTTCTGTCTTTGCGTCCGTTCGTAGGTCTGTTAGTTCTGTCACATGTCTGTCCTGCTTCAAGTGAAAGTTTTATTTGATTTTTCGGTCAAAGTAGTTTTTGATGAAGTTGAAATGATTTGAAAGTGATAACATTTTACCTATGATATGATCTTTCTAATTTTAATGCCAAATTAAAGTGTTGATCCCAATTTCACAGTCCACTGAACATAGAAAATGATAGTGTTAAGGCGATCTTGGTGTACGATGGACACATTCTTGTTTGCCTCATGTATTCAATCCTATGTAATAACTACCTAAGTCCTTTTATGTTAAGCTGCTACCATATAAAGGCTGATTTTCTTCTAAGGCAAAAGTGACTTAAACCCTCAAAATCCTTACTCAAATCCTCTGTTAGAGAGAAGTATTTGATATAAAGATTAAACCATATTTTAGAGTCTTACTTTATATTTTTTAACTCCAAGTATACTGGACACGCAATTATTTGAGCTTATTGTAATTGAAGGATGATCAAATAGAGGGAATTTCATAAACACAATGTGGTTAATATAGAAAAAAAACCCAGTAAGTTCAAACAAAAATAATTATAATGTATGATTGCTGATAATTTTTTTCAGAAATTTTGTAAAGAAGTATTCCATATTCACATTCCTTAACATTTGTAACAATTAAATAAAATAAATCAAGGAATAGTTGAATATTGCTTATTTTTCAAGTTTTTACAGTTTCTTCTAAATTTGAAGTTCAATTAAAGATTTATAAAGGATTGTTTTTGGTTGTTAATTCGATAAATCACACATGTCAATTTGTTTAAGCAGGGATTAGATACCTTCACGATGCTTATTGACATTTTACCTATATCTTTAGGACGAAAAATAACATGTAGTGAATTTGCTTAACTCACACTCCATTTTTCATAATGACCCATGCATCATATAAAAAAATATAGGTCTCCATTAAATCCATTAAATATCACATATCAACAGGATACACATAACTGGTTTAAAAAACTGAAAACAACACGTTTAATAATTCCATGCGTCCGAAGTGCTTTCGGATGTATAATTACCGAAACCGTTGAAGAGCTATATGACAAAAAATCCTAAAATAAATAGCCAAATTGATCATAAGTCAACTTTGCCTGAGATAGTTGAAACCTTAGTTTCTTCATAATTTCAAAATTTATAGACGGATAATTTTAGAAATTTTGTTAAATTATGTCAGTTCCGAAGTACTGACTACTGAGCTAATGATATCATTGGGGACTGATAGTCCACCAGCAGAGGTATCGACCCAGTGATGTCAAAAATTGAAAACAACACGTTTAATTATTGCATGCGTCCGAAGCGCTTTTTAAGATTTACCTTCATCTTGAACGCTCATCTCCATGATTTGAAATCCGAGAATGTATAAGTACCGAAATCGTTAGAGAGGTATTTGACACAAATTCATAAAAAAATAGCCGAACTCGTGCAAATTGATGTTCTTAACCACTAGATAGATAATCTTTTTTCCTCTTTTTCTTGCAAAATTTTGTCATTGTTATTTTGGTTTCTGGATAGTGAGTTGACTGTGCATTAAAATATTTCACTATTTTTAAAGGATTCAATAGAGAACATTGATACAAATGTAAACATATTTACATTACATATTAGTTGAAAAGTCCAAATCTTGTTTTAAAAGTGTATAAGTTGAACTTAGTATGTAGTTTGAATAAATGATTACTCGAACGAGTAGTAATTTCTGCAGTAGACATTTAAAAGAAAGTTGGATAAACTTGAATGAACAAATATATTTGACGCTGTTCCTTTATAGAAACATAACTTCACAACATAGGGATATAATTGTAAAATATTCATGAGATTGAAAGCAATAAAGTTGCTATTATTGTCTTTGTTATCTTATTTCAGAAACAGATGTTGATGCACCATGTAGCAGTACTGGACCATCAGATCAGTGTAGAGATGCCATGTCAACATGTAGTCTGGTTACTGGTAACTACAAATGTACATGTAACAGTGGATACTACAACAATGCTGGGACTTGTAGAAACAGTATGTATCTTTATAACTTTATGGTGTAGATACTTTCCTGTGCTTGTGCTTTTGTGGAATATTTATGCTTTTGTGGACAGATAAAGTATAATGACATTTTCCTAAATAAACTCATCATAGATACCAGGACTAAATTTTGTATATACGCCAGCCGCGCGTTTAGTCTACAAAAGACTCATCAGTGACGCTCGAATCCAAAAAAGTTAAAAAGGCCAAATAAAGTACGAAGTTGAAGAGCATTGAGGATCAAAATTCCTAAAAGTTTTGCCAAATACAGCTAAGGTAATATATGTCTGAGGTAGAAAAGCCTTAGTATTTCAAAAATTCAAAATTTTGTAAACAGTTAATTTATAAATATAATAATATCAATGATAATTCATGTCAGCACAAAAGTGCTGACTTCTGGGCTGGTGATACCCTCGGGGTGCTAAAGTGCTATATATTCACATTCCATATGTATACTTTCTGGCAATATTTGTACTCTCGTTTACGGTAATTACTATGGTATACCGTTATCCGTCCGTCCAATTGTCGTCAAAATGTCAACATCTCGGACATAAACTAAAACACCAGGTCATGTTTTCATCTGACTGTTAATGACGTCTTCAAACGAAATCCATTGGATGTTGGCTGTGTACAGATTGGAAATTTTTCTTAGATGCATGATTTTTTTATTAGTTGTCATAGGGTTTGAAGCAGATGTCAGTTAACTGCGAGTACTCTCAGGTCTGTACCTTGTGTCTTTTTGTTAGTGGGATGTACACGTAACCGTCCACGTCCACTTGTATGTTTATCCATCTGATGAGTTATGTCTTTTTCAACTGATTTTTATAGTTTTGCTCTTATGTTGTACTGTTAACCACTGTCCCAGGTTTGGGGAGGGTTGGGACCCAAATTCTGATATGACATTGAGAAGAAATCGAACTTTACTCTTTGAAAACACGACAAGCCTAACATGCGCTCATGGCGCAGCTGCTAACTGATGATTTTTTATGTTCTATAATACAAGAATTTATTGAAATAGATGTAAAATTTACTATAGTTTAACCCAAAGAGTGTATGATTTAAGCCACCTGGATCTATCTCTTTCATGTCTTTCTTCTAACTATAAAACCCATACTGAATACCATCCTTTGCCTTATCAAGATAATAAGATAATTTAGGAGCTATATATTTCTTTGGAAATGGTATAGGGAGAATACCATGTTGATGGAAGGCAACAGCTTTAAAGATACTTGAGTATTATCAAGTTGATAATATTAAATAATTAAGGAGATGTATTATTATTGCAAATGAGAAAACTATACAATTCAGTATACATGGAGCGGATTTAAGCAGCTAAAGGTGACCATACGTTCGTTTTAGCTGCACGTATAACATAATTGGAATTAAACTAAAAAAATGAATTTCAACAGAATATACATTTTTGTAAAGATTCTTATACTTTCATTTTGTTTGAAAGCCTGAAGTAATATGGTAAGAAAAATTACAAAGAATATAAATTTTTCCTATAACAGAATTAGAGACAGGAGTGACATGTACCAGATATAATGATGCTACAGAATGTGTATCTAATGCAGTTTGTAAAACTGTCAGTTCAAGTCTAGAGTGTACCTGTAATTCTGGCTATTATGATGATAACTTTGATAATCCTGGTGGTCTATGTAAAGCAGGTTAGTTAATATATGTGGAAATTGAATTTTCTGTACACTTGCATTTAGATTAATTAAGTGTCATAACAATTTCCATGCTCTGTATTGTCCTGAGGCTTGATTAATGAATAAATCTAACATAGACACACCATCAAAGATGAAGCAAATAATAAAAAAGGTAACTAGGCTTTGATGTTACCATACCGTTTGTTGACGTAAACTATGTAACGAATTTTCTTCTCTGAAACTAAATGTTCCTTAGGGTATTTTGTTTATAGATTGTATCCGAACTTTTGATCCATCAATAAACATGGCTGCCATGTCTAAAATTAAAACCTAGGGGTCAAATGCAGATTTGGCTTGTGTCTCAAAAACTAAAGCATTTAGAGCAAATCTGACATGGGATAAATAAGTTCAATACATGTAGATCCTAGATCTATCAGCCATACATATTTCAGATGAACCGAAACACCCATTGTTGGGTTGCCGCCACTAAATTGGTAATTTAAGGAAATTTTGCAGTTTTTGGTTATATTATTGAATATAATTTAAGATAGAGATAAACTGTAAACAGCAAAAATATTCAGCAAAGTAAGATTTACATGTACAACAAAGTTTTATGTTTAAAATTTTCATATGAAATCTAAAGGATGAATTGCCTTTTAAGGTGTAATTACACCATTGATTTCCCCCTATTAGTCTTTGTTAAATTGACATTTTGTTTTAAATGTACAGTATTTACCTTTCTTGCAACCAAAGAAATACTTTGCATGAATAAAGTTTAATCCTTTCCAGTGCAACAGTGAAAATTTCACACTACATTTCATTGCATATAAGAAAGTTACCATCAGCGGCAGTAAACAACCCAATTTTTACACTGTTATTTACTGGTTACCTGCTTTGGTAACTATCACTACAAACCATTAAAAGTCTGAAATGGCCTATATCTGTACTCGACTGTACTGATTTTTACTCGACAGTCTGAATTCGTCTGAGATTTACTTGATAATACTCGACTGTAGTCTGAACCATACTTAACAGTCTGAATGTGTACTTGACCAGTACGTAACCATTTTATACTAGTCTGAACCGTACTCGACCTAGTCTGAACCGTACTGGACCTAGTCTGAACCATACTCGACCTAGTCTGAACCATACTCGACCAAGTATTAACCAACCTAGACCTATTCTTTGTATCTCTCAACTGAATTTTATCAATTTAGGATTTTTTTTAAATAAAAATGAAATTTGAACAACAAATTGAAATTAAAAATGTATTCAATACAGTATTGAAATTAAAATTTCACAATAATCAATCATAATATAACGACAACACAATATTAATCAACACTTACGTAAAAATATATATCAACTTTTAAAATATAAATTAAACAAGCTGATCACATAATCTAAAAAAATGAATTGTGACTAACAAATGACTAATATGTTCAATATTTATTCAAAATTTTATGAATACTTCGGAAGTATTTTATGGTAACTGGACTATTTTCACCATTAACTTAAACCTAGTAAAGATTTAGTTGAGTTGAACTTAATAAATTAAAAAAAATGAGAGCTTAATTGTTTTGTTTAATTAAACTAAGAATTTAATGTAATCATCATAATAGAATTTCCATAGCAATCCTTGATAACCTTTTTAAAAAAAGAAATGTATTCCAAAGTAACAGTAAAAATTTATTTCAATTAATTTAAGTAATTTTTTTTGTCAAATTAACATGTGATACAGAAAGCACTTTAATCTGTTCTAATTACCTCAATACATGTGTGTTTTACAGGTAAAAAGAAAGCCCTATTTTCTTAAATTCGTGTATTACTTATCTAGTACATACATGTATATTTGAAAGGCCTTGTTATTAAACTTAAACAGGATGTTGCAATTTTGAATCAATGTTATTTAGAATTTAATACCTCTGACCAGGTGTGATCTTATTTATGAGTTTGCCACAAGCAGAGGTTATTCTTTATATTTCACCACTAATCAGAAAAACAATTTTATTTATTTATTTGATATTATCCCTTTTTGATATAAGTTTTATAGAATATATTTTTTTTCATCCTAAATATAATCATAGATATATTTCTAATATAAGGTTAATTTTTTTTATAAATTTTGTTGGCTGTTGTTATATATGTCATTAAATAGAAATTTATTTTAACAGTTAAAAAGTAGAGTTTTTTGGTCTAGTATGGTTCAGACTGGTCGAGTACTGTTCAGACCTTTGGTTAAGTATGGTTCAGACTGGAAACATAGTCGAGTACAAGTCGAGAATGGGTTAAGACTGTTTCAGACTGGTCGAGTAATAGTTCAGACTATTTTCAACGGCAAAGATAAGGGTCAAGTACGATTCAATACAGTCAAGTATGGTTCAGACTGGGGTCGAGTAATGTCAAGTAAAAGTCAGACCAATTCAGACTGGTCGAGTAAAAATCAGTACAGTCGAGTACAGATATAGGCCATTTCAGACTTGAATGGTTTGTAGTGTATGTAACAGTAAATTTCCAATTGTTTTTAAAGACCATCAAATAAAAAAAGAATAAAGCTTTCAGACATCCAACATACAAGTTTATGACTCAGAAAAATTTAAGTGAATTGAAATGCAGGGTTTATTTTCTACAACTGTCAAATTCAAGGGAATATTGTTTTAGACCTACTGACGTACCATGATTTGTGGTATTACACCTTTTTTTACACAATGTGTTCATCTTATATTTTAAAATCTTCTCCTGGAACAACTGTACTGAACACTTCTAAACATTTAATGACTGTTCTTTAAGGTATCTAGTATATATATATAGATTGTATCCAATATTTTGATCCATCAACAAACGTGGCTGCCATGGCTAAAGATCGCAGAGAAGGGTCAAATGCAGATGTTGGCTTCTGTTAAAAAAACTAAAGCCTCCAGAGCAAATCTGACATGGGAACATATGTTGAATAGGTCACGATCTATCAGCCGTGAAATTTTCAGCCAAACAGAACAACCCATTGTTTGGTTGCTGACACTAAATTGGTAGTTTTAAGAAAACTTTTTGTGATTATCTTGAATATCATTGAAGATAAAGGTAAACAGTTTGACAATGATTGTTTTTTTGCATTTATTTGTATCAATCCTGTCCTTCTTTGCAAAAAATGATCAGCAAAGCAAGATATACAAAACAGGTTATATACTAAAATTGTCAAATGACTCTGAACGAGTTATTTGCCTTAAAAGACATTTTTCACACATTGTTCATCTAGTTTGCTTGCCTTACATCTGCTCTGTAACTGCTGATTTTGTTTAGCCAAAATTGGGCTTAATGAGTTTCAGAGTATTTAATCAGAATACATTTTTTATTTTTTTTCTTGCATGTCAAGACAGATAACTACTATTGCTATAATGGAACATTGGGGTAAAATGCATCTTTTTGCTTTTGAAAAAAATATGACAAGTACAATGAATATTCAAATAAAGTTTTCAAAACACTCATTAATAATGATTGAAAAGCAAAAATAATCATTGATGAAAGATTTTCAGGAAAAGTTACATGTGAGCGATTCGGACTTATGAGAGCCTCTTGTTATACGTCGTCAATGCCATTTTGTTTTCCACTTATGACTTTGAATATCTCTTTTGGTATCATTCACCTTTCTTGTAGCTAATGCAGCAATGTAAAATGGTTCTAAACACAAGGTTTTAGAAGTACCACATGATAGAACAAGTTCAATTTTGCACTTAAATTTTTAATATTTAACTCATTTGGAAAACTTGGAAAATGGATAGAGAATTGAGAATACATTTATGAAAGTGTAAAATCAATCTATTCTTTAGGCTTTGAAAGTCCAAAGTATAAACATATTTGTAATTAACACTTTTTTTTTAAGAAGCGGCTGTTTATAAATCACCAAGTACATTAATATAGAATTTCGACATATTTTTTGACTCAGCCTTTTGCTCAGTATTAGTACTGGCGGGGTCTGCTGTGTTTCCCCTGATGTCTATGTTCATCTGTCATTCAACTAAAGCATCATGTGAATTGTAAACACATATACCACTGTTTGAAAGTTTGATATCATGTGCAGATCAGTTTTCTGCAATGAAACATGGTAATTCATTTCTGTTGTAATTAAAAAGCGATTTGGCAGTATTTAACTTATTTCACTAGCAAATAGAGTAAGTAAATGTCATATCTGAATCAAGATCTTTATTTTAAGGATTGACAACAGTTGATACAAATTATTCTAAAAAGACTTTATTTAGAAAATGTAGAAACATTTACTTGACTGTTTTCAGAGATAGCATTGGGAGGAATATGTACAGTGTCAGGATCTGCAGATGAATGTGTACCTTTCTCAACCTGTTTGAGTGTAGGATCAGACCTCAGGTGTCAATGTTCTATTGGATACTATGATAATGATGTAAACCCTTCTGTTGGAACTTGTGTACCAGGTTTGTCCTTAAAGATGTAGTAACAATGTATGATAGATTACAATAATACTAAACTTAGTATTTATTACTCAAAAATGCGCTTGATTTTATGAATATGTCAAAGGAGTTTTTTTTATTTTGTCCATGAATATCAATTTTATTTATATACCAGATTTTAAATCAATGCCAAGCTATTAAAATTGCAGGTCTATACTGAAAAAAAGTTTATCCAATTGAAATATATATGTTTCTTTCTTGGTAGCAGATTATTTTGAAAATATTTTTTCTTTTCTTTTCCTATTGCAGAACTACAGTCTGGAGTGACATGTACCAGGGATAATGATGCTACTGAATGTGTACCGAATGCCGAATGTAAGAGTGGAGGATCTGGACTGAAGTGTACCTGTAATACTGGTTACTTTGATGACAACTTTAGTGCCACTGGGGGACAATGTACTGCAGGTTTGTATAATTTTGTAAAATTAAAACTTTTTTCAACATATTCTCAAAAAGGTATGAAATAAGTTAAACATTTAAAGTACAAAACTTGAAAATGATATTAGAATATGCTTTATGTTTCAGAAATAGCTTTAAGTGAAAAATGTACTCAGGAAAATGACCAAGCTGAGTGTATGCCTAATGCTGTATGTCAGAACGATGGATCAGAATTAAAATGTGCCTGTTCGAATGGCTATTACGACAGTAACTTTGCTGATTCTGGTGGAACCTGTACACTAGGTATGTAGTCTTCAATGTATTAGTAGGGATAAAAGATGTGTTAGATATTTTTCTGTATGATGGTGAGACCATAACCATTTCTATATTTGTCTCAACTTTGCAGTTGTGTCACTTATCTATATCCAGTTCCAATGATGTGTACAGTTATTAATAGAAAAAGGATAATTTTATGGTGTCTAATTACGAAACTAATGCTAATATATTAAATAATCATGAACGTTTTTATAATTGGTAAATGAAAGCTCATGCTTTGATAATTTATGATTAAGTACTTTTTGTTAGCGCATCTGGCCAAAATGTGTGGGATATACTATTTAAGGAATGGCTTTAGATTGGTCAGTCTCTTAACAAGGATGACTCGTCACTTGTGAGAATTATTCAACATCTTTTTTCTGTGGTGGGAATAAAGTGAGTGTTTTAATTTTATGCAAACTGTTAAATTGAATTCATCCAATCATTTGTATTATATAGAGATAGGAATATTTCAAATGATTGTGTGTGGCCACTTGTATTACTATAGAGACAATAGTATATAGTTATCAAGTTGACAAACACAACCATGTTAGCTTCTTTTAGTTTTTCTTGTTATCAGTAGCTAAATACACATGATTCAATAGAGGAGATTGATCACTTATTGCATTAAATAGCATAAGATATCAAAATATAATTTTTTTTTCCTTCATAAAACACATAAAAGGTCACAATAGGTTGGTTAATGGGTCTTTTCAAAAGCCTTAATGAAAAATACACCAGCTCCTGTTTAGGGGTTTTGTCAAAATATAATGATTTTGTGCAATTTTTAGACATAAAATCTTTAGGAAAACTTTTTCTCCACCTATAATCCAACATGTTTAATAACAAAAAAGATTTTGATGTATGATTCATCAGTATAAAAACAAATGTTAATTATTCCAACAACTATAAAATTATTGTAACATTTACCCAAATTCACATTTAAATACAAATAATCTTTTTTAAGGGGTCTTAGCTTTATTAATTTTTAAGAAAGGTGCCAAAAATTGTATTTTAGTCTTAATAGTTTAATAACAAGTATTTTTATGTGAAATTTGAAGTTCACTGTACATCTTCTTTGACTCTTCTTAAACACTACTAACTGATTATTTATTATTGTGGAAACCAGATTTCAAGTTACTTGCATTGATTTGCTGTATTGTAATATACTGTTGATTTAGAACTACAGTCAGGTGTAACATGTACCAGGGATAATGATGCTACAGAGTGTGTACCTTATGCTGTTTGTAAGAGTGGAGAATCCGGACTTATTTGTACCTGTAATACTGGTTATTTTGATGATAATTTTGATGGCAATGGTGGACAATGTGCCCCAGGTTTGTATAATTTCAGCTCACCATCCTCAGGTTAAATTGTAAAGCAAGGAAATTCAACTTCAATGAATAATTTCTTTAGAAATACGGTGAAAGCATCGACTTTTAAGATAGATTGTATGTTATTTAGAACAAAATATTAAGTATAAAATATTTCATTCACTTCTGGAACTTGTTACTTAAGAGGGTGATTTTAAAACAATCTGATTCTCTGTGAAATCAGTTTGTTTTGTACTTCACTAGAAACTGATAAAAATTACCTTTAGTTAATGTAACATTCTAATTGTCGTTATCCTTTCCAAATAGCTTTCTAGATATTATTTGTTAACTTTTATTCATCTGTCATTGAAATATTTGTGCAACCATATATCTGATGTGGAATTTGTCGGAAGTAAATCATCTATTAAATTGAAATCTGTATTCTTTCAATAATAATATACAATAATAACAGACACTGGAATGGCACAGCTGACAGAAAAATATTGATCTCAGAAAGGATAAGTTTCTGTAATCCACACACATTAACACTTTTGGTTAGTTGTCCTGGCTAAATGTATATGATGTTGCAAATTTGTATATGCTATAACATGAGCAGAAATATTATACATGTTATAACTTGTTTAATTGAGAAATACAAGTGATAACATGCATGTACAAAAGAACCTCGTACAAGTTATTAAATGTCACTTCATTTGTGATGACGGTTTTGGACAATGTATATAATATTGACAATGTATTGGTTATTTCAGTTCCGCAAAGGAATACACAAATTTATGACTCTGGAATTAGTTTTGTTCTTGTTGTTAATTTGTCAGTTTTTGAAAGAAGAAGCCTCTTTTCCCCATTTTTCGGGACTTGAGAACTTAGTCATTTTACAACTAAAGTTATCTTTTGGTTCTAGTTTTGTGTAATCAACGGGTCATGGATTTATTTTTAACATTTAAACTGAACGGAAAAATATAACAAATTTTGAAGTGGTACACCTGCTACTTAATTATCAACTTTCCATATGTAATTATGTCCTTTGGTCTACATTGATAATGATAATTAATATATAAAATAGGAGTCAATTAACAAAACATACAAAAGTTCAATACCAAAAAGTCATGAGAAGGGCCAACCACAATGACTTAATGAAGTTCAGATATTTGATTGTTGTTATTTTCTTTGCAATGCCTAGAATCCCTAACAGTATGTTCGTCATGACTTCTTGAAGTAAAAAAGCTTATATTTTATACGTACATCAAAACTATAAATTGTGTTTGTCTCCCTTTTGTTTTAAGCCAGGAGTAGAAACAAAATTGCAATTCATTTTACTCTTGAACAAATGACTCATAATTATTATATAACTAGAAACTTAGTGCCGGTAAATCATTTTAAGTCTGGATTCTATTATAATTAATTTTGTTAAAAAAAAAGAGGTTAAAGAATGTACTCAATCCAACAAACTAATGGCTAATAAGTGCATAATGCTGTATGTCTGAATATTACATAAAAATATCATTAAATACTGTATTCTTCTACTGTTATTACTGAAATGATTAAAATATGTTTGTAGAGAAAGAGTCGGGAGTTCCATGTACCCTAGCAAACCAACGTACAGAATGTGTACCTAATGCTGTATGTCAAGGTGGAGTCTGTACCTGTAGTTCTGGTTACTATGACAACCATTTTGATACAGGTGGTGGACAGTGTATACCAGGTTTGTTATTAAGATAAATAAAAATGACATGAATACTTCATTCATGTCAGATGTTATCAGTCCATACTTTTTAGGATTTACCTTTATCAGGAACAATCAATCCCTCAAATTTTTAAAAGCAGGATGTAAAATTTGTCAACACATAAGGAAAGCAAAATAGGCCCTAAACTATAGCAAAATATGACTTAGGTCAACTTTGACGGAGTATATTAGAAACCTAGCTGTATGATAGTTTATAAAGAAATCTAGAGAGAATAAATGCAAAGCTATATTATAATTCGTAAAAAAACTGAAGCACAGAGATGATGATCATTGTTTACTTTTTAATTGACAACATATTTTGTTGAATTTGGTATTCCAATATTTCCAATGGGTACCAATTGCGCATTTGTATTCCTATAAAGCAGAATTTATCCAAGGACTTGTACAGAAAGGCGAAAAGAAATTAGCCCAGTCTTTTAATTTCACCTTTCGGTATATTGATGATGTACTGTCTCTTATTGATAATAAATTCAGTGATCACTTACATTTAATATATCCTAATAGATACTAGCTACCGACACAGATAAATCTGCTTCATATTTAGAAATTTTTTGAAATGACTACTGATGGTAGGTTAAATACCAAAATTTATGACAAACGCGATGATTTGAATTTTCCTCTAGTCAACTTTCCATTTCTGTGTAGCAGCATCCCAGCGCCACTGGCATATGGAGTATATGTGTCTCAATTGATACGTTACTTCAGAGCTAGCTCAAAGTACGTTGATTTTGTTGAACGAAGAATACTGCTTTCTCAAAAGTTGCTAAGACAGGGCTATGAATCAATCAAATTAAGGTCATCACTAAAGAAATTTTACGGTCCCCATCATGAGCTGATAGACCATTATGACAAACGTGTTTCAGAAATCATATCTGATATTCTTCCTCAGTCATAATAACCTTCCATCATTACCGAACTGAACAAAGAAATAACACGACGGGTGACGTATAAGGTGCAGGAAACGCTTACCCTTCCGGAGCACCTGATTTCACTCAAGGTTTTTAGTGGAGTTCGTGTTGTTTCTTATTTATCATTTGTAACTGTTGATGTAAATGTCTTTTGGTTTTATGAGTCTTTCTGTACTCCTTGGTTTTGATTGTTATTGTCTTACCTTCTCGAGATAGACATATCCTTTTTGTAGTTTATTGTTTAGTTTTGCAGTTTATTCCTAAAAAAAATGTCTTCTAATAACTTAATTTTTTTTAAACTTAATTTTGTACAAAATGTATGATTTTACCACGTTGTTGGTTTGTGGACCTACCAGCATGCATGTCTCAAGCTTAGACGGTCTTCATTTCAAACTCACTGGTAAAAAAAGAGTTGACAATTGGCATTTGATACTTTCCCTATTAAGTACACTGCATTATGGTAAGTTAAGTAAATATGAAGATGGGTTGACTTTGAATGATGTAAATTAGCATGTTAATGTTTAAATCAGAGTATTGGATAAGTGAAAAGGTCGGTTCTCAATACCATATTTTTTCTCGGAAATATGTGTTAAATTGAAAACTGATTATTGCAATTGATACATAATTATCACTGTTAGATACTTTATTTTACAACTGATTTTTGAAATTATTTAAACATATTTTTGCAGAGAAAGAGTCGGGTGTAACATGTACTAGGGATAATGATCCCACAGAATGTGTACCTAATGCAGTTTGTAAGAGTGGAGTTTGTACCTGTTATACTGGATTCTATGATCATAATTTTTCTACCCCTGGTGGGCAATGTGTGTCAGGTAGAGTTCCTGTTTGTTTATTGATTTAATTTTAAACTATATTTCAAAACGTTTTGTACTTTAATGTAAAAAAAAAACCTAAATGGTGAAAAATAATTAACTAAATGTTTAATAAACGTTGCGTTGTAAAATAATAAACTAAATGTTGTAAACTAATAAACTAAATGTTGTAAAATAGTAAACTAAATGTTGTAAAATAGTAAACTTAATGTTTCTTATAGATTTATAATTGTATTGAGGGGATCCACAACGAACAGGCAGCTGTAGATAAAACAGAAAATAAGGATAAAAAGCAAATTTTAGCTTAAAAATCATTCTGTCATTGTCAAAAAACTATTAGGAATTCATTGTCTTTTTTCAGAAATCAAAAAACTGCTTATTATGCAGTTTTGCTCTTAACCATCTAGATTTAATCTTTATTGCCTATACTTGTATTCACATTTTTCATTTTAAATATTTATATTAACGCCTCGACAGTGTTCAAATTGCATTTAGTATGAATTTTCGTCAAGAACGTAAATGTGTAGGTTATTAATTAAATTTTTCAAATCAATAGTTGTTTTCTGGCCTTCTTTTTCTTATACAAACACGTACATTCATTTATTTGACTATAAGAGGCTTTCTTTTTGGTGTCAATGTATTATACAACAAATAAAATGTAAAATGGTTTCATCAGCATTGGTAAAGAGTCTACACTTGTTTTGAATATTCAGCTTTATAAGATTAAATTATGTATGTATAAAAAGTAAAATCACAAAAATACTGAACTTAGAGGAAAATCCAATCGGAAAGTTCATAATCTCATGGCAAAATCAAATAACAAAACACGTCAAAAACGAATGGACAAGAACTGTCATATTCCTGACTTGGTACAGGCATTTTCAAATGTAGAAAATGGTGGATGAAACTTGATTGTATAGCGCTAACCCTCTCACTTTGATGAAAGTCTTTTCAACTTCTGTTATATTTACAATGATGCGTGAACTAAACAGACATAATAAATAAAATGATCAAAATATGGGTACAGCAGCCATCATCGTGTAACAATTTTAAAAGGAAAATTAAACAGAACACAAAAACATCAATCTACAAACACATGCATTGATTCGCGTGTCTGACGTCAGAAAATTTTATACGTCACATATATTTGAACGTACTACCTTTGAAAAGGATATTATCAGAAAATTTTGTTTGTTTACTATATGAATGTGAAATCTATATTTCAATTCAATTCAATTCAAATATTTATTGCTATATCAACTCTTAACACTAAGTTTGTGACAAATTATATAAACAAACACAAAATACATTTCACAAACATTACCATAGGAAAACATATCCTCTAAAACGAAAAGCAAAACAATCCATTGGTAAAGGACCCTTATTTTCTACTTCGTTTGAAGTTGATGGACATAAAAGATATTTGTTCTATTGAGCGCCTGGTTGTTTTGAAATATATGATTAACTGAATTACTCTCAACCAACTCTGACCTTTTTCAGACCTTTTTGTTTATCTTTTTATTCGCAGCGATCTTTATAATGGATAAAGTGAACATAGGTGTCAAATAACCCGATTTTGGTGAAAATGCTTTTAAATGATAAATTTCAACCTTTAGTTTTCTTTATTGATGTTTGAAGGTTTAGAATAAATAGTAAAAAATCCAGAAATAAAATTCTACAAAAAGACAAAATGATCAAAATTGTCAATTGTGTTTGTAATAGAGGTGTAATAATCATTGAAAGATGAATTGAACCCTAAATTATTTTGTTATTTAATTTGTTTTACAAAAACAATATAAAACAGAGAAAATTCAAGGTAGAAAGATTTGAAACACAATAAAATCTACATATCAGTCCTCAAGGCTAAAATTGTAAACCCACCCATACACTACCAACAATTTGACTAGCGTTTACATGTACATTAAATGCCGCTATAAAAACAGTACTTTTAGGAAACATTACTAATCAGTACATTAAATGCCGCTATATAAACAGTACTTTTAGGAAACATTACTAAACAGTACATTAAATGCCGCTATATAAACAGTACTATTAGGAAACATCACTAAACAGTACATTAAATGCCGCTATATAAACAGTACTTTTAGGAAACATTACTAAACAGTACATCAAATGCCGCTATATAAACAGTACTTTTAGGAAACATCACTATTCAGTACATACATTTTTATATCATTTTCAGTAATGTTGAGAAAAAGTTGTTTACAGTACTGAAAATTTCAGTCATTTATCAGTACTGAAAATTTCAGCCATTTTTCAGTACTGAAAATTTCAGCCATTTTTCAGTACTGAAAATTTCAGTCATTTTTCAGTACTAAAAATTTCAGTCATTTTTCAGTACTGAAAATTTCAGTCATTTTTCAGTACTGAAAATTTCAGTCATTTTTCAGTACTAAAAATTTTTGTCGTCTTTAAGTACTTCTACACATACAATATAAGGTGAATGTCAAAAAAATATAAAATGTTTTTATACTGCAACTAGTTGTGTTTATTTTATATAAAATATTGTTACAAAGCTCTATTGTGTACGATGTCAATTTCATCATGGCACACTTTCTCCACAATCAGGGGTCCATGAAGGGATGAAAATAAGTCTTTCGTTTGTGTTACGATTTGAATAGCTATCAATTTATTAATTTATGTTGCAGTATAAAAGCAATATTAGGTCAATGACAGAAAAATATAAACTTTTTTTGTGCTTGGCGCAAAACTGGGGAAGGGCTCGGTAGAACCTCGTCCTTCCCCAGTTTCTTAGCCTCATACAAAAAATATGTATGTGAGACTGCGAAACTGGGATAGGGCAAGATTTAAATGCGCCCTTCCTTTCCCCAGTTTTATTCAGAATACTAAAAAGTTTATATCTTTATGACATTGACCTAATATTGTTTTTTTCTTACTGCAACCTAAATTCAAATTGATTTTTAAATCGTAACTGTTATATATTATTAGCATGAATATCAAACTGTGTGTATCCCTTAATGAACCCCTGATTGCGGAGAAAGTATTGCATGATGAAATTGACATTGCATAAAATATAGAAATCAACGACAACGGAAGCCCACAATGAACGGTGTTTTAATCTTTTGCTGACGACAACTTTCAAATCTACATAGGACCAGGATTTTTTAAGGTAAAAAGTTACGAAATATATCAATGTAGTTCACATTTCATTTGGTTAGTTTGGTGATCACGAAATCAAATAACGTGTTCAAACTTGGGGCATTTTAGTTAGTCGCAGAACATGTCCGTCCTGGGACAACTCGGACCGTCTAAAAAAGACAGCTAGGACCATCTATAATGACAACTCAGACAAAGACAAAAGGAACATGTTTACTAAGTTTCAAGTTGATTGGACTTCAACTTCATTAAAAACTACCTCGACCACAAACGTTTACCTGAAGTGGGACAGACAGATGGAGGAGTGCACGCACAGACCAGAAAACATAATGCCCATAATTGAGGCATAAAAAATTGTAAAGTAACAACTTTAGAAAATTATGTATCAAGTATATTGCAGCAAAATAGGCTAGAAAAGGCTAAAGAGAAAAACAGTATCAGCGAATACACTGGTTGACAGAAAATTAGACTTTGAAATAAATAAATAAATAAAAGATTTAAGGAAAAATAACGAGTCTGATGAGAAATATCTAAATTGATACTTCTTTTTTATTCCAATTTTGAGTATATATAAAATTATAACGTAAGCATAAAATTTGCCTCAATGTAGTTACTGCCCTGTAATAAAAGTGAGGTATGTGTATCTGACACAATATAGCTCAAGTTAAATGAAACCTTTTTCCAGACATTTCAAGTATATTTTAAATAATATTAATAATTTTATTATATGAACTTTTCGGAAGTGTTTCACGACTTTTTTGGGGGAAAAAATGAATTTTATGAAGAATCTGTTGCCATCTAATACTTTCGAATAGACCTGCAGAGTTTATTTTCAATGCATTGTAAGTCAGGTTATGTATTTTGAAACTACCACAGAACAAACCATTTATTTTTGTGATTATCAAGCCCCCCCCCCCGAATATTAAACAGTTGCCTCCTTAGAAGGACACTATATGGACAACTAGCTGGATAAATAATAAAACACACGGACAATAACAGTAAGGGTACGACCTTTTGTTATTTTAAGGATGGGAATGGGGCAGCACGATTTTTTGCGGATTTTTTTAATTATTTTTAAAGTCTTTTAAAACTTGTCGCTAAGCATGCCTATTGATTCCAGCTCTTACCAGGACACCATATTTACATTCAAAGACCTCCTGGCACCTCCCCCTTTTAACTCCAAAAATTAATTGATTTTCTACTTATTAAACACGAGTTTAAATTGATTGATTGTTAGTTGTTTGCTTTTAATGTCAAGCGACTAATATTTCATATATAGTTAAGACAGGACGCGAAATTTAAAGTCATGTACGAAAAATGTATACAATATCATAACAAGTAAGGAGATGTGGTATGACTGCCAATTTGGCAACTATCAACTGGAGATCAATGAAGTAGTATTATCAATTATAACCAACCGTGCGGCCTTTGACAAAAAATGACAAATACCCATACTGTATATCAGTTATAAAATGCCACGACAAAAAAAATGTGAAACAATTAAGACGAAATAAACTAACGGCCTAAGGGACGACATCAAAAGTTCAATGAAGTATAACTAGAGGCTCTTAAGAGCCTGTGTTGCGCACCTTGGTTTATGAGTGTATTAAACAAAGGAAAACGATGGATTCATGACAAAATTGTTTTTTGGTGATTGTGATCTGTTCGTAGATCATACTTTACTCATCATTCTTGCTACTTACAATTTTCTCTATCTGTAAGGAACTTGGCCCTTTAGTTACAGAGGAACACATTTTGTAAAAACTTACCCAAATTTACAAATTAATGAAAATTGTTAAAAATTGACTATAAAGGACAATAACTCCTAAAGGGGTCAATTGACCATTTCGGTCATGTTGAATTATATGTAGATCTTAATTTGCTGAACATTAATGCTATTTGTAGTTTATCTCTATATATAATAGCATTCAAGGAAATAACCAAAAACGGCTAAATTTCTTTAAAAATTACCAATTGGGGGACAGCAACCAACCAACCAGTTGTACAATTCATATGAAATTTTTTAGAGCAGATATATAAAAATATACTTTAATAATGAGTTTGGCTCAGTTTGGTTGAATTTGGTCCAGTAGTTTCAGAGGAGAAGATTTTTGTAAAAAATTTACGAAAAATTGGTAAAAAAATGACTATTAAGTGCAATAACTCCTTAAGGGATCAACTTACCATTTCAATCATGTTGATTTTTTTGTAGATCTGACTTTGGTGAACATAATGGCTGTTTACAGTTGATCTCTATCTATAATAATTTTCAAGATAATTACAGAAAACGGACAAAATTTCCTTAAAATTACCAATTCAGGGACAGTAACCCAACAACCCATTGTCCGATTCATCTGAAAATTTCAGGGCAGATAGATCTTGACCTTACCCCTTGTCAGATTTGTTCAATGCTTTGGTTTCAGAGTGATAAGCAAAAATATACATTTAACCCCTATGTTCTATTTTTAGCCATGGAGGCCATCTTGGTTAGTTTGGTTAGTTTGGCGGGTCACCGGACACAATTTTTAAACTAGATACCCCAATGATGGTTGCGGCTAAGTTTGGTAAAATTTGGCCCAGTAGTTTCAGAGGAGAAAATTTGTTTATAAGTTAACGACGACGGACGCTCAAAATTCGGATTTGTGGACATATTTTTCCTGTCGACAGGAATACATAACTTTTTTGTATTAAAAGATAAACAGATAATGTTTATCTGTTTTATGTTAAATTATTTGTAAATTCTGTTTTATATATAAAATGTTCTTTAAATGTGTGCAATTTGTTGTTTTTTTCTTCAAATAATCCATATTTTTTTAACGAAAGTTTACTTTTGAACACTATTTTTATTTGTTTTTTTAAACTGAAAAAAGTTTTAAATGTCTGAATATCTATATTATTTCTTTTTATTAAACATAATTTGGCTAATTTATAAACTCTGCACTTTCCCTCTTTTTTGCCAAATTGAGTCCTGTTACCAGGAAATGGTAAACATATGGGGCTAAGGGAAGTAATATTTTTTTGTTAAGCTCTTGTGGCTCTATTCAACTAATAAAGTTTAATTCTGCGGTCACACTAGACAACGATCGCACTACGATCTGTGAAAAAATGCAAATGTTGACGATCGTAGCGCGATCTTGAAGATCACAGTGAGGTCGTATCACGGTCGTGGCGAGGTCTTCAAGTTCGTGATGAGCGTATACAACTTTGAACATGTTCAAAGCAATCGTGGTGGAATCAGGTATTAGTGAGTTCGCACTAAGGTCGTGGTAAGATCGCAAAGGTCGCTGTATCATTATAGCGAGATCTTAGTGAAAGCGTGATTCTATTCGAAGGGACCAGTACCATAGTGTGGAAACGGAACTGTACGGTTTTCTTATAATTTGGTCATTCGGGAGACTGTCAAAAGGGGCCCCGACATTTGCAAAATAACAAGTTGCTTGAAGAAAATTGGATGAACTCTTATGTTACTATATATAGCTATGTAACGTTTCTGCTTCAGGTTTTGGTAGCTCAAATATCCTCATAAAGAACCAATAAAATAATAAGAAAGCTATGTGCATCCAAACGTTTTCCTTAGAATGATGGAGCTCCATGATGTGTGAAACGATCAAATTTGCCACACAACAGGGATCAAAAATGTATAAAAAAAACGACGAAAAATGTCTAAAAAAACATCGAAAAATCAATGTTTGCTACCTGAATTTCCACATGTACCTTTTCTGATATATAGTCGTACCTGTCTGAAAGTTTTGAAGTCATTGTTCCAGTAGAAATCCAAATATATTCATTTTCTCCATGTCGGATATTTTTATTGACTGTACAATCGCTTGCAAGTTTACTGTACAATTACTCTGAGCCTTCCTGAACAATATCAATGAGAAGAACATAAACCGTGTACTATCTCTTCTGCCACATTCATGATTAGTTTATGTTTTCCATGATACTTCTGTGATATAAATATTTATTAAAACTACTGTAATCCAATGCTGCAACACATGTCTGGAATGATTTTCTCTCCTTTTTCTGTTACAATTTAATATCAGTTATTTATTTTGTATTGTTACCAATTTGTTATACCTAAATTACACACTCAAAAGTTGAGTCTGACTGAGCGGATCCGGCATGAGGGGAGAGGGAGTGTTGGTGATTGAAACCCCATTCAAGTTTTTCGATTTTATTTTTATTTTGTGGAATTTCAGGGTGTTCCGTGGTTTGGATCCCGCACCTGATCTGATATCGTCATTGATAGTATTGAATGATGATCCGATCATTCAACTGATTTTTTTTATAGTTTGGTCTTGTGTTGTGATAGGTTTTTTTTTTTTTAGAAATTGAGCGCACACAGACATTTTTAACCCCGCCAAATTCTGTATGTACCTGTTTTAAGTCAAAAGCCCGTAGTTCAGTGTTTGTCGTTTTTTCGTGTATGTCATATATGTTTTTCGTAAATTGTTTTATTATGAATTAGGCCGTCAGTTTGTGTATTAATTCTTATTTTTCATGTCGGAACCTGTTATTGCCGACTATAATTGCTTAAATCCATTTATTTTTTTAACTTTGAAAATCCTATCACATCTCCTTCTTTTTATATTGAAGAAATAAATAATTATGGTTTGATAAAATGTTGTTCTCACTAAAAAAAAACTTTTTCGTTAATTTGTCGGATTCTATAGTTGGGAATATTGAAAAGTTCCCGATATAAAAAAATATCATGTTGTTTTCTCTGTCTTTCAGATAACAAGGCCTCTCCAATCCTTGATAACATTTAATTTTACTTGAGCTTTTTCTTCCAGTAGTTATAGCTTGTAGTAAACAGAAATCTCATTGGAAATTATACCACATCTTCTTATTTTAATATCGTGTTTATTGACATATAATACTTGTCTTTTCTTGGATCCGTGGTTAGCTACCATCATTTCACATTCGAATTCCTTTATCAAGTTACAATATCCCGATCCTATGATGAAAAATTCTTTTTTTTATTGTTCAAATATGTATTTATTTGTTTTTAAATTGCTGGTCAAAAACATATTAAGTAAAATTCGAAATATGCTAATTACCCTTGCAGAGCATCTAGTCACCTTTTTTATATATAAATATTTATTTTGTACGAGGATAATTTCATTTTTATTTTAGATTAGATTCTTAACATATTTTGTACTGTCCTTTTCTTTTCGTCTTGTATACTTATTCAGTGGTTGTTTGTTTATGTGTTCAATTTGTTTTTCGTTCATTTTTTGTACATGAGTTAGCCGTTAGTTTTCTCGTTTTACATTGTTATTTCGGGGTCTTTAAAGTTTTATAGCTGACTATGCGGTATGGACTTTGCTCATAGTTGACGGCCGTGCGATGACCTATTGTTGGTAATTTCTGTCATTTTGGTCTCTTGTGGAGAGTTGTCTATTTGGCAATCATACCACATCTTCTTTTTTTATATCTATTGTATACATTTTGTTTTTGTCTCTGATATAGTCACCTTAAAAGGGTTCCTTGATAGGATCTTAATTGTTAAAATGACTGGTTTTGTGCTTATTTTCATTTCAAATACCATATATGAATATAATAGGACAGACAAGGAATATGGAACGCCATAGCTGTGTCACAGTGGAAAAATGGACAAAAATTTATTTTGATACTTTTTGGACATTTTGTTAAAGATTTTGTAAAACCAGTGATTTTGTTATATTTGCAATATTTCACTAGGGATTTTGATATTTTTATTGTGCAAGATTTAGGTCAAGTTTAGAAGATTAAGCTAATATAATTTCATGTTTTAATTTGTTTTTTTTTAAATGGCGACATTTTACTTCAAAATGATCTATTATTCCTGAGACTACTATAACACGTGTTATAGTAGTCTCAGATTATTCGTATTTGACAAGCCAAGGCTTTAATCCCATAAATAAGTCTGTATGTTCTATAATCGTTAATTATTATCTACATGTATGTGTTAATTTTTCTGTTATCCCTTATTTGAATTTTCTCCCTCATTTAGAGAAATATTTGTCAAGTACAAGTAGTTTTGGTTTGTTATATAAACTATGTTGTTATTTTGATGTGGCAAAATGGATTTAGTATTACACTGAGCAGTCCCAACTCTACTTCCATGCTGAACTTATTAAATTATACATCGAGCTAACCAGAGTCGTCTTTTGTTACAAGAGCTAGTCCCAGAGTCAGAGTCCGTACTGTTTATTGTGTGTGTGTGGTTCCAGACCAACACATTTCCCAGTCACAGATACACCCAGAATCTATTTGTGATAGCTGTCTTTCGTTGTTCATATTTAGTATATGCTGTGAAAGTTTAATTATTTTCAGCGTTTTTTCTCGATTATGAGTGCCCTTTTTATTATGTTCACATGGTTCAGTAGTATAACAATTATGTTGAGCAATAACATCATAATGATCAGTAAAATAATCATTATATTGTGCAGATCTGGTATTATATTCAGCACTTTAATCAATATACTTTTGTCTTTATATTCAGTACTTTTGAAAATATCTTCTGTCAACATATTATTATATTATGTAGATTTCTCATTATGTTGATTACAGAAACTGAAATATTCAGTGGTCAAACACACTTTTTATACGCCCACCGTCTTTAGACGGGACGTATTATGGTATACCGTTGTCCGTCCGTCTGTCCGTCCGTCGTCCACACTTCGGACAATAACTCAAAAACGCTTTCACCAATTTCCATGAAACTTAAGTGAATTGTTTATATCTATTGACGTAAGCTCCCTTTCGTTTTTTTTTAATTTCAAATTTTAAGTTTTGGATTTATGGGGCTTTATTTATAAAAAATGGGATCCGTTGTCCACACTTCGGACAATAACTCAAAAACGCTTTCACCAATGTCCATGAAACTTTGGTGAATTGTTTATATCTATTGATGTAAGCAAGCTCCCTTTCAATTTTTATAAATTTCAGATTTTAAGTTTTGGATTTATGGGGCTTTATTCATAAAAAAGGGGGATTTTTAACACTTCGGACAATAACTCAAAAAGGCTTTCACCAATGTCCATGAGACTTTGGTGAATTGTTTATATATATATTGATGTAAGCTCCCTTTCAATTTTTATAAATTTAAGATTTTACATCTCCGTGTTATGAATTTTTATTCTTAAAAAAGGGGGGATTTTCCAATTTTTGGACAATAACTAACACTTTTAAAAGCAAGTTAAAAGAGCAACGGGCGTATCATGCGCTAAAGCGCAGCACTTTATTATCAGTACTGTTATCATTATGTTGAGTGAAATAAATATTATGTTCTGTAGACTGATCATTATGTTCAGTAAAATAAATATTATGTTCAGTTCAAACAACTTTATGATCAGTGGTCAAAATGTTTTATGTTTGGTTCAAAAAATATTATACTAGGTGGTTAATCAATTACTTTCAGTGCTTTTTTTCATTATGTGGTGGTGGTAGACTTCCGAAAATAACCGAAAACATGTATATTTTTTTCGGGTTTATTTTCATACTGGCAACATGTCGTCTACTATACAACGTGCTCTTGTAGAACTTAATCTGCAAATCTTTCAAATTAAAATTTTTAAAGATGATAGGATAGAAGATATATATTTATGTGCGGTTCGCGTATGATTTTTGAAGTATGTAATTTACTCTATTGTGTTTTCACAATAGTAGTAAACCGGTTTTGGCGGTCAGTATATAATGAAAGTTTGCACGAGATTTAATTATCGAGGTTTGGGCAGTGACCATTATCGTACGTTTCCTTTGTATTGAAGTTTAATTTCGTAATGTCTGATACCGAGCCTGATAGACTACTTGATATGGAAGATGTAGAGATGCCGGGTCAAGCTGCTTCTGATGAAATTACCAATGCTGATTTGTTGTCGTTGATGAAAACCTATTTTACCAGAAAGTTGACGGGAATTGAGCGAAATTTTGCAGATACCACCCATGATCTTGCACGAAAGGTACAGAAATCTGAGAGTTCCTTCAAGTTCAAGGGTAACAAAGTGCAGTTTGACTTAAATTCTGATTTGTTAGATAATATTGATATTGCCGTAGACTGTATAGAGCACCGGAGATATGAGAAGGCCGTTAAAGTGTTGAAAGAATCTGGTCAATCTTTGAAGAAAAGGAATAAGCTGATTCGTATAGCTGATAAATCTGAAGGTGGGTGGAAAACTGTGGACGAGTATTTGTCGGATGACGTGGCTAGTGATTCAGAGGATGAGAAGCGCATTCGGGCGGCTGATGGCAGAGCAGTGAAGAAATTGAAAACCGTGAAGCAGGATAAGCGTCAAAACATAAAGAAAAGACCCGCGGAATCTGCTGGTGGTCCGTCTAGTATTGCTCACAATGGTAATAATGGTGGTTTTTCACAGCAACAGCCCTTTCTTGTTGCGGGGGCCGCCGCCCCCATCACATCTCGTCGGAACAGAGCTAGGGACATCTGTTACAACTGTGGTCTGTATGGACATTGGGCAAAAGATTGTAAAAAAGGGGGAAATTCAGCAGCTGCCAGAGGAGCACCAAACTGAGAGATCTCCAGATATTCTTAAGGTACAGAATGTAGACAATTTTGACTCTTTTTATGATTATGAATCTGGTACCTCTTGTATAAACGTTAAAAATAGACTGAGAAATTCTTTAGATTTTTGGAAAAATATTCATGCTTCAAAGTTTATTTTAGATTTAATTGAGAATGGTTATAAAATACCTTTAATTAACGAACCAGAAAGCGTTTTGTTAAGAAACAATAAATCTGCTTTAGAACATAAAGATTTTGTAGAAAAGGCAGTTCAGGAATTAATTGATGCTAGCTTGATAAAAGAAGTATCGAACAGACCGCATGTTGTTAATCCGTTAACTGTATCGATTAATTCATCAGGTAAAGGTCGTTTAATTTTAGACTTGAGACACGTAAATAAACAAGTTGTTTATAGTAAGATTAAGTTTGAGGACTGGAAAACTGCCAGTCAGTTTTTGACAAGCGATTGTTATGGATTTGCTTTTGATTTAAAAGCAGGATATCATCACATAAACATTTTCCCCAATCATCAGAAATATTTGGGGTTTTCTTGGAAGTTTGGTGAAACGGTAAAATATTTTGTTTTTACAGTTTTACCGTTTGGACTCTGTTCAGCGGGGTACGTATTCACTAAAGTTGTAAGACCTTTAATTGCTCACTGGCGCAAAGACGGTATCAAAATTACAGTGTATTTAGATGATGGTTTATGTTTAGCGGAGACTGAGAAGCTATGTTGTGAACAGTCTGTGAGGGTCAAAAACGATTTGATATTGTCAGGTTTTGTTCCAAACAAGGACAAGTGTATATGGACACCTGTTCAGACTTTACTTTGGCTTGGTTTCACTTGGAATTTGAAAAGTTCTTTGATGGAGTTGCCGTTAATTAAAATAGAAAATTTTGTCAATTTGATTGATGTAATTCTGTCTAAAGCTTTTAAAGTTAAAATTAGGTTATTAGCTAAATTATGTGGAAAAATAATTTCCTTTTCACCAGCTATTGGAAATGTTACTCAAATTATGACAAGGTGTACCTTTTCTGTTATAAATTTAAGACAAGACTGGGATCAGTACGTTGATTTGAGACAGCACTCAGACAGTATTCAAGAAATTATGTTTTGGAAGCAAAACATTCACTGTTTGAAGCCAGTACCGTTATTACGGAATAATTCTGAATTCAATGTTTTCACTGATGCTAGTGATATAGGTGCAGGAGGTTATTTGCAAGGTACTGATTATATTGCACACAGACAGTGGTCTGTGACAGAGGCAACAAAAAGCTCCACTTGGAGAGAAATCAAAGCAATTGAATTAGCATTAGATAGTTTTGCGAAAGTATTAGAACACAGTTCAGTTACTTTTTTCACAGATAATCAAAATGCTGTTAGTATTATTAAGAAAGGAAGTAAATTACCACACTTGCAATGTTTAGCTTTATCAATTTTTAATACTTGTGTGTCGTGCAATATTTCATTATATGCACAGTGGATTCCTAGAGAGGAAAACGAAAAGGCTGATGCTTTGAGTAGAATTATTGACATTGATGATTGGGGCATATCTTTTGAATTTTTCGATTTTTTGAATAGCATCTGGGGACCATTCACTGTTGATAGGTTTGCTAACATGCATAATACAAAGCTGACTAGGTTTAATTCGAAATATTGGAATCCTGCAACATCAGCGATAGATGCATTCACTTGCAACTGGCATGGCGAGAACAATTGGTTAGTTCCGCCAATTGGTCTAGTTAGTAACTGTATTAACCATTTAGTTTCTTGTAGAGCAGAGGGTACACTTGTTGTCCCTAAATGGCAGTCTGCTGCATTTTGGCCTTTGATTTTTAAACAGAACTCAGAATACGCTTGTTATGTTGTTGATGTTTTAGAATTTCATGAAACGGAAAGAATTTTTGTTGCTGGTAACAATTTAAACTCTTTGTTTGCTAATGGCAAATTTCACGGGAAAATATTAGCTGTACGTTTAAATGCTTCGGTTGTGTAATATGTATATTTATTTTACAGATTTGTATTACCACTGGGTATTGCATTTTGCTATGGTGTGACTGTGTACACGCATTGGACTGCCTTTTGTGGTCACTGGACCCTCATCTTATTGGTCGCTGGACTATTGTTATAGATTGCATTGTTTAACCAAGTCACTGGACTAGTATGGATATAGTTTCAAGGTACTGTATTTTATATTTATAACTTTATTTTGTATATATATATTTTGTAGACAATATTTTCTGTTGGATTTTGGTCACAGAACGAGCAGATTAAACATCCTGAACTTAAATCATTGTTTAATAGTTTATCTTCAACCATTATTGATGCTCGTGCAAAATCTACAGTAGAAAAATATGCTGGATATTTCAAAAGATTCGTTAAATGGACTGAAAAATACTCTGAAATTAAATGTGTATTACCCTGTCAAGAATTGTATGTAGGTCTATATTTACAAAATTTAATTCAATCAGCTAATCATTATAGCGTTATAGAATCCGCTTTTTATGGAATTAAATGGGCACATAATCTTGCTGGGGTAGCTAATCCATGTGATTCTGAAATGGTTAGATTGATCGTAGAAGCATCAAGAAGAAAATTGAACAGACCTATAGAGAAAAAGAGTCCAGTTACTTCTGATATTATGATCAAATTGTTTTTGAAGTACAATTCAATTGGTCGTTCTCTTAAAGATTTACGCCTATTAACAATGTGCGCACTATCTTATACCGGATTTTTAAGGTATCAAGAACTTTGTAGTATAAAAGCAAAGCACATTTCAGTTTGTAATCAATATATAGACATTTTTATTGAGAAGAGTAAAACAGACTGTTACAGGAAAGGCAGACATGTTTTGATTTCAAAGCTTGACACTCCACAATGTCCATGTACAATTTTAGACTGTTATTTAAAAGAAGCAAATATTGATTTGTCTTCAGATATGTATATATTTAGACCTTTGTCATTTTTGAAGAAATCAAAGAATTTTGTTCTAAGGAAGAAAAACGATAGTTTGTCGTATACCAGAGCGAGAGAATTAATTAAATGCGCATTATCAGAGATTGGTTGTAACTCTAAAGATTTTGGTTTGCATAGTTTTAGATCGGGTGGTGCAACAGCTGCCGCTCAAAACAATATTTCAGATAGGTTATTCAAAATACATGGTCGGTGGAAATCCGACCAAGCTAAAGATGGCTATGTATTAGAAAGTTTACAGAAGCGATTGTCAGTATCTCAAAATCTTGGTATATAATATGTACTTAACATCAAGTTTGCTTTCTTTGTGCGTCGAGATGGTCATTGCGCCTAACAGTACCTAAATATGTATTTAGTTTTCTATGATGCCTTTATCGTATAAAGGTACATATCTGAATGTGCTCAGATATGTATGCTTTACAAAAATCTAGAGAGATTTAGCACATAAATACTTTATGTTCGTTTGAACAGCGTGAATTTAGAACATAAATATATTTATGTGCGGTTCGCGTATGATTTTTGAAGTATGTAATTTACTCTATTGTGTTTTCACAATAGTAGTAAACCGGTTTTGGCGGTCAGTATATAATGAAAGTTTGCACGAGATTTAATTATCGAGGTTTGGGCAGTGACCATTATCGTACGTTTCCTTTGTATTGAAGTTTAATTTTCATTAAGAAATCTGTTTTTTAATGTATTGAAGTTGTATGTAAAGAATTAATGTGTTTTGTATATATTTTGTAGATGTTTGATAGCTGTCTTTTACCGGTATTGTTGATTGTGTGATGTTTATAAACCGGGATTTGTTTTCATAGATGCATGGTTGCCGTATTCAAAACATGAACTGTTAATGGTGTTTGATACATGTATTAGAAATATTGTGATCTCTGGATCTATATTTATTAAAATTGAGATGGTCATTGCGCCTAACAGTACCTAAATATGTATTTAGTTTTCTATGATGCCTTTATCGTATAAAGGTACATATCTGAATGTGCTCAGATATGTATGCTTTACAAAAATCTAGAGAGATTTAGCACATAAATACTTTATGTTCGTTTGAACAGCGTGAATTTAGAACATAAGACTCTTTTCAGCACCTTACTGATCAAGACTTGGTCAGACTAGGTGTTGAAACTATTGATGATAGAATAAAGAATGAGGGAAGCAATGAGGATGACTGTGACTATGACACAAACATTAGCAACTATAGGTCATAATGCCCCCAATAATTAGAAAAAGCCCCCGCATAGTCAGCTATAAAAGAGGGGGAATGATACCAGAGGGAGTGTCCCCGAAATGCTGTGTGGTAGACAGTGTTATTAATTAATTATTAGCGCCCTTTGTAAAACTTCAAATTTCATAATTAATGTATTTCATTGTTAAATAATTTAAATGAAGCATATAAGTATATATTTGTTAATTGCATAGCTTTTGCTATTTGAATTCGTTGGTTAAAGATATTAATTTATATTGTCAAGTTTACAAGTGTGGACACAGATGAGTGTGGATAGTATGTATGGATGTTTGACAGTGTCTTAATATGACAAAATGAGTTCTATGTTTTTTCTATATGGTGTTATTAACTATGTTGCACGATGACAACCAAATCTGAGCATTATGAGTGTTATTTATTTAATTTTTTATGCCCCCACCTACAATAGTAGATAGGCATTATGTTTTCTGGTCTGTGGGTCCGTTCGTTCGTTTGTCCCGCTTTAGGTTAAAGTTTTTGGTCAAGGTAGTTTTTGATGAAGCTGAAGTCCAATCAACTCGAAACTTAGTACACATGTTCATTATGATATGATCTTTCTAATTTTAAAGCCAAATTAGACTTTTGACCCCAATTTCACGGTACATTGAACATAGAAAATGGAAGTGGGAGTTTCAGGTTAAAGTTTTTGGTCAAAGTAGTTTTTGATGAAGCTGAATTCCAATCAACTTGAAACTTACTACACTTGTTGCATATGATATGATCTTTCTAATTTCAAAACTCATAACTGCTCCAAAAGTAATCTGATAGAATTTCAAGCATTTTAAGCCAATATTATCAACATCTACTAATGAGTCTTAATATGTCTACATATCTAAAAAGTCATAGTATTCAAAAGGTAATGCAAAATTATTCCTTTTCATTTTTTAGCTCACCTGGCCCAAAGGGCCAAGTGAGCTTTTCCCATCACTTTGCGTCCGGCGTCCGTCGTCGTCCTGCGTCCGTCGTCGTCCGTCGTCGTTAACTTTTACAAAAATCTTCTCCTCTGAAACTACTAGGCCAAATTAAACCAAACTTGGCCACAATCATCATTGGGGTATCTAGTTTAAAAAATGTGTCCGGTGACCCGGCCAACCAACCAAGATGGCCGCCATGGCTAAAAATAGAACATAGGGGTAAAATGCAGTTTTTGGGTTATAACTCAAAAACCAAAGCATTAAGAGCAAATCTGACAGGAAGTAAAATTGTTGATCAGGTCACGATCTATCTGCCCTGGAATTTTCAGATGAATCGGATAATCGGTTGTTGGGTTGCTGCCCCTGAATTGATAATTTTAAGGAAATTTTGCTGTTTTTGGTTATTATCTTGAATATTATTATAGATAGAGATAAACTGTAAACAGCAATAATGTTCATCAAAGTAAGATTTACAAATAAGTCAACGTGACCGAAATGGTCAGTTGACCCCTTTAGGAGTTATTGCCCTTTTTAGTCCATTTTTAACCATTTTTCGTAAATCTTAGTTATCTTTTACAAAAATCTTCTCCTCTGAAACTACTGGGCCAAATTTAACCAAACTTGGCCACAATCATCATTGGGGTATCTAGTTTAAAAAATGTGTGGCGTGACCCGGCCAACCAACCAAGATGGCCGCCATGGCTAAAAATAGAACATAGGGGTAAAATGCAGTTTTTGGCTTATAACTCAAAAACCAAAGCATTAAGAGCAAATCTGACAGGAAATAAAATTGTTGATCAGGTCACGATCTATCTGTCCTGGAATTTTCAGATGAATCGGATAATCGGTTGTTAGGTTGCTGCCCCTGAATTGGTAATTTTGAGGAAATTTTGCTGTTTTTTTTGTTATCTTGAATATTATTATAGATAGAGATAAACTGTAAACAGCAATAATGTACAGCAAAGTAAGAACTAAAAATAAGTCACTATGACCAAAATAGTCAATTGACCCCCCTAAGGAGTTATTGCACTTCATAGTCAATTTTTAACAATTTTTCTTAAAATTTGAAGATTTTCAATAACATTTTCCACAGAAAGTACTGTTAGAGATAATTGTAAGCAGCAAGAATGTTTAGTAAAGTAAGATCTACAAACACATCACCATCACCAAAACACAATTTTGTCATGAATCCATCTGTGTCCATTGTTTAATATTTACATAGACCAAGGTGAGCGACACAGGCTCTTTAGAGCCTCTAGTTTTGTTATATGGATACACATTTGAGTGATACATGTACCAATACAATATTTGTTGTGGTATGAAAGTGCAGTAATTAGCATTTACTGTAACTATGTTAATTCACACAAATTGAAAAATAAACAAATGAATGGACCAGATGCTCCGCAGAGCCCAGCTTTATACGACTGCAGAGGTCGAAGCCTGAACAGTTGGGGCTAGTATTGACACAACATTCAAGCTGGAAACAGCTCTGAGTTTGAATTGTGATTAAATAGATGACACAGCTTAGGTTTCTGACACAGAATGAATGTGGTCTAATGAACTTAAATATTTGTTTTGCTTTTGTGTTAGGAGCAATTCACTATGCTGCTGAATATTAATCCTTTCAAACAAAAATATCTAAAGAAATTTTCTTTTTAATTTCTGAAATGAGAAACATTTAGAGGAGACAAACTTCAGTTAAGAGATCAGAAACTAAAAAAATGTATAATTTTTCCATTTGTAAAAGGGCATACCCTAGAAAGTGCTTGCAATCACTGAATGGTTATTAATGACTGCTTTAATTTATCAGTTGGTAATAAAGTGAATATTGTATTGTAAAGTTTAATATTTGCATCGTCGCAAAATCTTTGGTTACCCTCTTTGTACAACACAACTTAAATAAACTAATAGTATGCTACTTTCCAGTGACTTCTTATGTAACAGTTCATTAAGAAATTTTAGGAATTTAATTTTTTAGTCGACATATTGCCATTTACTCGTAATAACAAATCGGTTATGACCATCGGTAATGACCATCGGTATAAAATGTGTTTACTTTAAATTTGACAATTAAGTAAAATTAACAATGTGAAACTTCTTATTTTTATTTAGCTTATCTTTTTATTATAATATAACGATAAAATTACCTATATGATAGCGTCTTTTGAATGAACGGTCATACCATATGAAGAGTTTAGAAGTATTAAAAGTAAACTGTAACAGAGTGTTAATTACCCCGACCATACGCGTATGGTCGGACCATATGAGTATATACCCATATGGTCATGACCATACGCGTATGGTCCAAATACTCATATGGTCCGGAACATATACATTCAGTGAGAAAGTTATATATTTTATAGATCATACAGACACCAAAATAGGAAATTGATAATTCTTGTATATCCTTTTATTGATGCGTTTTGTTATTTGATTTAGCCACGTGATTATGGATGTTCCGAATTGAGTTTTCTCTTATACCCCAATCCCACTAAGCCACGATCGCACTACGATCTGTGGAAAAAATGCAAATTTTGATGATCGTGTAGGTCGCAGTAAGGTCGTACCACGGTTGTGGTGAGATCTTCCAGATCGTGAAGAGCGTGGCCATCTTTAAACATGTTCAAAACAATCGTGGTGCGGTCGTGGCGAAATTAGGTCGTGGTAGAAGCGTAGTGGAAGCGCATTAAGATCGTATAAGATCGCAAAGGTCGCTGTACAATCGTTGCGAGAGCGTAGCGAAAGCGTGTTTCTATTCGGAGAGATTGCGCTACGATCTCACAGCGACGTTATCACGACCTTAAGTTCAGTATTTTTGTGATTTTACTCTCTACTCTGTTACCGGCCACAAAAGAGCTCATCAACCAGAGAATTAAGTTAATAAACACAAAGCTGTAATAAATTCCAGTAATTTTAAGTTTTGGAAGCTCTTTGGTATTGTATTAGGTACTTTAAATGAAAAGAAAAGTTACAAGTAACATGTCAAATTGATATTAGTTTAAACGAGTAAACACTAGGGACTATATTCGTGAACAACGAAGCGAAGAAGAACAGACAATTGTGGTCTCGGTCGTATATTGGTATGACGTTGCCGTCGTCGTCGTCGTCGTCGTCGTCGTCCGAAAACATTTGGAGTTTTCGCACTTTAACTTAAGTATAAGTAAATAGAAACATGTGAAATTTAAACAAAAGGTTTATGACCATAAAAGCAAGGTTGGGATTGATTTTGGGAGTTCTGGCCTTAAAGGAATAAAACTTTGCTCAGTGCTCGGAGCACAAAAATCATGCTTGAAACATGAAATCCAGCAATTTGATTGGTTGATTTTCGAGTCCAAGTACAAAAATCATGCTCGAAAGTTTTATGACCGTGAGGCCAGGTCCCAACAGTTTAGGAATTAGGGACAAAAAGGGCCCAAAATAGCATTTTACTTGGTTTTCGCACAAGAACTTTCAGTAAACAGAATTCTATTAAAGGAGTAGGTACGGTAAGACTCCTTTTTGGCCCCAAAATATAGCAGTTTTACAAAATTGTGATAATGTAATCGTCAAGCCATTTTTTGGAAAGTATTTAATGATTCTTGTACATAAATATGGGCTGTGTTTGACAATACAATGCACATATATCGGGTACTAGCATCATAAAGTCACGCTAAATTACTGAAATCTTCACAATTTCAGCATTTTAGACAAATTTCAGACGGTTTCTGTCTAAAATCATCTTCGCTAGCCAAGGGTTACGAGAGAGCGGGAGTGGTTCGTAACCCTTGGCTAGCGAAGATGGTCTAAAATGAAAGTGGCCGCATTCGTGTTCATCCATAATATTGAAATGTAAGTTGTATTTGATGATAATACATACTATATATAAAGGTTGAGGATGAACACGGATGCGG
Organism: Mytilus edulis; assembly: GCF_963676685.1. NCBI lineage: Eukaryota > Metazoa > Mollusca > Bivalvia > Mytilida > Mytilidae > Mytilus > Mytilus edulis. The sequence continues at coordinate 77,945,628 of NC_092353.1, read as the reverse complement.
CCACTTTCATTTTTGACCAAAACCATCTGAAAAGTGACGATTTTTGGCGAATTTGATAGATTTTTCATGATTAAGCTTGAATCAGAGCGTTTTTAATGACTAAATCAGTTGAAATCTTTCACAAAAACTAATTGAATCAATTGAAATAGACACTTAAGTGTTTAAAAAGTGTCTAAAATATTTCGTCAGATGAACTTGAAAATTGAGGCCAAAATCGGCCCTTACCGGACCTACGTCTTTTAACATAAGGTTTATGACCACAAAAAGAAGGTTGGGATTGATTTTGAGAGTTTTGGTCCCAACGGTTTAGGAATTAGGGGCCAAAAACGGTCCAAAACAAACATTTTTCTTAGTTTTTGCACAATATCTTCAGTATAAGAAAATAGAAATCTATGAAATTTTCACACAAGGTTTATGACGACAAAAGGAAGGTTGGGATTGATTTTGGGAGTTTTTGTTTTCGTATAAAGCTGCGCCCTGCGGAGCATCTGGTTCTTTTAGTGGCACAAAAGCGTGGAATTCATTATCCAGTGAAATAAAAAAATTATACTATAGGTGTTTTTTATACGACCTCAAACATTTTTTTGGATTGTATAATGGTATGATGTCGTTGTCGTCTGCGTCGTCCGAAGCCCAATTGGTTTCCGGACAGTTTCTTTAGTTTAACAAAATAGATCTTAATGATTTTTTTTCTAAAGGGTCAATACCACAAAAGGAAGGTTGGAATCGATTTTGGGGATGGTTGTCCAACCGTTTTGGAATAAGAAGCCCAAAACAAGGATTTTTTCTAGTAAGGATAATAACTTGTGTATAAGTATTTCATTTGCTCTGAAATTGTACCACAATGTTTAAACCCACAAGTAGAAGGTTTGGATTCGTTTACGGGGTTATGGGTCAAAAGTTTAGGAATAAAGGGCCAAAAAGGGACCAAAAGCCAGCATTTTTCTAGTTCCAAGACAATAAATTGTGTGTAATTGTATTGACTTCTCCAAAATTGTACCACAATGTTCCACATAACAAAGGGGAGGCTAGGATTAAGTTTTGGAATAATTGTCCAAAATATGTAGGAATTAGTGGGGCCAAAAAAGGGCAAAAAAGAAGCATGTTTCTAGTTTCCAAACAAAAATTGTTTAGGTGAATGAATCTCTCTGAAATCGTAATACAAGGTTCCATACTACAAGGGAAATGATGGGATTGAGTTGAAGGGTTATTGCTTAAAAAGGGGGTTTCAATAAGTTTTTTTTAGGGGGGGTTAAATTTTTCAAGGGATTCCTTTTTTTCAAAAAAATTCGAAATTCGAATTTTGAAAAATTTCAAGAAGAAGCCTTCAATTGCACAGTATTGTATAGTAGATTTGTTAGATCTCTGGCCACATTTATTTTGTGACAAAAACCTTAATTATGACAAAAATTCGATCACAATCCAAATTCAGACAGTATGAAGCTTCAATATTGTGACCAAATTTTCTCCAACCGTTCAGGGTTGCACCACTGCGGTCGTATACAGATGTGCCCTGCGGAGCACCTGGTTGTTGTTGTAATTATAGTTTGTTTATTTAGATCTATTGTTTACATTTGTATATAAGTAAATTATTCATTTATGTAGTTGATATTTTATGTAGAGCGCCTTATTGAAATTTGGTTTAATCCTAATGAGTTTTATTATATTATTATTATAACTCGGGGTGAGGGTCCAGCCTCCCTTTTTGGGAAAAAAATCCTGCTTGCTTATAAAGGGAATTCCCGAAGCTTGACTGGAGCGAGGCCCCTCTTAGGCAGTCAGCGGGGCCCCACTCATGAAAATTACCGAATCCGCCACTGGATGTTGCCATCAAAACTGTGTCACTTAAAATAATTTGTCTCCGGGTATATTGTTATGCAATCTGTAACTTTACTACAATGGTTCTTTTATGGTTGCCATGGTAATGGTTGTTTTGTTTTAAGGGGACAATAATTTGATGGGTTTTATTTTTTTTTGGGGGGGGGGGGGAGTTGACGAATAGATCTAATCATTTTGATCTGTTGCTACGCAAGTTTATATTTTACTACAGCAAAGCTTCATTTTTAGGCAGTTAAGCTGCCTTATGCGAGCACTCTGGATTTGTGTGCTACCCAATAAATGCTGAAATACGTGCCATTGTTATTATCTAGCTGGCTACTATATTATTTGTAACTTATTGGACAGTTTTTTTATACTTTTCATTCTGAATTACAAAAAATATGACCAGAAAAACCTTAAATGATCGTCGATTTTCCCAAAAGTTTTGAAGTTGCACATAGTCTGAAGTAGAGCACATTAGGAATCCTTATGTAGTTTATTATCCTCTGAGCTTTTGGCTAAGATGTCAAAGAACAAATGTATGAAATATCTAATCGCCGAAAATCTCTAAAGACAAGTAGTTAAGATTTCCCAAATTGCAAAAGTCGTAGGAATATTGTTTGTCGACAATACGTAGTCAACTACGTATATAAGTTCAACTGTTGGCGGCAATTTTGAATTTAAAAGAAGACGAAATTTTCGTATCTTTTCAATTTGGACGCAGGGGTTTAAATTAGCGGTGGTCCAAGGTCTGTGACCTTCCACTTTTGCAGTCGGACTTTCTACTTTGTTACTAGCTACGCACGACATGCCCGACGGACCTTGAAATAATATAAAAAAATAACTTTGCAAACATTTTTACCAAAGTTTCCTAATAAACGATCTCAAACTTATATTCATCATTACTATTCATGACAGCCATGTTCAATTTGTTCTACCGCTAGCTTTATACATAAAATCGCCGATAAATAATGTGTAAATTCGAGTAAAATCGTATCTCAATATCTGTCAAAAACAACATTGAAACCAAAATGGCTGCCACGATATTACAATATCGGATCCGATTCCGGAAGCGGATGAGGGTAATCCCGGATTTGGCTATTAAAAAAATCCAGACAGGTTACAAAATACATCTATGCATCTATGCATGTTAATAAATATAAACACTAGAATTAAAAACCAAAAGACTTATATGAAAAAGAAAGAAAAAGCAGAAAATATTTTATACACCAATTTTAATGTGAAAATCCAATACATTGTGACAGCTGGGAACAGTTTATCTAACAATATATATGTTCCTGGTAACAGTATAATTTTTTTTCATCAGTGATAAATGTTGGTAATGCATGTTAAATGCTTTTCAAGTTGAACATATTACTGCAATTTCAAGGGGTATTTTTCCTTCTCAATTTTGATAGGTCAGTTAAAATAGCTGGAAGTTTCTTATATAAAAAAAAGATGTGGTATGATTGCCAATGAGACAACTATCCACAAGAGACAAAAATGACCAAAACTTGGTAAAGGACAAGATCCCCACCCCTAAACCATATATATATATTCATGTATGGGACAATATAACAAATCATATGAAATATAGGTGGAGTTCGTGGGGCCACTCTGTTTGAGAATATATAATGGTCGAGATCCACAATCTTAAACAATATATATATTTATGTATGGGACAATATTACAAATCAAATGAATTATAAGGGGGTCCCTATGGTCACTGTACCCCCTCCTGTTTGAGAACTTGGAAACATTCGAGATCTCTAAATTAAATGAAATATAGGGGGAGTCCCTGCAGTCACCTGATTGAGAAATTGGAAAGAGTCGAGATCCCAACCTTTAAATTAAACCATATATATTCATGTATGAGCACTAATCAAATGAAATATAGGGAGGGTCCTTAAGGTCACCCTACCCACTCCTGTTTGATAACTTAGAAACATTCATTCATTCATATCTTTATTTCCTTTATCCCCACCCCTCAACCATATATATTCATGTATTGGACAATTTAACAAATCGAATAAAATATAGGGGAAGTCACTGGGGTCCCCCACCCCTCCTGTTGGAAAACTTGATAACGGCCGAGATCCCCACCCATAAACCATATAATTATATTCATATATGGGACAATATAAAAAATCAAATGAAACATAGGGGTAGTCCCTAGGGTCACCCCACACCCTCTTGTGTGTGTTTTTAAAACTTGCAAAAGATTGAGATACCAACGCCTAAACCATATTCATTCCTGTTTGTCATTTCAGAAAAGATTGAATGACATACAAGGTCAATCTCATATGTGACACATATGCATGTCACTTTGCTAGACCCTAAAACTTGTCATTTTATTCCAAACTTAGACATCGTTGATTTGGGGAGAAGGTGGGAGTCGTTTACATTTACTATGGACAGGTCAGTCAGACCTCACCATTGATCCCTGTAGTAGTAAACATTTGTCTGATTTGTGTCTCATAACTTTTGTACTGTACCACGCAAACTCAGTTTGCTTTCCAGGGAAGCAAGTCCATTCATACTTTTACAAGCTCGTACTGCTGACTCATGAAAGACTCATGACCACGAATGGTCATGTGCGTTGCTATTGAAACCCTTAATAAAATATGAATGATTTGCCTTAATAATTAATTCATTAAATGAACATAAATGTACAATTATATATGAATGTTTAATGTTTGTTGTTTTAAATCTTTAAAAAATGTTGAAGCAACATTGCCACAGTTTTCGTAATTATGTTTGCCTTGGTTTTTGGTTAACTGCCTACAGTGCTTACAGCGCTTTGATTACTTTTTTATACGCCCGTCAAAATTTTGACGGGACGTATTATGTTATACAAATGTCCGGTGTCCGTCCGTCTGTCCGACGTAAACATGTCGCGCCGTAACTTGAGAACGACTAATCCAAATTTCACGAAACTTATTGTAGTTGTTTCTTATGATAGTCAAATGATCTGTATACTTTTCGGTCAAAATAAGATTAAAACTTTTTGAGTTACGGCACTTTGTAACTAAAACAGGGGGGTGTTTTTTTCACATGTCGCACTGTATATCAAAAACAATTTTTGATTATTGCTTAATACTTTACACACTTCTTAGTTATATTAATTTAAAGATCTGTATACTTTTTGGTGATGATTCAAAATTTCATTTTTGAGATATTTAGTATTTTGTAAAAAAGGGGAGGGGATTTTTACATGTCGCGACGTATCTCAAAAACGATTTATGATTATTGCTTAAAATTTTACACACTTATTTTGTTATATTAATCTTAAGATCTGTATACTTTTTGGTGATGATTTAAAATATTGTTTTTCAGTTATTTAGTATTTTGTAAAAAAGGGGGAGGGTATTTTTACATGTCACGCCGTATCTCAAAATCAATTTATGATTGTTGCTTAAAACTTTACACACTTCTTTGTTATATTGATCTCAAGATCTGTATACTTTTTGGTGATGATTTAAAATTTCATTTTTCAGTTATTTAGTATTTTGTAAAAAAGGGGGAGGGTATTTTTACATGCATGTCACGCCGTATCTCAAAATCAATTTATGATTATTGCTTAAACTTTACATACTTCTTTGTAACATTAATCTTAAGATCTGTATACTTTTTGGTTTTAATTCAAAATTTTATTTTATATTATTTCATATTTGTTTTAGCCCACTTTGCTATATTCATAAATTTTTATCCGTTATCATTGTCCGTTAACTTATCTAGAATTGTAAAAACTGGTTTCCTCTGCATACTAATGAGCTTAATTATTTTACCAAACTAGGGAACAAGAAATCTTCATAGGGATACATAGATTGAACATTTTCTAAATGAATCCACAGAACTCTGTGTCTCACCTGCAGTTGCTGCTGTTAGTGTAAAAGTGTGATGTTGACTATAAAAGTGAGTATATTTATCAGTAAAATACAGAATTTAAAAAATTATATATGTGCATGCATCATAATCCATAGTTCTCCATCCATGAACTATGGATAATAAAAACAATGTTATAGCAATGACTAAAAAATATTCATAGATCTAATTTTAAGGGTTAACTTATTATAGCTCTTCATCTTTTATATACGCTTTGGATTTTAAATATTTTGGCCACGAGCATCACTGAAGAGACAAGTGTTGTCGAAATGCGCATCTGGTGCAGAAAAATTGGTACCGTTAATGTTATTATTAAATTTTTGTCGAGCCTGCAACTTTTGTTGCAGAAAGCTCGACATAGGGATAGTGATCCGGCGGCGGCGGCTACGGCGGCGGCGTTAGCTAACTTCTTAAAAGCTTTATATTTTAGAAGGTAGAAGACCTGGATGCTTCACAAATTGTATATAGATGCCTCATGTTACGAACTTTTGGTCAGTAACATGTCCAATGTCCTTGACCTCATTTTCATGGTTCAGTGACCACTTGAAAAAAAAGTTAATATTTTTTGTAATGTTAAATTCTCTCTTATTATAACTAATTGGATAACTATATTTGGTATGTGCATACCTTGCAAGTTCTTCATGCCCGTCAGACAGTTTTCACCTGACCTCGACCTCATTTCATGGATCAGTGAACAAGGTTAAGTTTTGGTGGTCAAGTCCATATCTCAGATACTATAATCAATAGGGCTAGTATATTCGGTGTATGGAAGGACTGTAAGGTGTACATGTCCAATTGGCCGATGTCATCTGACCATGACCTCATTTTCATGGTTCAGTGGTTATAGTTAGATTTTTGTGTTTTGGTCTGTTTTTCTCATAATTTATGCAATAGATCTTCTATATTTGTTGTATGGAATGATTGTAAGGTGTACATGTCTAGCGAGCAGATGTCATCTGACCTTGACCTCATTTTCATGGTTCAGTGGTCAAAGTTAAGTTTTTGAGTTTTGGCCTTTTTATCTAATACTATATGCCATAGGTCAACTATATTTAGTGTATGGAAATATTTTATGATCTATATGTCAGTCGTGCAGGTTTAATTTGACCTTGAACTCATTTTCATGGTTCATTGCTCAGTGTTAAGTTTTTGTGTTTTGGTCTGTTTTTCTTAAACTATAAGTTATAGGTCAACTATATTTGTTGTATGGAAGCATAGCTGTACATGTCTGCCTGGCATGGTTCATCTGACCTTGACCTCATTTTCATGGTTCATTGGTCTTTTTTTAGTTATCTTGGTTAAATAAATGTTAAGTTTATGTGACAGTCTTTAATAAAGCTTTATACTTAGGACTATCAACATAATATCAATGATAAGTAAAGAAGGCGAGATATTTCAGCGTGTGCACTCTTGTTTATCTTGTTGTAGTTTATCATGGAGACTGCAATGATAAATTATAAATCACAAAAAATCCTTAATCTCACCATTGCACGTGTCAGAAATGCTAAATATATGGACTCATCTTAAAATTCCTTAATAATAACCCTGATTGGTAAGGTTACCGTAGTATTTGATGATTATTTAAGAAAATTGTACCCTGAATTTTATTTTTAGATTTCAGCAACAGAATGAAGAATTCCAAGAGTCTAATACGGTTTATTAAACAGGATTTTATCATTGAATCAACATCCTACAAGAATATAACATACAAATAAGTAATGATGTGCAGGGAAGAACACTTAAACAAAACTGTAAGAGACATACAGTGGTGGTGTATTTTTAAAGAGACCGAAAGAACCTATAATAACTTGCCATGAGTGTATATTTTCAAAACCAGAAGCTCGTTCATAATAATATACAATTTAAATTAAAATTATTGTATGAACATTACAGATAAAGTCCCAAAAGAGAAAATTTAGTTTTAAATGAAACATTTAAGTACAAAACATTGAAATAGTCCTTTCCATGTTGTGTGACATGTAGAAAGTTTATGCTTTCACCATTCATGTAGCTCCATATAGAGGAATGGGTCCCAGTCCCCCTCCCCCCAAAAAAACGCATTCGTATCCGACAGCAATTAATCGATAAAAAACACCAAACAAAAATCAAAAGGGAAACATACCATCGACACTTGATACATGTAGCATGCTCTGCATTGTGAATGAAAACTAAATCAACAAAGATTTTTTTTATGTTTTTTTAGACATGAGACAAGCAATGAGAAGGTTCCTACCTTGGTACAGGCGTTTGAATAAATTATTTTTAGAATATTAAGTTGATAAATGGATTAGAAAAAAATCTTTCGTTCTGTCTTTTGCAAGTAAGACCCTTTTCCCTGAGTAATTTGTTTCAAAGTTGATCAACAAATACAACTAAAATCCAGGATGCGAGTCATCGATGTACATGACTTTGCTTGTCTTCTTACTTTATTGTCATGCCTGTGACATGCGAAAGATACAGATAACAATCCTACGGCGTTAGCTATTTGTATTGAGCTTGATATTTTATATGGTAATTGACTTTAACTGAAGGCTTCATACCTTGTGGCTTATACATGTATAACGAAAGTCTGTATTATGTCTGTTGGCCTTGACCTCATTTTCATTGTCAAGCAACTGCTTGAAAACAAATTTCTATTTTTATTATGTTATTTTCCCACTTACCTATTAATGAACTACCGAATTGGACTATTTGACGGATTTGTAATAACATGAGCAACAGGATGGGTGCTACATTTATATGTGGAACAGGATCAGCATACCCTTCAGGAGCACCCGAGATCAAACCCATGGTGGGATTCGTGTTGCTTAGTCATTAGTTTTCTATGTGTCTTGTGAACTATTATTTGTCTAATTTGCACAGGTCATTAGTCAATGTTAAATTTAGTTTTTTTGTCTATTTCTTTTAGCAATACTAGTATATAAAACTAGATATAGTGTATGAAATGATTTTATGATTTAAATGTCTTGTCTAGCAGGGGTCATCTGACGAGTCACCTTGACTTTATTTTTTCATGGTTCATTGGTCAATATGTAATTTTCATTGTGTTGGCTGTTTCTTGTATGAGATAAGCAATAGAAAAACTATATTACGCGTGTATAATGATTGTCAGCTATACATGTCTTTCTGACTTAAATTGGTTTATCTCACATTGACTTCATTTTCATGGATCTTTGACAATGTGTGATGTATGTGACACCTGTACTAAAACTCTAACCTTGGTCTATCAGCATACAATAATTCGTGAATATAAAAGCAGGCGAAACGTTTCAGCTTGAGCATTCTCGTTGCATCTTATAAGTTGTATTTGTCTGACTGAGACATTATTGGTTAGAGCTTACAGGACTGACTTTAATTGTTGAGGACCAAGAAATTTGATCAACAAGAAAGAAATAAAGATAGGTTGTATAAAACATGCTCACGACCAAAACAAGTGACTGTCATATTTACTTTCTATAATATTATCTACAATATGTTCAGTTACTGTTAAATTCTTGTGAAGACTCGATTCGTGTTCATTTCCAATTAAAAAAAATCATGTGATAGATCGATTCACTTTGGGTTCATAGGTAGAAAATTTGTCTGTAGTTTAGATCTTTTTATACACTAACCGTGATTTTGAAAGTGCTTTAGGTCATGGACAAAAAAAATCATTTTTTTGCACTTGAACACTCTTTTACTTGTAACGTAAAAGATGAAGAAAACCTAATAAGACTCCAATTAGTAATAGACTGAAATATCTTTTGTAGAAGTGTTACTGTTTTATGGAGATTTAACTAACATTTCTTTTCATATTTAGAATTATGTATTTTAATTGGATTCTGCCTTACTACCCTAAAAATTAGTCCAGCTTTTCATTCAAAATCTACTGCTGTCAAAATTCTTATGCTATATTAAAACCACACAAAGAACAATACGAAGCAAAGTTCTATTTTCTTGCCGTTGAATAGAAAATATCAGTGTTGGTAAAAATAAGGAATGTTGTTATAATTTTCAATGATACAACTATAATAATTCACCAAAGTTTTAGGTAGATATACGCAATTGTAGTCGACTGTACAACCTTCATAGAGTGAGTAAAAGTCGCTATAAAAGGTTTAAACATGTGAAATATGAATATGAAACAATTCATATCAGAATATTAACTGCCTAATGTATATGTATAACAAAACAATTTACAAACAACAAATATTACCGAAATGAACCAACCACAACCACTAGACTACAGGTTCCTGACTTGATCCAAGGTTAATGTTATAAAAATATCTTGAAACGTGTGCTTATTCTTTTGAATTACTTTTAAATTATTACTGATAACAAACTGTCATGGTATCAACAGAATCTTTTCTATCTATAAGAGAAACGTGAACTATATTAAAGACGTCATTGCATTTCAAGTGCTACAAGAAAGTATGAAAGAGCAACAGTTTTAATATAGACGACTGCATATATATAATCTACATATTTAGTTCTATTAATAAAACAAGGAGATGTGGTATGCCTCCCAACGAACAACAACAGAACAAGGATACTATATAAATAACCATAATGTTCAACGTCAGACGTCGACAAAATCGGTTTAACCCACCATATTTATATGCACCTCTGTCCCAAGTCGGACGAAGTCATGTTATAGATATGTCTTTGTGTAGTTATACATTTAGTTTGATGAACGATATTCTGACATTGTGCTTTACATCTAGATGACATCTATTTTTTTTCTCTCGGACCTATTCAGAACTTCTTGTATGGTGCTGACTGCTTAATATTGAAAAACTGTATTGGTGACCCCTGTCTGATAGTTTTGTATTTGTTGCTAATGTGATTGAATTTGACTGTTTTTATGACAGCTCCTTTTCCGCCTTTCACCTAAATCATCAATGAAAACATCATTGCGCATGGAAAGCTGTAAAAGTCATCTTGATAACTAGCGAAACTAATCGTCAGGAAAAAAAAACCGCACTGGTTTACGCCAAAAACATTGAATAACACCAGTTATGACATACAACAAATAACAACAATCAAAAATGAGAAGTCGTGGCTTGAAACAGGCACATAACGAATGTGGTCATAAAGTTCATCAAAAGAATCCTCTTTAATGTATTAATGTGTTGAAATAAAAGATTAAATATAGCCATGGAGTTTTAAAATAAAATTCTTGTTTTTATCCCAAACCAACTTATGATATTTGTTGATGATTAATTTTTATTGATTGTTGATTGCTTTATGTCCAGTGGCAAATATTTCACGATGGTTCTGGACGAGAACAAGTTAACAGTAAATACAACAGGTACTAGTAGGTCTTTTAATAATAGAGGCCCATCCCGATGATGATCAGGGGGAATTTCGACTTCCACTGGAAAATAAAGGTATATAAGTAAGGGACAAAAATTTTGCCATGCAACAAGAAGAGTTGTTGCAAGGGTTCTTAACAGAGATCTTGTCACTCTATTTACTTGAGGCATTGGATTAAACCTCGATATATGCATTCTGACAGGACGTAGCTGCAAATTGGATACATCTTTCACAGCCAGACGGACGCCCCACTTTAACAAGCTTTTTACTGCCGATCGGAACAGGACCAAGTGAGCATATTTCTATTCCCAACTCACCCTTGGGGCTTATGATATTTGTGATAGGGCCCCTTGTGATAGCATAACCGAGTTTTTTTTATTAGGTCTTGAATTTGACTACAACTTTCTGTACTTAAAAATGATTGAATTTTCAGTACTGTAAAATAATTAAATTTTCAGTACTGAAAAATGACTGAAATTTTCAGTACTGAATAATGGCTGAAATTTTCAGTACTGAAAAATGGCTGAAATTTTCAGTACTGAAAAATGACTGTAATTTTCAGTACTGTAATCAAATTTTTCCCAACATTACTGAAAATGATATAAAAGTTAATGTACTGAATAGTGATGTTTCCTAAAAGTACTGTTTATATAGCGGCATTTAATGTACTGTTTAGTTATGTTTACTAAACTTACTGTTTATATAGCGGCATTTAATGTACTTGATTAGTAATGTTTCCTAAAAGTACTGTTTTTATAGCGGCATTTAATGTACATGTAAACGCTAGTCAAATTGTTGGTAGTGTATAGGAGTAATTGCCACTGAATAAATATTTTCACCCATTTTTTGTTTGTTTTGAGAAACATACTATATAAAAACCAATAGTAAATAGAATATATGATCATCATCAAAAGGATCTACAAATAAATCAAATGAGCAAATTTTCAAATGGCCTCTTTTAGGAATTATTGTCCTAAAAGACAGTTTCACCTATTTTTACAGTTTTTCAGATCCTATATTAGATATCAACAGTAACAAACAGTAATGTTCAGCAAAGTTTAACAATTCCTTTTAACATTTCGTATTATTGTTACTTTCGTATTGCAGAATTGCAGTCAGGAGTGGCATGTACTCAAAACAATCAACCAACAGAGTGTATTCCTAATGCTGTATGTAAAAGTAGTGGAGATACAGGATTAATGTGTACTTGTAACAGTGGATATTATGATAGTAACTTTGCCAATTCAAAGGGATATTGTGAATTAGGTAAATATTCCATGTGGTATTTTTAAACATTTTAAAAGCTATTTAAATTCAATTTCTATTTAGAAAATTTGACGTATGAAGTAAACGCTTTTGTTGTAGCAGAAAACTAAATATCTTCTACTTGCCGTCTGGTTTTGTTTTGGTTTTTTGAATATTTTTTCGACTATGATTTAACCATTCGCGATCTTTTCCCCATGATTTTTTATATTTAAGTTAACTTTTGGTTTGTTAATTTCGTAAGCTTTAATCCGATTTTGTATGTCACTTATTTTGTTTTGTTTTGTCCGGCGGTTTAACTCCTTCCAATTATTTCCACATTTTGTGTTGTTGTGAAACACCAAAGATATCAATATACATTTTGTACTTTATTAATTGGAATACTTAGTACCTCACAGTACCGTGTAATTGATTTCACAGGTAATATTTTGGAAACAAACCGAGATTGCGATGCAATCAGTGATTTTTATTGACAAATTTCTACTGGTCCACTGGACCACCAGCTGACAATATCTACTAGTCCGACGCAAACTCTGCTGATCTTGGACCACCGGACTAGCGCTTATTTCGACCCCTACTGGTCAACTAACTCATGATGGCGTCCGTAAAACATACGAAGGGATGAATTCAACGTCACCATTTGGAACTCTTGGTTTGATAGCTGTTTCCTTGTGATTAGCAAGCCTCTATCAAGGAAATCATGGTAGAAATAACAAGACCTGGAATATTGTAACAACTTGGAGATACATACTCCATATGCAGGCTCTACTGGAATGTTGCGGCATAGAAATGAATAATTTACAGTTGGTTGACCGTTATGGATTAACCGTTCCACAGATGATATCGGATATGCTCCTTACGTCGTAACTACAACCCCCTTCCCCTTCATAAATGTGACCTTCCGAATAAGACTATTTTCCGGATTTTTTATAACATGAGAACTCTACGGGTGCCACATGTGGAGCAGGATCTCCGTTCCCTTCCGGAGCACCTGAGATCACCCCAAGTTTTTCGTGGGGTTCGTGTTGCTAATTCTCTGGTTTTCTATGTTGTGTCATGTGTACTTTTGTTTGTCTATTTGTCTTTTTCATTTTAAGCCATGGCGTTATCAGTTTATTTTCGATTTATGAGTTTGACTGTCCCTCTGGTATCTGCCGTCCCTCTTTTACAATTGGAAGGCTAAAATCATCACTTTTGTCGTAAAGCTTTGTTTTCTACCGACCCTCATTGTTTATTTCTATGTGTCAGTCAAGATATGAAACAGACTTTACTGTATCTGTTGTATCCTTTATATTAAGGTCAGCGAGATAGATAAACTCATCATAGATACCAGGACTAAATTTTGTATATACGCCAGACGCGCGTTTCGTCTACAAAAGACTCATCAGTGACGCTCGAATCCAAAACAGTTAAAAAGGCCAAATAAAGTACGAAGTTGAAGAGCATTGAGGACCAAAATTCCTAAAAGGTTTGCCAAATCCATATCCAAATAGATGCGTTCGAAATGTCACCAAATTTTGAATTATTAAGTGAGAGTACATGATCTATATAGCAGAAAGTAAAGTTAAAAGACATACTGCTAATCCATAGTGTGTAACAAGGACATTTACAAAGGGCAATCAATAAACAAACGTTTTCTTAAATTGTATGAGAGGATGAAAAGTTAAAATTATTGTGAATACTTTAAATATATCATTTTTTTACTTAAGAGTTACAATCAGGCGCGACATGTACACAGAATAATCAACCAACAGAATGTGTACCTAATGCTGTGTGTGAGAATGAAGGATCAGGAATAAAGTGTTACTGTACCAGTGATTATTATGATAATAATGGTAACAGTCCTGGTGGAACATGCAGTGCAAGTAAGTTCTGATGTCATTTGTTCATTACATGAGTAAACTCCACTTGTATTTGTAGTATTTGTTTTTTTTATTCATCTGATAAGTTAATTTCAACTGAATTTTACAGTTCCTTCTTATATTTTACTGTTATACCACTGTCCAATGGTTAGGGGAGGGTCGGACATGTTTAAATCCGCCACATTCGGTATGTATGTGGCTGTCCCAAGTCAGGAGCCTGTAATAGAGTGGTTGTCGATTGAATTGTTTTACATTGTCATTTCGGGAATATCTATAGCTGACTAAGCGGCATGGGCTTTGCACATTGCTAAAGGCCGTACGGTGACCTATAATTCTTAATTTGGTCTCTGATGGAGAGTTGTATCATTGGCAATCATACCACATCTTCTTTTTTATATCTTCAACTATCATGTTTGCTCAATGTATAAGATATATTTTCATTTTAATTTGCATTAAAATGTTTGCCTTATATTTTAGTTACATTAGAATATAGTTTTCTATGATTTTATTGCATGCTTCAAATGTATAACGTATGGGAAACTTGATGACTGTTTTGCGTCCACGTTAATCTTAAGTAATATACATGTACAATGTTCAACTTTACAGTGAGATTTACTGCAGCGTTGGGCGCTTTTTACGAATCAGATAACTATTTTGCAAGATCAAGATTTAGTAGTCGTGTAGGTAGTTTCGCCAACTTTATTTGGTCTCATGCCAATAATTTAGTTGAATGTTTAAGGGCGCGATTGTACATGATTTTAAAGAACAATTTTGTTGGTAATAAAGTTAGATCCATATTGCATTATTTTTGGTTTAAATCAGGGTGATGGCTTTGTCTTTTGGATTATTGGTAACTTTATATATATAAAGGTATTTAATAACCAACTGTAAACTATGGTGTTAAAATTGGCGTTACATGTAGATATCTTAGAAAAATACGAAATAGTAATCAAAGGTAATTAGTCCGAAAACATTTTGTTTAACCAAACTAAGATACATTTTTCTGTCCATAGTCATCAAAATTTTTCTTTTAGTCATATTTAAATGTGTTTTTGTTATTTGAAGAATTCGGTTTTTGATTGTTGTTTATGTAGTCACAATGTTATAGAATAGCTAAGAGTTAGAGTTAAATGAATAATGTAAAACTCTTGTTTATTTTTAAAGACTTGCATATGTTGTCTTTACGATATCCTTCCGTTATTTTTTGATTTGGTTTTAAGTCGTATTAATGTACTGTAAATTCAGATATTATTGCGATTTTGTCATTTTAGATTTATATGCAATTTTGATTTTTACGATTTTGAGAAAAATCTTATTCAACTCATATAAAATATTTCAAAATGAGAGTTTTAATTATTGCGTTTACAACTCTGTCGCATTGTGCCCATTAATGAAAACCTGGCAATAATTTCTGAATTTCAGTAAATAACTATAATAATTAATGATTTTCAAAATTTATTCATTGAACGATATTTTTTATACTTTTATATATTAATGATTTGAATGTTTTGTTATTGTAGAAATACCTGTTGATCAAGGATGTACTAATAATGGACCATCAGATCAGTGTAAAGATTCTAAATCACAATGTACTATGACATCTGGTGGTTACAAATGTGTTTGCATTGCTAATTATTATATAAATGCCGGGACCTGTCATCAGCGTAAGTAGCAACAAAAAAACCCACTCTGTGTTTTAACTAGATGTATTTCTTTTACATCCATCTGATGAGTTTAATCTTTATCTGATTTTTATAGTCTGTTTCGTCATGTACTTATGTTTTACCATTGTCCAACATTAAGGGTTTGTCGCCCGGTAACATAAAATTGAGAATGGAAATGGGGAATGTGCCAAAGAGACAACAACTCGACCATAGAAAAAAACCACAGTAGAGGGTCACCAACAGGTCTTCAATGTAGCGAGAAATTCCCGCACCCGGAGGCGTCCTTCAGCTTGCCCCTAAACAAATATATACTAACCGCCACATTCTGTAACAAGTCAGGAGCCTGTAATTTAGTGGTTGTCGTTTCTTTCTGTGTTTCGTATTTGTTTTTCGTTCATTATTTTCTACATATTTAAGGCCGTAGGTTTCCTTATTTGAATTGTTTTACATTTGTCATTTCGGAGCCTTTTATAACTGACTATGCGGTAGAGGTAAAGACCGTATAGTGACCTATATTTTGTAAATTTCTATATCATTTGGGTTCATTGAAGAGTTTTCGCCTTGATAATCATTCCACATCTTCTGTACCTGAATGATATACTGTCCCAAAACTAACTTTAGAGTTTTCAGTTCTGTTGAAACTTTGAAATCTAACAAAACAATCCGAAAGTATTCAAGGTAATTTTGTTGAATTCCACACTGTTTGAAGTGATAAACCAGTTTTCAAATATATTTCTAATACGAAGGTTTTTTGCTTTGTTTCTGGATAGGTCAGCATCTAGATAATCTGTTCAGACAATTGATGGAGCTTTTCCACATACTAAACTTAAAGCTCGACTGAAAGAACTCGTCAGCTTATGATTCTTTAACAAAAAGGGCACTAGACGTTTCAAATATCTAGTTTTGGGCTGGAATTCAGCTTTCTTTGTGAAAATTCATACAGAGTCAAGGAACAAATATACCGAGGTTATAACTGTCATGCTGGACTTTTTAATTGACACCATATGTGTTGAACAGTTGGACGGCAAACGATTTAATGGCTTCTAAGGTCAAGACATTGGTCACATGATAAAAGGTCAGAGTTTACGATTTTTTGGTAAACGTGCATGCCTCGTGGTTTTTGGACTCGTATTGTCTTATTTGTACTCGTACACAACCAAAGTGTTCAATTCTAGATTGAATTAGCTTCCTTATTTTATATAATAATCACGAAAAAGTGTTGTTAAAATGTTATAAATTCACGAGTGAAGTGAAACTTTTTTTCTGAATATTTGCGTAGGTCCACGGAAAATCCTTAATAATAATGAAATAGGTGTTGTAACGTGTTGAGGGGTATAAAATATGAAGTAAACCCATTTTTTGGTTTATATTTTTCTCTATCAGATCACAAAAAC
Organism: Mytilus edulis; assembly: GCF_963676685.1. Taxonomy (NCBI): domain Eukaryota; kingdom Metazoa; phylum Mollusca; class Bivalvia; order Mytilida; family Mytilidae; genus Mytilus; species Mytilus edulis. The sequence continues at coordinate 77,928,447 of NC_092353.1, read as the reverse complement.
ACCAGATACGCAATTGTGTCAGCTTTTTCGTGGCGAAGCGGAGATCAAAGGGAGATAACTCGGTACGCGCATCGTAGGATATTGCAAGTTCACAACAGTATTAAAGTTCGAGAAAAATTAATGATTGCAGATAAATTTCGATGATTTCTTGAACAATTTTTCAATATTCCATGTTCCTCTACTGTTGTAACATTAAAATAGTCAAGGAAAGGTTGAATATGACTTTTTTTCCAAGTACTTGCAGGTTATTTAACACTTCCAAAGAAGAAAATTATATATTTTACTGACTTGAACTTATTGTATATTCTCAAACACCCTTTTGGTAGATAGAAGGATACAAGAGGGGTTTATCAGTCATTTGTTAACAGAACCTGTGTTACAATAGAATTGAACTTTTCATTACATTTAAACAAAAATATGGAAAAAAAGGAAATATAGTCTACAAAATTGTGAACATTACCATTGAATGAAAATAAAATCAATTTGCAGTGGACAGAAGTACATGTACAATTTTTGTTTTATTATACCTGCTTTAAGATACAGTGGCGGATCCCAGGGAGTCTTGTGATTGGAACCTCCTCTTTTTATGAAAAATCAATGCATTTAAATGGGATCATATAGTTGGAACCCTCCTTTTTATCCTTGGGTGAGAATACCACCACCCATGTTTAAAATTGTCTAGTTTCACCCTGAGATAAGAAACTATATAAGATGTACAAGTTCTGTTGCTTGCCTTAATTAAGAGAAAAAATCCTAAACATCCAAAGAACCAGAAAGGGATTTAAAACATAATAATCAACACAAAGATAATTGAACAAAAGCTGTATTGCAATCTGATATCATGCAATTCTCATAATTCCTATTACAACAATGTATATGTATTTTTTAAGTTTTGCTTTACTAGTATATTTTTTTCTTCTTATATTTGAATTCAAAAGTCCTGCAATCAACTGTTGAGTCCTTTCAATTAAATTATTGATTGAATAATAGGCTAAGCTGACCAGTAAATAAAGTTTGAAAATGCTTGTTGAAATAAAATAGTGGTATTATGTCATGAAATATACTGAATCAACTTCAAATTTATTCTAAATTCATATGCTACTGCTCTAAAATGCATAATCAATTGGACTACAAAAACAAAGACCTGAGACTACTACAATGTATAACATATAGATTGGTCACTTCCCATGTTATAGTTGTCTCAGACAAAAACAGACTTAAATACAGTATATTCAGAATTTTTTTGAAAAAAGGGCAACAATGAGATATTTATTGTTCTGATATCAGAAATAATCTCATAGTATCAAATCAGAATGTCAGTTCTTTTAATTGAGATACAGGTAATCAATTTAATCACATTATTTACTTTTATAAAAAAAACCTCATGACATTATCTAGATTTACAATCATTGACTAAGCTTGTCAACATCTCACTTTATTTAAATGCTTTTAAAAGTTAACCTGTTAGTACTAAAATAAAGAAAGGTGTTATAAGATAAGATAAGATATTTTATTCCAATTAAAGGGCCCATGAAGAGCAAAAAAATTTATTACAATGATTTTAGTAATTGACACAATAATGTTGATATAAATCAGATAAATATGAATATAACTAACTCCATTCTTAGATTTTAAACCACAGCCAGATCAGAGCCACTCATATATTAGAAAAAAAGGGCATAACAATTATATCTTCTATTAACAGGTAAATATTCTCAAAGTCTTAATCAAATCAATATCTGTACTTTATTGATAGTTTTCTGAGTTCAAAACATTTATTTTAAATTGCAATACGTTTCAATACCATTAGGTTTTCTTGAATTAAAAAATAATTAAATTTGGCACTTGTGCCTAACTTTTCAAAATTTTTACAACTTATTATTATATTATCATTAAATTCTTTTCTTAAAAAGTTATAAAGGGGAAACTGACATTTAAATATGGTATAATTGCCAATGAGATAACAGTCTAAAAACACCAGAGTCCAAGTGTCTGTTAGCAGTGACAGTTAAATTACAAGTCACTTTACATACATCAACAATGAATACATTCCATTGTTTTCAGGCAAATGAGGAAAATTACAGTAACAATAGCTTTTGTCTTACTACATGTAAAAGAGAATAATGGAAATGATAATATAAATAAGGAAATATCAGAGACAAAAAAGACAGGACTCAGCCACTGGACTATATGCAAAGTATTCCCTTACTAATCCTTAGAGGAGCTGCTGTATACTAGAAAAAAATATGTTGAGGAATTGGCCCCATCAATCAGTATTTTAGCATTACATTATTGTCAATTGCAATCTGCTCTATATGTTCCAACCTAGCTATTATGGGTATCAAAAATTATACCTAGGGTGGGAACTAAACCCATGTTTGTTCATATATTCTATTGTTCTTTGTGTACATGAAATGTACATGTACATGAAATTTTCAAATCGACAAATGCAAAAAAAAAAAATGATGAAATGTAAATATGGCAATTTGTAAACACCATTGCACCCTCACTATTTAAAGACCTAGTAAAGGAAGTCCCTGCACCTACCTAGACGTATTTCTCGGGCAAGATGTATTATATAACTCTTGAAAGTATAACACGATAAATGTTATTGCTAAGTATATAGTAACCTCAACGTGCAATTAAGGTAAACAAACTGTCAAACATAAACAATCTACCACGTGTTTGTCTGCTGTGCTTGAATTCAAAACGACCCATCAGGTTTATTTACACGAATATTTAGCTAAAGCAGACAGTTAGATGTTGAATGGCTTTGCTGTTATGACTTGTGTATGCATGGAAATATAATGAAGAAAACATTGATTTTTACCGTAACTTTTGAATAGACATCATTCCCAAGGTATCCCTAAAAACACATGGCTACTTTGTAACGATGGCTGGTAACGTGTAGAACGGTAAATGTAATTGGATGATCTTCAAAGATCAATAATAAAATTGCTAATAAATGATTGGATACGAAATTGTGTCAGCTGATAAATATACACATGGAAAAAAGTATTGCAACACCAAATTGAAATTGAAATTAAAAAAACACTCTTTATTTTTTTGTGTTATAATTTGTTGAAATAGAACTAGTTAACATTATTTAAATATCACTTGAGTTTAATCAATAAATATCGACTCGATCAGTTATTATATGCACATGCAGCTACTGTGCCCGTAAACATCAAAACAGATGTTTTTATCCTCATTGTTTGCAAGACTTTAAATAACCAAGTTTATAAAATTTTGTGATTGACACCTTGTAATTGATCCTCCACAACTCTTAGCTGCAGCAAGATGGCAGATTATCAGCATGAGAAAGCAGGTATGTCGTTGTGACAACTGCACGTATTGTTGGTCATCACCATTCCACTATAAGTCGTTTTGAGAATAAAACCAGGCAACAAACGATGTTAAAGACCTTCAGAGATCAAGAAGAGCCCCTATACCATATCTGCTAGGGAACATCAAGCATAATGAAGGTTGGTCAGAAGGAAACCCATTGCATAGAATACAATCCTTAAAAGAGAGTGGTGGCCTTATAGGAGCCTTTAAACAAGAACTGTTCGAGATCGACGCATTGCTACTGGTTATCATGCGATAAGACCATTTCGGGGACCTTTGCTTACGAACAGACACATAGTTGTCCTCATCCAATGTAGTGCAGGGCTCGCCAAAGTTGGAAATTAGCATCGTGGAGGAAGATCCATTGTTGCAATGGAATTCGGTTCATCTTCCTTGGCCCGATCGTAGCACGGATTTTAACCATATCGAGCATATATGGGACACTATTGGGCGAAAGGACACCCCAGTTCCAACACGTCATGAAATAAACAATGCCCTTCATCAGAAATGGTTGCTGCTACCTTAGCAACAAATTAGTCGATTTATGGCAGAAATCAGAAGATGTTAAGAGGCGGTTATCCGTTTGAATGGAAGCTGCGCACACAGTACTAATTCTTTGGCGTATAAAGATCAACCATGATGTGAACAATCATCTTAAAATTAATTTTGAAATGTCTGACATTGTAAAGTTCGACTACAGTAAAAGTTGTAAAATGCATTTTTTTGTACAAAAAACACTTCATTTTGATATTAAAATTGTGGTTAGATTAAACATTTTTTTCATATATTTTTTGTTAATTTAAATGCCAATGTTATCATAAATAATGTTTCAATATTATTTTACAAATATTTTATCATATTCCATCCAAAAAAAGACGCTGATTTTTCAAGTTTTAAAAAATCAAGGTGTTGTAATACTTTTGTGTATAGATGAAAAAATGTAAACATTGAAATTCGCCATTTTGACGTAGGAAACAAACTAATTTTCAATCTTGGATTAAAATACATTGCGCACATTGCCAGCGTATCATGCATAACCAGTCATCTCCAAATAAATGTTTCATTTTTTTTTACACTTACTTTTCTATGTTTTAGTTAATTTAATGTTTAAATGTACTACAGAACGGGATATCGTTCTCAAAGATGCAGTAGAAAAAAATATAGGTGGCGCTGTTTGAGGGCGTAAACATTTTACATACGGGTCCTTTTTGTGTCGACAAGTTGACCTTTATCTGTCAGATTCAGACATTTGCCGTGCAACTGTGAATTTGGAGGTTTGGTCTTCCAACAGACTATTGGAATCCAAATGGGTACTCTTTTTGTTTGTTTTATCTCACGGGACAATTAATGAAAGAGATTTATCACACTTTTCTTTATCAAACACAAAAAAATAAACAGACTTTCAACGTTCAAACCTATAATAGCGTTGAATAAAAACTTTTCTACGAGTGTATTCACAACAAATTTCTTGGTAGAGGGGTCTAAATACAACACAAACAACATTTTCTAAAAAAACAAGAGTGAAAAAGTATATTTCAACAAAACGTATGTGACAAGCAGGTTGAACAACTGATGTTCTTGAAACCTGCTGACTGTCATTTTGGCGATTGCCAAATAAATGGATCACAAGATGTAACAAAATGAATCTTATTATTAATTAATTATTACCAAACAGAAAACAATCAATTTGAGGAAAATAATGTTTTCCGCAAAACAAGAGGTTCACACTGTGTACACTATATATCCAGATTACACATATATACATATATCACAGATCAAATTTATTCGTTCATAATGTATTAATTTACGTTTTTTGATTGAGTTAAGCCTGCCAATTGCTATTTTATCGTGTGTTTTTCTATGTTGTGATGTTATGCTATTGTTTAAGAATAAGGGAGAAGGTTTGGTACCATTAAAACGTTAAATCCCGCTGCAAATGTTTGCACCTGTCCTAAGTCAGGAATCTGATGTACAGTAGTTGTTTATTTGTTTATGTAATCTATACTTGTTTTTCGTTTCTCGTTTTTTTATATAGATTAGACTGTTGGTTTTCCCGTTTGAATGGTTTAACACTGGTAATTTTGGGGCCCTTTATAGCTTGTTGTTCGGTGTGAGCCAAGGCTCCGTGTTAAAGGCCGTACATTGACCTATAATGGTTTACTTTTTTAAATTATTATTTAGATGGAGAGTTGTCTCATTGGCACTCACACCACATCTTCCTATATCTATATACATACCGCTTTTTATCGAACACAAACGGTGAAAAACATACAGAAACGGTTTTATGAACATATTTTGTTATTGATATACTAGAAAAATACATGGATTTCTGTAGAATATAGGTAAATTTCATCTGATAATTACATTTTTAGTTTAGAAACAAGAAATTATAATACCTTTGTTTGGACTGTTCTATCATTTCTATCTTTTGATTTCTACAGGAATTCTATTCCAATGAACTGTACCGGAATATTGAAATGTCTTTTCATAAAAAAAATTCTTAGACGTAGTATGAAAAGACAATTATTGTCCAATGAACGCAATTAATATCTCGTATTAACATTTTGGTTATTGTTAAAAAAAACTGACAAAGATAATCAGGTGCAATACTATTTACACACTACTCCTTTGTGATATGATTCTTTTTTGAAAAGTTAACCATCCTTATTGTTTGAATAAAGTTTTTGATAATGTATCATATGCTTTGTTAAGAATGATTCTGGCTGCCTTTTCGTAACTTTTACATTTTTCATTTTTTCCATTATTAAATTACTTGTTTTTGTTCATGTTGTACATCAATAATCAAAGAGAGGAAGTACATATCCAATTTGAAATAAACACACCTTTTTTGTGGAATATAATGCTTCAATCGATTAAGTACACCTAGTCTAGTTAAAATTAAAGTTCATGCTTTGTTTATTTGTTGATTCCATGAAAGACAATCATCGATTATGATGCCAAGTAATTTTTCATTGTTTTCATTTTGTAAAAATGTTTCGCTGTATTTTATATTCAATATTTTAGACGTTAAAGCTTCCTATGTAAACCAACTAACATATATTTGGATTTTTTAATATTTAGAATCATATCATTATTTTCACACCATATTTTAAAAGTTGTTATTTCGTCATAAAGTTTATCATATAATATATCATCAACGGAATTTGAGAGTTGTGACGTCCGCATACAAATTAGGTTTTGTATGATTTAGTTGAAGTGGGAGATCATTAATATCTAAAAAAGGGCCTAGAAAACTGCTTTGCGGTGTACCAAATATTACTTTTTTTATTGGAGACTAACAAAACAATGCAAAATAGTTGTCACCAACTTACATTTGTCAGTCTTACATTTATTTATTTTAGCGGATAGCTTGTTGCAAAATCACTAAATAACTTGGTTTTCAAAAGCTTTTTTTTTATGGAAAAAGTCTCTTTTAACGCGTAGTTGATTTATATCCTGATTTAACCACTACGTTTGAGATTTTTGTCTTACTCTTGTCGTTTTTAATGGAGTATGTTTATTTAAAACGTTGAATGATTAAGAGAAGCATGCATCCAATGCATGATCTGTATTTTCTTAATAATTATTGAAATTTCTATACTTTATTGTGACATGCTTATCTACTGATGTTTTGAAATAGGTCTTCCTGATAGTAAAACTTACAGGGTAATGATCTCCCGGACAATAGAAAGGGACATAAATATCTGTTATTTCCTCAAAATTTGTAAGATAAATGATCTATAAGTGTGACTGGTTTTTTTTGTGTTTTTTTTTTAAAGATTTAATGTGATTGAAAACTTAATGTTTCACAATAAAAGTAAGATTCCGCCATTTGCTGTCATTACATAATACATTTCTGATTCTTAAGGAAGTACATCCCTAATTCATGGTCCCATTGGTTTCTATGTTAAATTCCTCCATTTCAAGCAGACACACCTCTTTCGTTTTAAGTTCAAATAAAGTGGCAATCATAGCATGTCAAAGTAACACTTTATGGTGTCTTGTACTGAAAAAAATCAACATACCTTTAATGGCATATACGATAGAACTGGTTCCCGAAACTTCGGATGTACGAAAACAGGTACTTCAGATCTGACGAACAGACAAAATGTACCCTTTTTTAAAAGTTTGGTGCAGTTTTTTTAATATTCAAAAGTGTAAGTCCAAAAGTGTTCTACAATGATCACTAGTCCTCTAGCTTTCATTTGATACCACAAATACCTAAAAATTCTACATATTTTGAAAGCTACACTCATGCGTAGGAACTATTTTGTGTAAAATATGTACAACTTTCTGGTATGTGCTTTCTGACCGGACCCGAATTAGTGGTGTAACACATTAAAACAAAAATCTTTTTTTCCCTTTATAACAATAGAAAACCATGACCGAACTACTATACAAAGTATGACTGGACTGGCAATATGACCGAAGCAACCGTGACTGACAGGCAGTGTAACTAAAACCTCCTCCATCGTTTTAAACAAGTATATACTGATTTCTGTAAATCTAATTTCAGAGATAAATGTTGATGCAGTATGCGTTAATGGTGGACCATCATATCAATGTAGAGATGCCATGTCAACGTGTAGTCAGGTTTCTGGCGTGTCATACACATGTACATGTAGTAGTGGATATTACAATAATGGTGGAACTTGTACTATCAGTATGTATCTTTAATCCGCCCATGGTATACACATATTACATTTTGTTTGTCTTTTTGTTAGATTATATTTGTTCTTTATATCAAAATGCAATCGCCTCTTTTCTCAATCTCAGTTGCCTCGAATTTCGACCTGAGAAAAAAAAATATACCCTGTCATTCAAACAAATTGTCATACATAAACAGCCTAAGAGATATCAAACGCCTGTATTTGAATACTATACAGATATCGCTTTAAAGCTCCGCTCACTGTTCGACTACTTTTGAGTATTGTTGTTAACAAGTGTTGTATGAACTTTCGTTACCTCAGAATGTGTATTGCAGTCGCAATCCAATGATGTATTGCTTGATATTAAGTGAACTATGGATTAAGTTATGTTCTGTTTGTTTTTAAGCTTTTCTTAAGGACAATATGAACTAAAAATGAAATTATGTTTTCTTCCAATTTTGATTTTTATATTTTATTTACATCTTCTGTTTTTGATTTTTATATTTCATTTACATCTTTGTTTTTGATTTTTATATTTTAAATACATCTTCTGTTTTTTGATTTTTGGCACCAATCTCCAAGTTCAAACTTGAATGTGTACATGAGTAACACAAACAAAACAAACAAAAAACAACCAAGCAACAATGTCTATTATGAGTGAATATCACGGTCAGTTTGGAATTCTTAAGCGTACAATAATTTATACACTTATGTCTTAAATCGAACAACGTTATTTTTATTTCGTTTTACTGTTTTGTTAATAATATTTTAAAATAAATCATTATTAACTGTGAGCGATGTATTTTTTTGACCATGCAAGATTCTTTTTGGCATACCAGTCATCAGCTGATTTTGTAATATTACTACGCAGGCCTCGTAAGGTAAAATCAACAGAAGCTAATATAAAAATATTCTAAATCAAAAGTAAATGCAATAAATGTGAATTTTCCTGTCTTTCTAAAAAACAATGGACACAATTAATTTTGGATACAGACAATAAATGTTATGTGTCTTTAAATGTCAGCTGTATTTGTAGTTTGAACAATAAACAGTTATTGTTTGTTACCAATTATGGCATGGTGATTGAAAACTTACTTTGATGATTGCAATGCAAAAGATAAAAGGTCACAAAATGATACATAACACACAGTAACAAAAGAATGCAAAAAGTAAAATCACAAAAATACTGAACTTAGAGGAAGATCAATTGGGAAAGTCCATAATCACATGGCAAAATCAAATAACAAAACGCATCAAAAACAAATGGACAAGAACTGTCATATACCTGACTTGGTACAGGCATTTTCAAATGTAGAAAATGGTGGATTAAACCTGGTTCTATAGCGCTAACCCTCTCACTTTAATGACAGTCTCATCAATTTCCGATATTTTTACATTGATGCGTTAAATAAACAGACACAATAAATAAACAGACACAAGACATCTTTTGAAATAAAAAAATGATTTCAACGATTTCCACCAGAACAATGTATGCGACAGTTCAGCAGAATAAACATTAGTTTACTATGTTGTGTTTTGTGTATTATTGTTTGTATGTTTGTCATTTTCTTTTTTAACCATGGTTTTCTCATTTTCTTTTTTGATTTATGTTTGAATGTTCCTCTGGGATCTTCCCCCCTCTTTTACTGGTTTTAACGAGTGCAAACTATAGTTGTCTACTACTTGATAGATTGCAAGTCAGCTGTTTTGAGTTCAACTTCATTTACTATAATTTTGTCATTACATCGTGTCGGTTTGTTTAAAATGAGTTAACTGAAATATTTCAGTATTTATTTAAGGGATTTATTCATTGTCATTGTAGAACTTTGATACAAGTTTTAACATTTACAATTCATATTAATTAAAGAGTAAAAAACTTGTTTTAAAGGTGTTAAAAATTAAATTTGTCGCCAGTAAAACTGCATTTGCGACCGTCAAATCTACAATTGACGGTGGCAACTCTTCAACTACAGTACTGTTATTCCTTAAATATGTAATGTACAGAGTCCATTGGGAGGAATCAAGAACAGCCAAACATTTTTCAGGTAATTTGTGCGGTATGACCTATAAAAATACTGTATTTGTCCTATTTGAATCGTTATAATACCTTTATGTCATTCTCTATGCTCAATTTAATTAAAGTGGGTAAGCATTATGTTTGAACAAATTTTACCCCTCGCTGACGCTCAGTGTAAAGTATTGACAAATATAATGCCTACCCATGAAGGAATTATTTCTTGAATAAACCATAGGATCATAAAATTCCCTTAAACAGACATTATAATGGAGGGTTGTCACATCCAAGAAGTCAAGGCTTGAATACCTGAATTTAAAAATTAAACATCATTATTGATAATTTCAATTGCTTGTATAGAGTTTAAGTGAGCAACTACTGATTCAAGGTCGGCATCATCAACAGTTTGTCTTCTTTTTGGAGGAATTTTAGCCATAACAGCAAGTCTGGAGAAAAAAGAGGTTATTTGGCCTTGTTGTAGATACTCATGTGGTTGAAACAGTTTATTTCCCTCCTCATCTAAACATACTCTCAAATGATTAGCCACATCAACAGCATTAACTTTCTTGCCACCCTGTGCACCACCTTGAAAAATTCCCCTGAGAAAGGTCTTTACTTTGTCCGAAAAACGGATAATTTTCTTGTCTTTACTAAGAGCCCATCCCATTAGTAAATCTATGGTCTTAGTATTTTCAAGCGACACCTCATTTCTATCCATTCTCACCATCTCAGTAACATCATCACAGCACTCTTTCCATTTTAATTCAATTTCATCAAAGGTTGATATTGTATTAAGTATAAATTTGTGTTTTCCAATGAACTGATGAGCTTCAAGGCCAGAAAAGGTCTTGAAAACTCTAGTGCAACCCTCTTCAGGACAATACAACACATCATCATTACGGAGTACATTTTCTGTTGGTGTGTTTGGCTCTAATTGATCATCATGGTGATCTAATCTACTTTCATTCTTCTGCTTCACCTTTCCCTCTACTTTACAAGGTTCTTTAAAATCCTCTATTATGATTAGCCCTTTGTCTCCTTGCATTACTGGAGACATACTTGAGACTTCATCCTTTGATAGGACTGTGCCTTTCCCAATACCAAAAGACTTCCAAGGTGTCATCGATAAATCCTTATTTAAAGAAATGTTGTTAATTTTGGTGATTCCTTCCAAACAATGGCTAAACGAGGTCTGCTTCTGGAGATCAATTTGAACATTTACTGCCTGGCAACCTAAAATGCCTACAACAAAAAGATAAAAAAATCTAATGTCAAACAAAATTGCTCACATCAAGTGGTAAATTCAATATGCATATCAAGTGGAGTTCATGAATATTAATCCTGCTTTGTTCATACACACTAGGTCAGAAACATTTTTCTGAATCTGAGATGATAAGGCCAACTCCTAAACTATATATGCTAATAACCACTTATAAAATGTATGCTTTTATTGGACAGGATTGTATGGCACAATATATATAGCTAAATATTAGCATTTTTATATTATGTGTGGCTAAATGGCATGATATACATTGTGTGTTTTTTCTGTTGTTTTTCATATACAAAAAGGCATTTGATTTAAACAAAGTACTACATTAGATTTGTATATGGGTAGAATTAAAATATAAGTATCTGAGTCGTGTATGTATTTATACATTTCTGAAATGAAAGATATACTAGAATGATATATTCACATTGGTTTTTAAAATTATCGTTTGACCTATAAAAATGTCCATAACATTATAGCTAATTTTTTTATGGGTTATCAGCATTTATTATAAGCTTTGATTTCATAATTTTATACAAACCTCCAAATGAATCAATGGTAGCTTTCATTTCTGTTGCATTTCTAACATTATTTCCATTGGCCACATACTGTCTAATTCTTCCACGCATATGGGCTATTTTTGCATCACAATATGATTTGCCACACTGGGTTTCACTGAAGTCATATCTTAATATATGGATACCTAAAAAATATGATAAAAAGTTATCAAAACAATCCATGACCTTAATGAAATATGAGAAATGGACTCAATCCCAAACTGTATCAAAAGTCAATCATGCATGACATTGTGACATAATATAGAGTTATACTGCTATACTTGCAAAATTACCTTAACTGAATAATCACACATCCTTTATCAATAATTTTTTTTTATTAAATGATTTGATCCTTTTTCTATTTTTGCTGATTATAAAGCTTGTTTTAAGTTTTGATGATTGAAAAGAAACATGAGAAAGGTGCATCATACTAAGTTACCATTTTTGGTGAGGTTCGTGAAATGAGCATATGTTCTTTGCTGAAAAGGAATAAAAACCATAATTAAATCTGTTTATTTTCATTTAGGGATATGTTTTATTCAGACATTCATTGTATTTAAAGGACTTATGCTTGATGCTTAAAACTATTAAGCAACTTTAAATCCTTTATAAATAAAATAAAAAATAGTGAAAAAATGGCTTTCATTTGTTTTTTTGTTACCTGTCAGTAGCTCAACAACATTTTGGTTCATTTTTTAGTGACCTAGCTTAGACTGTTTTAATCTTCTCACAATATGAATCTTATTAGTTATATTAACAATGATAAGCAAATAATTAATACTGAAACATAGTAATAATAGCAGTTTGTTAAACATTTATCTAAATAACATAAAAGAGCAAGAATGGTTTTAAATGTCATTTTTTTTTATTTTATTGGTCATGACACAAAAACATATTGATGATGCCTGAAAGAAATTTTAGTTTTATGTAGAGTTTGTAATTACCTTCAGATTATTCAAATCATCTTTAAAAACACATACACTGACATGCCATTTTGTCCCCTTTTGACCATACCAGTCACTCTGTTTCTCTCTGATAGACATGGGCAAAAACTTCATAGCCCAGTCTAGTATGATGAGTGCTTCATCTTTCTTCAATTCCTCCAAAGTGTTTGTCCGCCCCTTATCTTGGTTAATAGATCTAACAATGTGCTCTCTGATATATCAATGTCCGACAACATTTCCAATTTCTTCTCTTCAGTCAAATCTGAAACATAATGCAAATAAAATAAAATGCTATTTGTTTAAAGGTTGTGCAAATGATACTTATCTCTAGAAAGCCATTAAAAACGTGTCTGTAGTGGGTTGCATGAAACTTGAATATTTACACCGCAAAATCCTATCCTTTACAATGGATATCAAGTATGTGACCACACCTGATCAGAACTTTATGAATTAATGAAATGAAATTATTTTTCTCGTTTGAATTATTTTACATTTGTCATTTCTGGGTATTTATAATGGACTTTGTGGTATGGGCTTTGCTCAACGTTGAAAGCGGTATATAGTTGTTAATTTCTGTGTAATTTGGTCTCTTGTCATGCTTGTGGAGAGTATCTTATTGGCAATCACAACACATCTTCTTTTTTATATTACATTTTGGCATTGCAATACTGATCATACTTTTCTAAAACTATTTATTTTGTCTTTAAAACATGTAAACTGAACATGTTGAATGTGAACTCATTGATTCTTTGGTATTGGAGACTTTTATCATTCCATCATGATAAGCAAAGCCAGCAATACATTTCAGCCTATGCACTCTAGCTTTTCCATACAAATTTTCTCATAAATTAATCTTTTATTTTAAAATGGTTTTTTTCAGTACAATTTTGTTTAATTCAAGATCAGTATATAAACACAAAACTATTAAAAATGAGAACTTACTTCTTTCGTTCGATAAAAGTAGTTTCAGTTCAGATATAGCGTTTGGAAACAAGCTGCATCTATCACACATTACAAGATTATAAGAGCATATCTGATGCAGTGGTCAGGACAGGGATCATCCATCTGTACATGCAGCTTTAAATCGGTCTTCAGATAGACTTTACTTGTATGGATGTTTTTAGGGGTCATCCATAATTGTCAACCATTTTCCAAAGTGTACAAAACATACACTTTTTCAGACCCACCACCCTCCCTCAAAAAGTGTACATCAACCATTTTCAGATTTCAAGACAAGAAGCAATCATTTTTAATAATAAAAAAAAAATCCTGTCTATCATAGTTTAGTTTAATATAGACATTTGCATTGAAAAAAAAATGAAACATATCTGACTGTTTTATATAGTGATAAAAAAAAGTGTACAGTAAAAATGTTGATTTTTTAACCCCCTCCTCCCAAGTGTACGTTTTGTACACTTTGGAAAATGGTTGACAATTATGGATGACCCCTTAACAATATCTTCAATATTCTGATTGTCTTCAATGGAATGAGATTTCAGATCAGTCATCATCCTTGAAAGATACTCATATGCTGCTGCACCATCTGCTGCAATATTGTCTAATCCCTTAAGACTTGTTCTTTTGGATGCTGGACATGACTGGAGTATTTTAAACAATGTTGACATGGATAGGGGTTGAAATTCAGATTCTGTACAAAAAGAAAGGTAGATTTTAATGAAAGTTGAATGGCAAAGAGTTCTAACAACATCTGGTATCTGAATGACTTCACCATTCTGAAGTTTCAAGTCCCTTGTTTCAAAAGAGCACACCTGGAAAAAAAGATATACAATATATAAGGCTTAGGAACAGATAGACCATGAGGCTTTACACAGCATTTCTATCATGTTTCAACTGAAGTACACATTTGGGTCATACTTTGAAACAATTTATGTATAGTTATTTTTGTCTTTAAACTGCAACTCTCAAAATGAAATAATTTGGATTAAACCATATGTTTAACATTTAAAGCGAACAATGTATACATTCTGGGTCCGTGTATATCTGCGTCCATTCGTTTTTCGTTTTGAAATATCAAAAACAAAAAACAAAAAACGAAAGTGTTTTCATTTTTCGGTTTTGATTTCATAAAAACCAAAATGAAAAACGAAAGTGTTTTCATTTTTCGTTTTTAATTTCTTAAAAACCAAAACGAAAAACGAAAGTGTTTTCATTTTTCGTTTTTGATTTCTTAAAAATTAAAATGAAAAACAAAAGTGTTTTCGTTTTTCGTTTTTAATTTCACAAACAAAAAAACGAAAAACAAAAGTATTTTCATTTTTCAATTTTGATTTCTCAAAAACTAAAATCGAAAAATGAAAGTGTTTTCATTTTTCATTTTTGATTTCACAAAAACAAAAAACGATAAACGAAAGTGTATTTATGTTATCTTTCCAACACAGTTTAATTGTCATTCAAAAAATGACAATGTTGTCATTTGTCATTCATTTAAAGGTCGTTAAAGTATACATGCACAGCGGTTGTCAGATCAATACTACTTTAATCGAAGATAATGTCGACGAATGCAAAAGTCTTTATCAATCTAAACAATAAGGGTGCGTGATCTTTACTTTTAAGTTTGGAGAGGTTAATCTAAGATGATTATATTGTAGCGTAACTAGCCTCTTTTACAAAAAAAGCAAACTATATATTGTTGGCGAGGGAAGGGCTCAAGAACTCCAGAAGAACTGGAAAAAATGATACAAAATCTTTCACACCCTTTCTTAATCTAAAGCGCAAGTTTTAATTTATCTATTTTATTATGTTCTGGTCTCGGAGCAAACTATATACATTGTAGATACAGTGTAAGACCTTTAGTATTTACATGTATGAACAATATCAAAAGACATATGTAGGATGATGAAAAAAATAATGTAATCCACAAAATCAAGTGTGTGGCTATTGTTAGTTTAAACATATTTATTAATAGTGGATTGGAAATTTTATCACCGGAACGGGGATCGAACCAGGAACTTATGTTTTTGTATAGTCCGATGCACTAACCTATGTTACTTTTGTATAATGAGGATCAATGGTCTAGTTCCTCGTTGAAGACCCTCCAGCTCCTTTCAAGATGAAGAACAGGCATAAAAGCCCTGTTCATTAATAATTTGTATTTTTTCTATATATTGTGTGCGATTTTGTCCCGTGTACATTTACTCCACATCTCTTTATTTTCTATTTCGGACCTGGACACGGCTCAATGCTAGTTTAGACCTCCAATGTTAAAGGTCATATGTTTTTTTTTAAATTATTTGATGCCATGGGATTGGGATTTTTAGCTTTAATGTAAACCATGTCAGGTTTTTAACTTGTATTTACAGCAAAGATAGCCAGTTTTGTGTTCTATAATATACTGTAACAGTCTAATTTTACTTGTCCAGTCGCATCGGAACTTCTTCCGAACAATATCTGGACGTCGGTTTCGTGGGCATGTACAATTGCTAAACCACACATGAACGTTCTTTAGTCTTCGTAGATCTATTCCAACTTGAAGTCGTTTTGAGTCTACGACAAGCAGAATATGATATTTTATACCATTAAATATTGAAGCCATAGTCATGAAGATCGATTACTTGATTGATGTTCCGTTAGGGACGACATCAAAAGATCGATGTAGGATAGAAAACTTAAATCGAATAGTTTGGGGGTGAGGGGTCAACATTGCTGCAAGTTTTGTTAATCTAAAATCGATTTTACATATATCCATATAGGTAAATCATATTTTTCCAAATTAAGTAAAGAAGGCGGGTAGGGGGGTCAGCGAAAAAACTATGTGAATTAAGTTTTTTATCCTACATTGAACTTTTGATGTCGTCCCTTAACGTAGCCGCAGAACAAAAACGCGAAAGCTACTTTTGAATATTTCTACAATTTTAGGTAGTTTTCCACTCACAAACACAATAATATTTTCAACATTTATTAAAATATTTCTTTTTTTACACTTTTTAACTTTTATGTTGTTTTAAAATATCAATTTGACTTGAATTTGGGATCCTGCTAACATGTTTAACCCCGTCACATTCAAAATGTATGTGCCTGTCCCAAGTCAGGAGCCTGTAATTCAGGAGTTGTCGTTTGTTTATGTGTTACATTTTTGTTTTTCGTTCAATTTTTGTGCAAAAATAAGTTAGTTTTCTTGTTTGAATTGTTTTACATTGTCATTTCGGGGCCTTTTATTTCTGACTATGCGGATGGGCTTTGCTCATTGTTGAAGGCCGTACGATGACCTATAGTTGATAATTTCTGTGTTATGTTGGTCTCTTGTGGAGAGTTGTCTCATTGACAATCATACCACATCTTCTTTTTTATATTTATATGAGTATATTAAATAAACATGTATATACCAAGCTAAGTCAGTTTATATCTTGTTTTTCGTCTGACTATACAAAAGGCGAGTAGAGCTACTTGATAGATCAGGTTGACTGATAAGCTGTCTATATAAAGTAATGGGACAATGCATGGCATGAAGACATCACCAAATCACCGTATGCAATACTCAAAAAGACATCCAGAGCTTACCATATAGTCATCAACTACCCACCAACAGGCCGTGAGCTTTAGTTGGCTCTTAACTCAAATTCAAGCGCACAGCAAAATGTCAAAATATTCTATTCAAACTGGGTGACCTGGGAGAAAAACATTGAAATTTTCCAAAGAAACACACACACCCCTCAACTTTTAATAAGGAGATTTGGTATTAATGCAAATGAGTCAACTATCCAACAAAGTTCACATGTAGTGGATGTAAGCAATTATATATAGGCAACCATATAATCTTCAACAATGAGAAAAAACATACGGTATTGTCGGCTACAATAGTCCATGAATTGAAAAATATGAAACAGTTCAATTGAGAAAAATAACAGCCTATTTTAAAACAAACATGAATTACAAAAAACACATATAAAAGACATCAACAAACGAAAACCATTGAACTACATGCTCCTGAGTTGGAGCAGGCACATGCAATATATTGTGGCGTTTAACATGCTTGTTTAACAGCCGGGACAGTTTTGTTACAGCACAGAATAAGAACAAACTATACAAATCAGTGGAAAAGGGCTTAACGTATGAGATCGATACAAAACAGAAGGGAAAAAAAAGGTCCAACAAAAACACATACCGAATGTGTCAGGGTATTTTTACCTCGTTTTCAAACAATCAAAGAACTGAGGTACTGAACATCGAATGACTGCAAGTTCTTTTGGATTGTCACAAGCACTTGTCTCAGAAAAAAAATCACATCTCTATACTTGAAAGTGAAGTTAATGTACAGATATATTTTTTTTGAAACTCAGTACACATATTCTATATCATATGATCTTTTTAATTTCAATGCCATATATAGAGTTCTGACCCTCAATTCCACGGTCCACTAGACATGGAAAATGATAGTGCGAGTGGGGCATTTATGTGGTATGGACACATTCTTATTCAAATCCTTTATTAAAGAAGTCAGTTAATTTACTACAGATAACACTACATTTGTAAATTAGACGAACTAATCTAATCAAAATGTATATCTCTAATTTCGTAATACTTATGTATATGAGAAAATTAATATATTTAATATATATATTAATTTTAATAAGATTGTTGAACGAACGCGTTCAATCTTAGGATTTTATTCTTGTCAATTTTTCCGACCGACCAGAGCGAGTCGAAAACAATTAAATAGACGTCTTTCAAGCCAAAGTTAATATGTTTGCTATACACACATGTGATTTTATTAAACTTGGTTATCAATTGTTAATCAAAAATACAGTCCTAGATAATAAAAAAACATGAATAAAGGCAACAGTAGTATACCGCTGTTCAAACTCATAAATCCATGGACAAAAAAAACAAAATCGGGGTAACAAACTAAAACTGACGGAAACGCATAAATATAAGAGGAGAACAACGACACAACACTACAATGTAACTAACACACACGGAAACATTTGGTCTAGTAATAAAAAAATCACACAAAAAACAGTAGTTGTCGTTCCCGCTTCTGTTTTTTTTTAGCTCACCTGGCCCAAAGTGTCAAGTGAGCTTTTCTTATATCTTGGCGTCCGTCGTCGTAACTTTTACAAAAATCTTCTCCTCTGAAACTACTGAGCCAAATTCAACCAAACTTAGTCATCATCATCATTGGGATATCTAGTATAATAAATGTGTCCGGTGACCTTGCCAACTAACCAAGATGGTCGCCATGGATAAAAATAGAACATAGGAGTAAAATAAAGATTTTGGCTTATATCTCAGAAATCAAAGCATTAAGAGCAAATCTGACAGGTGTAAAATTGTTTATTAGGTCATTATCTATCTGCCCTGAAATTTGCAGATACATCAGACAACCTGTTGTTATGTTGCTGCCCCTGAATTGGTAATTTTAAGAAAATTTTGCAGCTTTTGGTTATTTTCTTGAATATTATTATAGATAGAGATAAACTGTAAACATCAATAATGTACAGCAAATTAAGACCTACAAATAAGTCAAACATGACGAAAATTGTCAATTGACCCCTTAAGGAGTAATTGCCCTTTATAGTCAATTTTTAACAATTTTCATAATTTTGTACATTTTTACAAAATATTTTCCACTGAAACTACTAGGTTAAGTTCATTATAGATAGAGATAATTGTAAGCATCAATAATGTTTTGTAGAGTAAGATCTACGAACACATCACCATCACCAAAAACACATAGACCAAGGTGAGCGACACAGGCTCTTCAGAGCCTCTAGTTATATATAGAGTTTAGACCTTTGGTTTTCCCGTTTGAATGGTTTTACACTGGTCATTTTGGAGGATCCGTATAACTTGCTATTCGGTGTGAGCCAAGGATTCGTTTTGAAGAGGGTACTTTAACCTATAATAGTTTCCTTCTACACACTGTGACTTGGATGGAGAGTTGTCTCATTGGCACTCATACCATGCACATCTTCTTATATCTATATATTCTTTCGATATTTTTGATTGGGGTCTGGAGCTGGCATGTCAGTTCCTGCTAGTAGTTCTTTGTTAATTTATGAATCATAATCGTTTTGTGTAGTTTCTTTTGTTTACTATTTTGTCATCGGACTCGGATTTCTTTTAAACTGAGTTTCTCTGTGCATATGGTTGTGTGTTTGTTTATTTTACATGATCTAGATAAACTTGTATAGCGGAAGGGTTGAGGTCTAACAATGCATGTTTAGCCCCGCCGTATTTTTGCGCCTGTCCCAAGACAGTAGACTCTGATGTTTGTTAGTTTTTTTATGTTTTTTTTAGTTAAGTGTGACGTCCAATTTCACATTACTAGTATATATTTTTATTTAGAGACCAGATGAAGCCCGGATTTTCTTGTTGGGTAGAAGACTCATTGCTCTTTGGTTAGGCTGACTGTTGTTTCTTTGACACATTTTTTATTTCCATTCTCAATTTTATTGATTGATTGATTGATTGATTGATTGATCATTTTACTACAAGCAAAAGTCATGATCATTTGAGAATCCTTTATTTGTATTGTAGTGTTAATTTCACCAATGAAACTCGACATTAATGTTTGTCTTAATATTAAATTTCTTTGTAAACTCTAAATTTACCGTCTGATTATAATAAGACACGCAAGAATAAAAAAAAAATATTTGGCCTTCAATGTCTCAACCCTTTTTTATGTGAGTAACTTCATTGTTCACTTAGATTTCGATTTTGATATTGTTTTTGCAAGTTTCCATAATAGATTTCCGGTAATTGTTCTGCATAAAACCCTATGGGAAAGCATATTAACTAAATTTTCCAAACGTTTATTGGAACCTAATGATTTGGCAAGGTGTTGCAACCTGTAATGTAAAAAAGTTACAGCCGATTGCACTGAATGTGTAGGCAAAGGTAGCCTATCCTTGGTTAGCTTGCTTGTATTATTAGGTTAGGTAAACTACCCTCCTTTAAGAGTAGACTAGTTCGACAAATAACCAATCAATCTGTCTGTAGGACTAGGCTCCTTCTACAGGAGGGTGGTATACCTTATACCTAGTTACTTCATAGTTCAGCTAACAAACAAGCGATCCAAAGATATAACCTTTGTCTACACACTCAATGTAATCGGCTGTAATGAAAATGCGGAGTTTGTGAGACCAGGCTCAAGCAACCAGTCGGTAGCAGTCAGTTTTCAAATATATAAAAACAAATATTGCATAAGACTCAAACGTACTTAAAATGTTTTTATTAATATATAACCACTATATCATCAGTTTTTAAAATATAATTAAGCAGTCAAAGACACTTTTCAATGAATTTTAAAATTTCATTTCTGGTTTATTTAAGAATTGAATGCTTTTTTTTGTTACTTCATTGAGGTGTAAAGCGATGACCGAAATACATTTTGTATGAAAAGCGGAAGCGCTTCATTCTGAAAATGTACGCACGGTCAACGCTTTTCCAAGATTTTCAACCACAAGAGAGTTTTAGAGGCTTTTAACCTCAAAGATACAAAATCCAAGCCTCCGGATTGCTCATGTGCATCGTCACAATACAATTACAGTCCAGCTGGTCATATTATTACTGGAGACCTTGGCATCGTTACCAATGAACAACTAAGAGAGTTGTTAGCCAAGGGACCAAAATATAGAATCCCCCATCCCATCAACTGGAAAAAGAATTTCAAGTTACTGATGGATGCAGTTGAGGACTATGCAAGAAAATGGGTAAAGCGCGAACCAGACGAACCAGAACTGGACACTTTGTCTGAATGGATCAAAGCTATTCGATCATGCATTCAGAGGCGCATACAAAAACTACGATGTAATATGAGTACTAAAGTTTCTAACCCTTTCAAGAATCCGGAGGTTGTGGATGCTTTATCCTCTTTGCATGACAAATATGTCGTTGTTCCAGCAGATAAAGCCTCCAATCATATTGTCTTCATATGTAAAAAACATTATTTGCAATGTCTCACTACAGAGCTTGGAATTGATAAAACTACTGGTAATCCTACATATTCTTTAACATCATTTACCAAGGACGAAATTTTACAAAATCATAAATCTGTCCTTCTTTCTTTTGGTATCAACATCAAAGAAAACGAAGAAAACTTGCCTTCATTATACTGGATACCCAAATTACACAAAACTCCATATAAAGAACGATACATAGCTGGGTCTTCAAAATGTTCAACCAAACATCTTTCTAAAGTACTGACTACTATTCTTTCGACAGTTAAAGATGGGCTTCAAAAATATTGTGAGGAGATATATTCTACCAGTGGTGTTAACCAGATGTGGATTCTCAAAAATTCGAAAGATCTACTGCTTAACCTTCAATCACAATCTTTGCAATTTTGCAGCAACATAAAAACTTTTGATTTTTCTACGCTATATACTACTATTCCCCATGCTCAGTTGAAAGATCGACTACACCATCTCATAAAACAGAGCTTTTTCTATAAAAATGGAAATCGTAGATACAAATTTCTTGTTTTGGGTTACAATAATTCATATTTTGTGAAAAATCACACTGAATCTCCCAGAAAATATACAGAAGATGATATTATCAAAATGCTGGACTTTTTGATCGACAATATATTTGTTGAGTTTGGAGGATTTATATTTCAACAGACAGTCGGTATTCCAATGGGTACTAATTGTGCACCCCTGCTGGCTGATTTGTTTTTGTACTCGTATGAAGCAGAATTCATTCAGAACCTTCTAAAAGACAAAAAGAAAAAGCACCTTGCGAAATTCTTTAATTTTACTTTCCGATATATTGATGATGTTCTATCATTGAATAACCCATATTTCAGCCAATACTTACATCTAATATATCTAAGTGAACTTGAAATTAAGGATACCACTGATACTAGAAGGACTGCTTCATACCTTGATCTTTTCCTCAATATTGACGTAGATGGACGACTTCACACGAAAATCTATGATAAACGGGACGATTTCAACTTCCCAATTATCAATTTCCCATTTCTCAGCAGTAACATACCCTCTGCCCCTTCGTATGGTGTTTTCATATCACAATTGATACGTTATTCACGTGCTTGTTCACACTATACGGACTTCATATACAGGAGTGTGCTCCTTACGCAGAAACTGCTCCAACAAAGTTATGAGGAGGACAGATTAAAATTGACACTCCGTAAATTTTATGGACACCATCACGATTTGGTGGATCCATACGATGTTTCGTTGACCAAACTAGCTAAGGACATTTTTACCACATGGTAGATTGTGTTTTGTCATAATGTCGTCTAATCTTTTAATTACCAAACGTGACTTATTCCCGATTGTGACTGTTTTGCCGAGTGTGAACTCGCATTACTATAAGACGTGGTACGGTACTTATCCATCCCAAATTCATGTATTTAGTTTAAATGTTTAATGTTATATTTGTAATTCTCATCGGATTTTGTCAAATGTGTTGACGTCTTTTCTATTATATTTATGTGTTATGGTAAAGAAAATTAATCACCGCCTTCATTTATCAGATTTGATTTCGTTCAAAGTAATCAGTACGATATTTTACGTTTGAAGTTAGATTCATAACAAACCTGACATAGTTTTATAATATAGTTAATTGCTACCTCAGTTTTATATTAATAAGAATTAAAATGTGCTTTGTTATTAAATGCAATATCAGTATTTAGTTCAAATATATAATCTTAAATTAATCCTAATTCTATCTTATTAATTCTTATGTGACGTCACTTTTTCATTTTTTGATGCTCTGTTTTACTAATTCAAATGACGTCATTTTTTCGTCATTTTTCAGTTTCAAATAGGACGTCACTTGGCGTAGAGGTTTAAACGTATTCGGATGTGTCTACTTTTGTGTTTCAAATGTCTGGTTATGTAAATGTATTTCAGTTGTTTCCTGTAATTAGTTAATACTTCAGCTTTATCATGTACATCTTTTGAATATTCATTTTATTAAATTTACTGTTTGCAAAAGTATAAATTACTCTAAATTATAGGGATTTTCTGGTAACTTAACAGAAAACCCTTGCCGTTTTTGGCACAACCTTTTTGATCTTTTGGTCCTCGATGCTGTTCAACTTTGTACTCGTTTCGGCTTTCAAACTTTTGTATCTGTGCGTCACACATAGGTCTTGTGTGGACAAAATACACTTCTGGCGTATTAAAATTTTGAACTTGTTGCCTTTTGTTGGCTGTTGTTCGTGTGATTCTTTGTCAATTGTGTTCTCCAATTTATTTATATTGTAGTCCTGTGTTGTCATTTTGATGTTATATTTCACATGGCCATAAAAGTGCGAGGTTTGGCATGCCACAAAACCAGGTTCAACCCACCATTTTTTCCTTTAAAAATGCCCTGTACCAAGTCAGGAATATGGTCATTGTTATATTATAGTTCGTTTCTGTGTGTATTACATTATAACGTTGTGTCGTTTGTTTTCTCTTATTTTTGAGTGTATATTCACATTGCGATAAGACGTGTCACGGTACTTGTCTATCCCAAATTCATGTATTTGGTTTTGATGTTATATATATATGTTATATTTGTTATTCTCGTGGGATTTTGTCTATATGTGTTACATTTTAGTGTTATGTCGTTGTTCTCCTCTTATATTTAATGCGTTTCCCTCGGTTTTAGTTTGTTATCCCGATTTTGTTTTTTGTCCATGGATTTATGAGTTTTGAACAGCGGTATACTACTGTTGCCTTTATTTACAACCCTATGAAGTTACAAAAAGAAGCATTCAATATTTATAATTACATGTTTTAGCTAGGATCATAAAAACACGATTTTTATCAAGTTTTTATTAAATTCACCTTTGCACTTTATTGTGGGACCTCGTGTCATCATGAATAATGATTTTCGTTGTGTAATGTAACATGAGATGTGCAGTTAGCCAATACTGCCCGCTTTACATTTTTAATAGTCAACACTTGGAGTGTTTATAGAATCGTAAATAATTATGATTTTTTTAATGATGGCACTATTGGGTGAAATAGCTTTCCTTATCATCGGCATCCTGTCAAATAGTTCATGAAAAGTAAAAATAATTCTGCATTAAAAGAAAAGAAAGTTGCACTCGTGCTTTAACTTTTTTTTGCCACACAAAACTGTTTTTACAAAACATTCTACCTCTGAACTAGTGGATTTCGCTTAAATATGACTGGACAAAAGGTTTATTTTTTGTATTCAAAGTATGGTGGGCAAGTAAATTATTTATTAGCTTAAAAAAGATTGATCCGTGCTATAAACTAACTTGTAATTTTGATCAAGTAGGCCCTAGATCTTTAGCTTACGTTCTCACCTAGAGCAGATAAAAGTATTGCCGCAGAATTTTTGTATTAACTGTCTGGTAAGGGTTTTTGTAAGGTATACGACTTCAACTTTAGACCTACTTTAGAAAAAAACTAAGCAGAACAACACCCTGGATTTTTCTACTGTAGACCCCAGCTACCCAGCTTCCCTTTGCACCTAGTGAGGACAATTTTTATTACATTTTTGGTAAGGATGGGGTTCGGTGTTCGACCCCAACTTTGGACCTATCTTTGAAAAAAAATATAAGCTAAACAGCAACCTTGATTTTTTTCTCCAGCAGACATCAGCTACCAAGCTCCCCTTTACACATTGTTCGGACAGAAGAATTTCCGTAGACATTTGTTTATTAACTTTTATGTAATGATGGGGTAGGGTGGGTAACTGCGGTCCACTTGAAAAAAAATTACAGGGACTCCAATGTGGTGTGGTCTATGCAGAACAATTACCGGAAATCTATGGTAGTTTGCAAAATAATAGTCTTTTTTTATAATGTGATATGTAAAATGTTGGTAAATAATGAAAGCATGCTTCTGAATTAGTAGACATAGAAATAAAGAGAAACCATATGATAACCAATAGCAATCTCCCAGAGACAAACTAACGTTCATTAAGGCAACTAGTATGATGGTCTGGATTCGGGGTTCTTAATTTCTGTATTCTGTGATATTTTATGCCATATTTCTCTATTCTTTATACTTTTTGACAATTATTCTCTTATCATTACATTTTAACACCATTATTCTAGCTATTTTATTTATTTCTTGGTCCATTGTCTCTATTATTTATCTTTTTTGTCCACTATTCCCAATTTCATAATCCCCCATCAACGACCTCTAGTTAATGCCACCTTATAGTCTTCACAAATAGGCAAATTTAATACCTTATAGTCCTAATGACAAACCAATTTAATATCCCAGTTTGAATTGTGAAATTGCGTAAATTTTGAAAATTAAATCAAGCAAAATACATTATCGTCCTCGTAGTTCGTAAAACACTGGCAGATGGATCTTGGTCATCAATTCTAATAATCTTGGATCGACCTTTCTAAACTTAAAAGTAATAAAGTTCACGCATCCATATTGTTCCGATTGCTAAAGACTTTTGCATCCGTCGACATTATATTCGATTAATGTAGTATTGATCTGACAACCGCTGTGCATGTATACTTTAACGACCTTTAAATGAATGACAAATGACAACATTGTAATTTTTTGAATGACAATTAAACTGTGTTGAAAAGATAACATAAATACACTTTCGTTTTTCGTTTTTTGTTTTTGTGAAATCAAAAATGAAAAATGAAAACACTTTCATTTTTCGATTTTAGTTTTTGAGAAATCAAAATTGAAAAATGAAAATACTTTTGTTTTTCGTTTGTGAAATCAAAAACGAAAAACGAAAACACTTTTGTTTTTCATTTAAATTTTTAAGAAATCAAAAACGAAAAATGAAAACACATTCGTTTTTCGGTTTGGTTTTCTTAAGAAATAAAAAACGAAAAATAAAAACACTTTCGTTTTTCATTTTTGTTTTTATGAAATCAAAAACGAAAAATGAAAACACTTTCGTTTTTGATATTGCAAAACGAAAAACGAATGGACGCAGATATACACGGACCATTCTGCTGAACTATATTTTTTATTGAGGTCATAAGCACTAACATGTATAACATACATGTGAGATAAAATGAATTCAAATAAAAGACCATTATTGAGCGCACTTACATACCCAAGGTCCCCACATTGTCACTGGAAATTAAATAACTGTAAGAAAAAAAATGTTTAAGAAAAAACATTGAATCATAATTTCCTGTCGATATGCACATCTACATTATATGTCCTTATTATCTACAAAGTTTTATGAAATTCTGTTGTGTGGTTTCAGAGGAGTTGCGATGACAAACCGTTGCAGTAGTATAATGAAGCAAATAGGTTCAAAGGCGCATAACTCAAAGAAAAAAAAGATTCATAATTCCCTTTAAAACTTAATTAATCACAAAAAAAAGCAATTACTTATGAAATAAAAGGCTACATGTCAAATGAAAATATTTTGCTTTTTTTTTTTAGTCTAGAATTCAATAATTACCTGATTAAATGTAGGATTAAAAAAAAACTCTAATGCATGTGCAAGTTTATCTTGGTCAAGTCTCTGTTTGAAAAACTCGCCTTTTTTTGGAACAGGTACACCTGCAATTATAATAATACTTGAAAATAAATTGATAAGTCATTATAAGCTACACAATAATTTTGTAGGTGCCTGTTCCCAACCATGGGCCTGCTGTTTGATGATTGCTATAACAGTAGTGAATGTATTGTGTTAACCAAAGATTTATTTTTAAATTTTCTTAGATTTTTCAAATTTTGTACCTATACACGTATCTCTCTTTTGTTTTTGTGTATCATATTTATTTTTTGTTTATTATCTTGTACATAAATTAGGCAGTTAGTTTTCTTGTTTGAATTGTTTAACATATATATAGCATTTTAATCCTTTTACAGTTTACTCTGCTGTATAGGATTGGTTCATTGTATAAGGCTGTACAGTGATTTACACAAAGTATAGTGGTTTATTTGTGTGTCATTGGCAATTCTACCACCTCTGATTTATATATATATATATATATATATATATATGTGTTTAAATCAACACATTGATTTACCTTTGCCATGTTCTGAGGCATGTAGTCGTGCCTGGTCTATGCAGTATGTACTTAATCCAGGAATCATGTCCTGCAGTTCTTTCTTGGTGTATTTCTGGCAAATCATTGACAGGAGTTGTCTTTTTGTGTGTCCATTTGATGATTCATGGAAAAGATGGACTTTCAACTGAACCATATCAGTACACCTGGTTTCCTGATCATCACTTTCACCTGGCTGGATTAATTTAAGCAGCTTTCTCTCTTGACCTGGAGCTATGCAGCTAAGTACAGCATGGACAGCAGTGTGTGTTTTTCGCTTCACAGCCCTCTTAGATGACTCTTTTAGTTGTTCATAATCTGTTCTTAGTTGATACTTCAATGGGGCTTATGGAACCTTTTGATAATGTCTGTATTGTGCTATTAATGTCATCTAAGGAAGTGTCCATGTCATCACTCCATGTTGATATCTGGCTTAAATTGCCACTCTGGGTAAATGCAGACAATTGCTGAAAAAAAATCAAAACTGTAAAAGGATTTTTTACTCACTTTCATAGGGTGACAGACATAACAATTCCATAAGCCTATTTAGCACTTTGTGCTGCATGTCATGAAGTTATATTCTGACAAAAGTATAAATTTATTTTGTGGGAATAAATACTGAGTATAAGTCTCATAATATTTGTTGAAAGGAAACCAAAATATCAAAATGTTTTCCATTTTTAAAGGAGCATAACTATAGAATGGTAAAATTGAAGCCCCCAAAATTGATATGTGTTTTGTTGTTATAAGCATTTGGTATATTTTCATATCATTTTGTTGAAGCAAACTAAATTAAGTCTGAGTTGCATTATTTTTTATCCTTTGTTCATTGTTGTTAACGGCTTTGTACTAGCTTTCAGTAACTGCTAGTACTCTCAGATCAATATATACTTGGTGTCTTTTTGTTGTTGGTATAATACAAGAACCTGGCCAAGTCCACTCTGTGTTTTAAAAGATGTATTTCTATTTGCATCTATCTGACGAGTTCTTATGTCATACTGTTATGCCACTGTCCCAAGTTTAGGGGGAGGGTTGTGATCCCGCTAACATGTTTAACCCTGTTCCCACCATATTCTGTATGTATGTGCCTGTCCCAAGTCATGAGCCTGTAATCCAGTATTTGTCTTTTGTTGATTTGTTACATTTATTTGTTTTTCACTCTTTTTTTGGTACATAAATAAGGCCATTAGTTTTCTTGTTTGAATTGTTTTACATTTGTCTTTTAAGGGCCTTTTGTAGCGGACTATACAGTATGGGCTATGCTCATTGTTAAAGGTCATAAGGTGACATATAGTTTATGTGTCATTTGATCTCTTGAGGAGAGTTGTCTCATTGGCAATCATACCACATCTTCTTTTCTATAAATTAAAGTAAGAGAACGAATGGAAACATGGGCTGTATTTAGTGATAATAAGTACTGTGTTTTTAAAAGTTTAAAAAAATTTGGCTGAAGCAAACTAAACCTATGAGAATTCGTTTAAAATGTGTACATGCACTACTTTTTTTCTGGACTGTCTTACATTTTTGGTTTTATACCTGATATGATGTATGTAATATGTTTACTAAATAAATCTGTACTTACTGAATCTAAATTTAATCCTGATTCAAAAATAGAACTGTTAGGTTTTCTTTCTCGAAAGCTATACACCTGATAAAATAATAATTGCAGAAGATTAAATTGCGTATTTTATCAATATTTTGGAATTAAATAAAGTTAAGGTACAAGTTTTACCAGGAGACTTTTGTTTTTATTTTATTTGTCAATTGAACTCTATATGTGTATTTTTTTTATTTATTTTTTTCCCTCGCCGCGATATAGCCTTTTTGTGCTAATGCGGCGTAAAGCAACCAACAATCAATCAATAATGTGTTTTTTTAAGGATATGACTGGGTTAAATTAGTTAGATCTTTGAATAAAACAGCTGACTGCTGTAGCTAGATGGGAATTTATTTAAAACAAAATCATATTTAGTTTGATATCAATTTACTATTAACTCTCATTGCCAAAGTTTGAAAACTGTAATAGGATAATTATAGGTGGTGCATGTTAGAGAAAAAAGTTATATTTTTCACAGGCAATTAAATAATTGTAAACATCTTGTTTTCTGTTTTAATCTATATAATAATATACCTCAAACTGTACATTCAGTGAAGCAGGTGGTTCAATATTAGAGTAACTGGTGTCTGAAAATATAAATAGCATACTTTTTTACCAAAACATCTTCCACTGAATGCTGGGTACTTCATCATGCCATTATTCACTTCTATATACTTGCTTTTAACATTTACTTTTACTGCAACTGTACTATTTCCATAGTAAAAGTATCAAGTGTATAAAATTTGATTTACAAAAAAATCTTTTTAGATTAAGAGATAACTGTATTGTATATTAACATGATTAAGCTCCGACGGCATCAATTGGGGATTTGATGGTCGCAAATTGAGTTTACTGGCGACGCGTTAGCGGAGACAGTAAACGGGTATTTGCAACCATCGAATCCCAAATTGATGCCGTCGGAGCTTAGAATACAATATTGTTATCTCCATTCTTATGAAACTGATAGAAAAATACGTTAAAACATGTATTTAAAATCTGTCATATGCCGTCTTCGCTTGCGCGTACGTCCCATAGCATCAATTGTCAATTGATGCCATGTAAGAAAATGACGTTATCCAATCAAAATGAACGTTACAAACGTTGTTGCATTAGAATTCACAATTTTTGTTCATTTATTCATGCATAAACATAACGACTAAGGAGGCAAAAATTCCATAATTTCACAGAAGATAAACATGTATACATGTAATAAACTTTGTGTAAGACACAAAAAAAATAATTAAATAGTGTATATATAATGGAAGAGCAGTACTACATATTCCAATATTACCATTGGACACTCCATGACAAGTGATCTTACTGTACATGTACATTTAATGCAAGTTTGTGGAGTCTTTATACATAAACTATGTTTTTTTTCTATTTTCCTATGCCTATTTTAAAAAATATTTATATTTACAATGTATATACTTTACCTTGTTCAGTACTTATGTTCTTGGTAATCTTTGTGTAACACTGGTAACAAACACCTTAAAAAAAGAAAAAAAATATGTAACAGTAAAGCTTGCTTGTTGGTGTGTGTCTGCTCAACATTTCATATTTGGTGATGACACATCATCCTACCCTTTAGCCCATTTCTTTAAATTTAGTGAAATTTTTTCTAGAGATGGAATTTGCCTGTACAATATAAATTTTATTATAGTGAACCCATTACTAGGCTTTCAACTTTTGTGTTTAGACCTTTAAGACATTTGCATGCTTAGTCAAAACCAAAATAATGGAAAAAGTTGTTGGATTTCAAGTTTTTTGCATTATGAATATGACATGCATACATTTTTAAGGTCTGAGATAAAGGTTAGGGATGAAATAGGGTTTGACAGTTGCATGTACATGTATATGACAATTTTGTACACCACAGTCTACAGGTACTTAGACAGACTATGCTAATGTACATGTTCAGTCTAATTACATCTTGTTGAATACATAAAACATGTACATCATGCATCTTTTATCATGTTTATTGCGTGTTTTCATAAAAATAAATATTTCTTTATCTGTTTTTAAGTTACAAAGCCTAATCATGCACATATACACATAGTATCAACTGTACTGCACTTCATTTGAAAATTGTATATATTATATATAGGAAGATGTGGTATGAGTGCCAATAAGACAACTCTCTATCCAAGTCACAATTTATAAAAGTAAATAGTCCATTTATTTTTCAAGAATAACTTTTAAAATAAGGGGTGGTAATGTAAAATTATTACACAAGTAACGCATTATTCCACTTATGTCACACCTAATTATGTAAGTGTTGTTTTTGTCTTTTGATGTTAATACAGTTTCACTTGGGATATCAATGATATAATGTACATGTATGTACTAAAAATTAAATTGGACAAGGATGTACACATGTGTGTCCTTTAACAAACATCAGAACTTTCATATGTATAAATCTTTTGAATCTATGACTAGAAAATTAATTAGTTTACAATAAATATAGTATTACCACTGCCAACAGGGAGCAACACTCCATGGTCCTCTAGGATCGTCCTACTTTGCTGGCTGTTAACTCCTCTGAATGTGCGTCCTTTCCCATTGTGATGTGATGGGTACATACTTTTGTCTGTTTGAATGCAATTCCAAGTTTGGCACGGTGAAGTGGGCACACAGACAAAGAATAATTGGTGTTGAAAAGCCCAACATGATCGACGACACAACAAGTCTGCCTCACACAAAATGTCATAATGAACTTTAAATCCTCTTTCAGTACTATCCACACTCAAATTTAATGTTCTTTAAAGGTTAAAAATGTCTCTATTGCAATCTACTAGTTTGACTGGTTGGTTTTAAAGTGGGAATCTATTATAAATTCCACATAATTCAGAGTTGTAAATAGCAAAACTACAACGAATGGACATTTCACTTCCAAAGTTGTGAAAGGACCTGCCTTTGTGTAAAACTATTTAAAATATCTTCACATTGTGTTCATTGTCTTATCAAACAGAGTAAATAACAGTTAAAATGGTATGAAACTTGTGTAAAATCCAACAAACCCAGCAGACGAGAATCTTTCAAACAGGAAGTGAGTCAATGTAAACATTACAGTTCAGGGGTGAATGTGGGAAATATAATCTTTTTTATTATTTACACATTTTCATTGAATATAAACCACTCAATATGTATATAATAAGGCAGAAAATGGTACAAAAATATGTTTATAGCCTTAAATCAATTGAATTGAATGTTTTTCTGTTACATGGCAACTGTTGGAAGTTATCTTTCTCAAAAAAAGTTATCTCCCTTAGACCATTTTAAATAAAAAAGAAATCAAATTTACGCAAAATCAGTACTAGGCTACATATTTCATGTTTTGATATGTTTTAAAGAAAATTATTTTCTTCAGTTTGCATATGACCATTTTCCTTGAGGCATCCGGTCTTGGGAGGCAATAGTGAAATTCTTACACTGGAATAAGTGGGGAAAGTTCATATTTTCCCAATATTTAATAAAGCACCAAGAAAAATATACTGTGTTTAATGGTTTAATATTTTAAATTTAGTACTAACTTCACAAGACCTATCAACACAAAAAGTCTTGTTGATTTCTGTGATACAGTGTGTATCACTATTTCATCATTTTGCATGATTCTTAGCCAGACTGCTACTTAAAAGTGGACTTTTAAATAAAAGTTTAAATAAATCCCATGAACAGAATATGCAAATAACCCTGTTAATTTCTAAAAATAACTTCAAAACATATTGACATAATTGTAAGATATTCAAGAGAATGAAAACAAAATAATTCAGCAGTAGATAATATTTCTTCGTAATATAATTTCAGAGATAAATGTTAATGCAACATGTAGTAGTACAGGACCATCAAATCAGTGTAGAGATGACATGGCAACATGTATTCAGGTTTCTGGAGGTGCCAACAAATGTACATGTAACAATGGATATTACAACAATGGGGGAACTTGTACTAACAGTATGTATCTTTATTCCTTTATGTTTTTCTCTGCTGGTCATTTTGGTGGAATATGTATGTTCTTTATTAATGTGGATACATAAACTATATCATTATTTTCTAAAGTGCCACCTAGGATGTCATTGGAGAATAATGATGCAAGTTTACATATTTACAACCCCTATCACTTGCTATAAACGTTTGGTGAATTTTATTCTATGTACAAGTATATGTAAAAATAGAAGTGAAATTTACTATGGTGCAATATAAAAGTATAGTTATAAGGAAAATAGAAGTGAAATTTACTATGGTGCAATATAAAAGTATAGTTATAAGGACCCCTTGATATTTATCTTCGGACAATAAAATCTATAGACGGATCATTAAATAAGTAGCTGAGTCTTTATTTAATAGCACATTACATACCATACATTGTACAGGGAGAATGTCATGAACGAATCTATTCCATCGAACTAGAGATAAAGGATACTACATATACAATTAATTCTGTCTCATATCTTGACTTACATCTAGAAATTGACAATGAGGGTCGGTTGAACAAAACTTTACGACAAAAGAGATGATTTCAGCTTCTCAATCGTGAACTTTCCATTTATATGTAGCAACATTTAAGCAGCGAGGAGTATATATCTCCCACAAATTGATACGATATTCCCTGGCTTGTATTTCCTTGATAGAGGATTGCTCCTCACATGGAAGCTATTAAACCAAGAGTTCCAAAGGGTGAAGTTATAGTCATCCCTTTCGTAAATTTTACGGACGCCATCCCGAGGTGGTTGACCGTTATGGAATAACCGTTTCACATATGATATCGGATATGTTCCTTATGTCATAACTACAATACTCTTTCCTTTTCACGAATGAGACCTACCGAATTAAGACTTTTTACCGAATGTGTAATAACAAAACCAACG
Organism: Mytilus edulis; assembly: GCF_963676685.1. Taxonomy (NCBI): domain Eukaryota; kingdom Metazoa; phylum Mollusca; class Bivalvia; order Mytilida; family Mytilidae; genus Mytilus; species Mytilus edulis. The sequence continues at coordinate 77,894,265 of NC_092353.1, read as the reverse complement.
CTACGAGTGACACATGTGGAGCAGGATCTACTTACCCTTCCGGAGCACCTGATATCACCTCCAGGTTTTGTTTGGGTTTGTGTTGCTTAGTCTTTAGTTTTGTTTCTTCTGTACTATCATTGTCTGTATGTCTCTATTTTTTCCATAGCGTTGTCAGTTTATTTTCAATCTATGAGTTTGACTTTACCTCTGGTATTTTTCGTCCCTCTTTCATGCTAATTGAAGGCAATACGTTTTACACAGTTTTTGAAATAAGTTGTCAATATAAAGTAAGGATATGTTTTGTTATGGTCAATGAGAAAACTGTCCAACAGTGTTAAATCAAAGCAAAATTAAGCAATTGTATGTCACTGTAAGTTCATTTGTGTAGCACTTACAAATTTATTAGTGCTTCGGTACTGACATGATTAAACAAACTTTACTAAAATTGTCCGTTTATAAATTTTGAAATTATTATGAAACTAAGGTTTCAACTCCCTCAGGCAAAGTTGGCTTTAGATGAATTTGGCTATTTATTTTAGGTATTTTTAACATATAACTCTTCAACGATTTTCGGTACTTATACATCTTCGGATTTCAAATGTTTGGCTTTGAGCGTTCCTGATGAAGGTAAATCCAGAAAAGCGCGTCGGACGCAATAAATTATTCAACGTGTTGTTTTATATTTTTATTGGAATATGCAGCTAAAAGATATTTGAATTGTAACTGAATAAAGTGTTGGTTAAGATTTTTAGGCTCACATTACCGTTTAAAAGCCTGAACCAATATAATAATAAATTGAACAAAGCGTATTAATTATTTCTCTTCACCTATAACAGAATTAGAGTCAGGAGTGACATGTACCAGAGTAAATGATGCAACAGAATGTGTACCTAATGCTGTTTGTAAAACTGTCGGCTCAAGTCTAATGTGTACCTGTAATACTGGTTACTATGATGATAACTTTGATGCCACTGGTGGAAAATGTAAAGCAGGTTAGTGAATATATCTTGTGAATTCTTTGTGTACACTTGCATTAGTCTATAAGTGAACAGACACCTAGAGGTAGTCATACAGCCTATAACATTACGTTTGTAATTTAGCCCATGAGATCTGATTTGTGAAAAAAATTAACAGAGACCCTGAATTACAATGAATTAATGAAGGAAAAACAATCAGGATTATATGTTACCATTCATTTAATTTAATTTATTATACTTTGTCAACTCAACCAAATGTGTTATGTTCACATCTCCTGTATGTCACATATACATTATCATGTAATCAGGTTGTTGAGTAGACAAAAACGTTTTGAATCAAATTAAATAATCCTCTGGTTTTTGATAGGGTTGGTGTTGCTCAATCTTTAGCTATCTAATAATCTATGTTATGTTTGACATTGTTTTATGTACTGGTATTTGTCTTTTTGACATTTTCTGTTTGTATGCCTTTGTGTTGTTATCTCTTTGGTATCATTCAACTCCTTTGACCACAAGGTTATATAATTATCATAGTGAAGAACAAGTGCAATTTTGCATAAAACAATACAACACTGTTTTTTTTGGAAAATGAATAGACAACGGATAGTGAAGAGAAAAAATATTAGTTCTTTCAGACTTTGAATGTCCAAAAAAACCAACATTTTTACGGAAACTGGTTTTCAAATCACCCAGTTCACTAATACAGAACTAATGATTTGTAAACACATGTTCTAACGTCTGCCAGTTTAATATCTTGTGCAGATAGGAATGAAATGCAATGACAATGAAACATGATAAATCTATTTCTGTTGTAATTAAAAAGAGGTTTGGTAAGTTAAATTGACTAGAAAATCCGGTAATACCTGAACCAAGAACTTGATTTTAAAGACTAATAACAATAATTGAATCAAATTATTTAAAAAAGACTCAGCAAATTTTTAAAACCATTCTAGCAAATTTAAAAAAAAAACATGACTTGACTGAAATTTTCAGAAATAGCACTGGGAGCCACGTGTACAGTCTCAGGATCTACAGATGAATGTGTACCTTACTCAACCTGTACGAGTGTAGGATCAGATCTCAGATGTCAATGTTCTATTGGATACTATAATAATGATGTAAACCCTTCTGTTGGAACTTGTGTACCAGGTTTGTACTTAAAGATGTAGTAACAATGTATAATAGATTATAATACTACTAAACTAAGTATTTATTACTCAAAAGTCTCACTATGAACTTGATTTTATGAATATGTCAAAGGAGTTTTCAAAATATTTTATTTATATACCAAAACTTTGCCATGCTATTAAAATTAAACATATGAGATTGCAGGTCTGTAATGAAAAAAGATTTATCCAATAGAATATGTTTCTTCCTTGGTAGCAGATTATTTTGAAAATAATATTTTCTCTTTTCCTATAACAGAACTACAGTCTGGAGTAACATGTGTCTGGGTTAATGATGCTACAGAATGTGTACCTAATGCTGAATGTAGGAGTGGAGGATCTGGACTGAAGTGTTACTGTAATACTGGTTACTATGATGACAACTTTAGTGCCACTGGTGGACAATGTGCTGCAGGTGTGTATATTTTTGTATAATTTAAAAATTTTCAAAATTTGCCCTAAAAGGTATGAAATAATTTAAACATTTGATGTACACAACTTGAAAATGATATTAAAATATGCTTTATATTTTAGAAATAGCTTTAAGTGAAAAATGTACTCAGGAAAATGACCACGCTGAGTGTATGCCTAATGCTGTATGTCAGAGCGATGGATCAGAACTAAAATGTACCTGTTTTAATGGTTTTTATGACAGTAACTTTGCTGATTCGGGTGGAACCTGTACACCAGGTATGAAGTCTTAGTTGGAATAGAAGAGATGTAAGGTATTTGTTTGTGGGTTGACGAGACTATGGTCATATCTCTACTTGTCTCAAATTTCCATTCGTGTCACTTATCTTTAACTAGTTCCAATTATCATAATTTGCACATTTATTAGTAGATTAACTGCTATATTATTTGCAAAAAACTTTTAAAAGATTATTTAATAAGAATTCACATGTCCATATATGAATTAATTTTGTACACTCTCATAATTGGTAAATGAATGTGCATGCTTTGATAATTAATGATAAAGTACTTGTTATTAGCATACCTGGTTGAAAGGCCAAATAAGCTTTTCTCATCACTTGACATCAGTGACCAGTCATCCTCTCTTGTCTGTGTCCATCTTTGTCCCTCATCATTTTTCAAAAAAATTTCTCCTTTGAGGCTACTACACCAAATGTAACATAACTTGGCCAAAATTATTATAAGGATATCCAGTTCAAAAATAACCTTGCCTTTCAACTATGATGGCTGATATGGATAAAAATAGAACATAGGGGTAAAATGCCAGTTTTGCCTATTATTTCAAAAACCATTATGAATAGAGAAAATCTGACAAGGAGTAAAAATGTTCAGCTCCGCCAATTGTTCATTTAAGTCAAAATTGTCAGATGACTTCTTAAAAGGGCATTAGTTGTCAAGATCATCTTCACCGATTGGATTCGAAGTTTTATATTTGAGTGATAACTCTTTTATGAAGATTATTACCAAAAAATGAGATGAGTATTTTGCATAACCAAGATTAATTTTTACAGACATTGCATAATTAATGGAGATCTATCATCAAAAACGAAAAAGCCCTGTTTGTTTATAGGAAGGAAGTTTATAATGATATAGAACCGGAAGTCCTCTGGAATTAGTTTTTTAAACTCTACTGTATAATACAGTTTCTCAGCTATTGATAAACGCTCTTAAAAATATTTGGTACCAAGTTTGATATTGATTAGCTAAATCCAATGCCATGCCTTCTGTTGTCTCAATCCTCTTTTGTAATTGTATTTTCTTTGAACAGAAAGCAAGAGAGAATTATAAATTAATGAGGAGTAGCTCACTGTTTGTTTTGTTTGAACTGATTGTCCATTATTGTGGAAATTAGATTCCCAGTTACTTACATTGATTTGTTCTATCGCAATGTATTTTTGCATTTTTGCAGAAAAAGAGTCAGGTGTAACATGTACCAGAGTAGATGATGCTACAGAATGTGTACCAAATGCTGTTTGTAAAACTGTCGGCTCAGGTCTAAAGTGTACCTGTAATACGGGTTACTATGATGATAATTTCGATAGCAATGGTGGACAATGTGCTGCAGGTTTGTATAATTTCAGCTCACCACCATCAGGTTAAATTCTAAAACAAAGAAATTCAACTGGAATGATCAATTTCTTAAGAAATATGGTGAAATCATTGACTTCAAGATAGATTGTATGTTATTTAAACAAAATATTAAGTATAAAATATTTCATTCACTTCTGGTACTTGTTACTCCATAGGGAACATCAAAACAATCTTATTTTTGGTGAGATCAGTTTGTTAAGTACATGTACTTCATTAGAAAGAGATAACAATGACTTTTAGTTAATGTTACATTCTAATTGTCATTTTCCTTCCCAAATAGCTTGCTAAATATTATTTTTGTAAACTTTTATTCATCTGTCATTGAAATATTTGTGCAATCGTTTATCTGAGGTGGATATGTCGGAAGTGAATCAACTTTGTACTTGTTAAGCTTTATAACTATTTTGATCTGAGCGACACTGATGAGTCTTATGTAGACAAAATGTGCGTCTGGCGTATTAAATTATAATCCTGGTACCTTTGATTACTATTATAGCTTGTTCAATGCAGAAATACAAGTTATAACATGCATGTACAAAAGTACTTGATACAAGTTATAAGATATTACTTCATTTGTGGTGACGGTTTTGGACAATGCTTCTCATGTTGACAATGTATGTCCTTTCCTGGATTTGGATACTTCAGTTCCACAAAGGCATACGCTTATTTACGTCCTTTTTTCCTATTGTTTATTTTCCATTATTCAAATGAAGATGTTTCTTAACCCCTTTTTTATCAATTTTTTGGACTTGAACTTCTTGAGAACTTAGATTTAGGAAGATGTGTCATTTTACAACTAAACTTATCTTTTAGTTATAGTGTTGTGTAATAGAATAAATGTTACGTACCTGCTAATTAAGTATTAACTTTCTTTAGGTAATTATGTCTTTTGGTCTGCATCGATAATGATAATTGATATATAACATAGGAATCAATCAACAAAAGTTCAATATCAAAAAGTCATGAGACGGGCCAACCACTTTGATTAACAGAAGTTCAGATATTTGAACATGTTGATTGTTGTTATTTTCTGTGCAATACCTGGTATCCCTTACAATATGTTTGTCATGACTTCTTGTAGTAAACAAGCTGATACATTTTACATGTACTTTAATACAGTATTTTCATGTTGTCTCCTTTATGTTTTTAGCCATGAGCATAAACAAAATTGCAATTCATTTTACTCTGGAACAAAGGACTCATAATTATTATATAACTAGAAACTTAAATGTTGTATGTCAAGGCTTGATCTTTGTCTGTAAGTCTGCATTCTATTTTGATTAACTTTGTAAAAATAGAGAATGTACCAAATCCAAGAAACTAACGGCTAATATGTGCATAATGCTGTATGTCAGAATCTTGCATAAAATATAATTAAATACTGTATTTTTCTATTGGTATTCTTGAAATGATTAAAATATTTTTGTAGAGAAAGAGTCAGGAGTTACATGTTCCCTACCAAACCAACCAACAGAATGTGTACCTAATGCTGTGTGTCAAGGTGGAGTTTGTACCTGTAATACTGGTTTTTATGATGACAATTTTGATACAGGTGGTGGACAGTGTATTCCAGGTTTGTTATTAAGTGTATTTAAATGATGATATATGTCCACAAACAATACAGATGTATAAATACTGTGAACAGAAAGACATCTATGCATAAGGGCTTTTTAGTTTTGCATTCAAAAAAGTGATAAAAATTTGATTATGTTGTTTGTAGTAATTTCTTAAATTGATCACATGAAGCATTCCATTTGAAATTTTATCATTTTGCTGAAATATTTTATTATTATGAATAGAAGTTTTCACATGTAAATTTACACTTGTCTTCCCTCCTAAGCTTATATCCTTTTTTGTAGTCCATTGTTTAGCTTCAAGAAAACAAATCCTGTGTTTTAAATTTAATTTTGTACAAAATTTATGATCAAAAGGGTATTTGTATTTTTAACACCTTGTCAGTTTGTGGACCTACCAGCATGCATGGCTCAAGTTCAGTAGGTCTTCAGTTCAAACTCACTGATCAAAACAAAGGCTTAAAAATGTTGTTTGATACATTTCCACGAAGCACACTGCATCATGGTAAGAGTAGTAAATATAAAGACTGACTGGCTTTTAAGTTTTGTGAAAATACATGTTAAAATCTAACTTAGAGTGTTTAATGAGTAAAAAGCTGGGTTGACAATACCATGTGTTAGTCCGAAATATGTGTTTAATTTGCCACTAGTTATTAAAATTGATACATAGTTATCACCATTAGATACTTTGTTTTACGACTTATTTTTGAAATGATTAAAATATTTTTTGCAGAGAAAGAGTCAGGTGTAACATGTACCAGAGTAGATGATGCTACAGAATGTGTACCTAATTCTGTATGTAAAACTGTCGGCTCGGATCTTAAATGTAACTGTAATACTGGTTACTATGATGATAATTTTTCAAACACTGGGGGACAATGTGTGTCAGGTAGAGTTAATTTTTGTTTACTGATTCAATTTCAACTATATTTTAAACATTTTGTACTTAAATGTAAAAAAAATAAACTAAAAGTTTCTTATAGATTTATAATTGTATAAAGGGGATCCATAAATAACAAGGAAGCTGAAGATAACACAGCACAAAAAGATAAAAGCTGATTTTAGTTTAAAACTCAAAGCTAACCTGACAACAATTCTGACATTGGTCTTCTTTCAAAAATTAAACAATTGCTTAATGTAGTTTTGCCCTTTAAAATCTAGATTTAATCCTTAAAATACAGTCCATACTTGTATTCACGACTATACGTCTTGACAGTTTTCAAATATTTTTACAATTACATTTAGTTTCATATAAATTTATGTTAGAAATAAGACAAAAAAAATGTAATATTTTACAACAAAATTTCCTAACGATGTTCTAAAGATGACTAGATATGAGTCTCCTCTTGTTCATACTTGCCAACCTCTGACAATGGGAAATCATGTAATCACATGTCATGTCGTGAAATAACATGTCAAACAGAGTGTGAGAACGTGTGACGTAGATGCAGACTTTTTATTTCACATACAAATTTGTTAATATAAAAAAACCAATATATATTATACTGTAAATTTTATTGTATTAAACAGTGTTCCGTTGTGTTGCTTTTAAAGGCACATATTCAAAACAACTGCCAGTTTCAAGTTTAGTTACATTTATTTGATAACATCACAAAATTTAAATGTAACATAGTTAAGTTCTGACCAGAATTCAGTGTCAATTTCTTTATAATTGAAAATGCTCTCCCAAAGTAGATTTAATATTTGACCGAATTTGTCATCATGTTTTTTTTTTGGCAATGTAAAATGTCATGTATTATCTCTGCCATTGCTCCCATTGCTATTGCCTGGTCAAAACTGGGTAGTTCATCAGTAGATAGCTGTTGTTATGAGAGCTGATCCAACAGTTCTGTGGTATTTTCATCCACATGGCTTGTAGAAATCTGTTGACTAGATTTGAAACAGAAATTGAAAAAGAAAAATGTTTTATATATTTGATTTCCATTAGATAAACATGTGAAATGCTTATTCAAATAGCTACATTGTATTTTTCTTCTCACATATATTGTTTTTATGGACCCGCAATAAAGTTGTCGGTGCCATATAGTTTTACCATTGTCCGAAATTCCGTCTTTCCGTCATTCCGAAATTCCGTCATTCCGCAACAAACCATTATACAGAGTTTTTTTCTAAATACCTTCAGATATTACGCTGATTTTTGGTTTGTGAGTTGACCATGATGAGTTACAGATCAAGTTTAAGTTTCGTTCCGCTCCGTGAATTTTTGCTGAAATTACGGGCTTTGGACTTTGATAAATTGTTGAAAATAACAGTTATATGTACAGACTTTTTTTCTAAACACTTTCAGATATAGGGCTGATTTTTGGTTTGTGAGTTACTCATGATGAGTTATAGATCAAGTTTAAGTTTTGTTCCTCTCCATTTTGAAAATTGTTGAAAATCGACTTTTTTTTATAGGCCTCCCCATTTTGAGCTGAGTTTTGTTAACAGGTAATTTATAATTATGAACATATCAATGTGATACTACCATCATCTTTGTGTCCACATGTGTTATTGAAATTGCAGATTTTATCAACTTTTTGGGACGGGGCCATTCGTGTCGCTTTGACACATCTAGTTTATCATTGCAACATAGAATGCACAATGCGTTAATTGTCACTCGATCATTTAAACTTGAACTCCAAAATATAATTTATAAATCTTGAATCTTGGTACGTACACATCGTTTTGGCTTAACAATCGGCCCTTTATATAAAGGTACAGGCCCTGAAAGCGACCTCTTTCTGTGCACATTTCCCCTATAAAAGTCATTTGAAAGAAAGTCACAAAATGGTTCAAACTAATCACAAACTACTTACCTAGAATTTTTCGGTATTTATTGGCCAATAAGAAAAAAGTAGCGATATCACTAACAACCAAAAAATGAAAAGAATGAAAAAGCGTGTAAATGCGTGTAAAGTGTTGAAAAGCGTGTACACGCCATGTGACAAAATTCTCGTGTGTAAACCGTTGAAAAAGCGTGTATTACACGCGAATATTATGTCACTTGGCATATATGCTCTTGTTTTGAATATTCAGCTTTATTAGATTGATTCTATGTATGTACCAGTTGCTAGGCTAGCACAAAAAGATATTTTCTTTATCTAAGTTATGTTTGCACTTGATTTTTGTAGCAAAGGATCTATTTTGCCAATCTCATATTGATCTTTAAAAATTATCTGAGTACCCTTTCATTTAGGATGTAATGGTATCTTCCCAGAGATCACAATACATGTTCCACCTTGGCATATTCTTTGCTCTGTATCAAATAAGTGATTTGAAATAGTATTGCCCCATTTAATACAGGTATCGGATATATTACCGGATTTGTTATCACATAAGTAACACGATGGGTGCCACAAGTGGAGCAGGATCTGCTCACCCTTACGGAGCACATAAGATCACCCCTAGTTTTTGGTGGGGTTCGTGTTGTTTATTCTTTAGTTTTCTATGTTGTGTCATGTGTACTATTGTTTGTCTGTTTGTCTTTTTCATTTTTAGCCATGGCTTTGTCAGTTTGTTTTAGATATATGAGTTTGACTGTCCCTTATGTAAATAATTTGAGACCCTTACTATCCCTTTCAAATTACTCAACTTTGCTGTGAAACTTTTTTTGTTTTGGATGTTGATTTTTTTAAGAACTTAATATTATTTTAGTAGTATCTACATGTGTAATCTTTATGTAGAAAGTAAAAAAACAAAAATACTGAACTCTGAGAAATATTCTTATTGATCCTAATGCTATTTTAAAGTAGGTAGGTGTTACCGTGATCCCTATGTAATTTTTAGCATTTTTTATGTCACCTTTGTTTTTAAATACAGGAGAAAGATTTCAATTTTCAGTGACCGTCAGGGTATGTACCATTGTTCAAAGCTTGTGTTCATATGAAGCTAAGATTAATTGATTGTTGGTTGCTTTACGCCGAATTAGCACAAAAAGGCTATATCGCGGCGAGAGCTAATTCGAATATTTTTACAATTTAAATATGTAGCTAAGATATTCTAAGAGTGACTGGCTTGCAGAAGTAAAGTTCTCAGCAGTAAAGTCATAATAGTTCTTAGCTTTATTCGTATATGATTTATTGAGTCATGTTTTAATTCTTGAATTGAAACTTCTTCATGTGTAAATTTTCCTGACATATCTGCGATATTAGTTTCTGTTCATCTTCCAAAACATACATGTATTTCTGTTGAAGACCACTAAATATCTTTATCAACCATTCCATTATAATAAGGTGATATAAATGTGTTATTTTCTACAATTAGTTCTTCAATAAATCGACCCATTCCCTCTTTGTTTTCTATAATTTTGTAAAATAAAGCAGTATTAAGACATTGGATTTAGCTTCCAAAATCTGTTGCCTTTGTTTAATTCTTTTGAGTGCTAGTTCTTTTCTACATAATTTTCTTAGATCATAAGTTGAGTTTACTTTTACATTAAGGCAGTATGATTACAGAAATGAAAAGATCACAACAAGAATGGTGCTTTGATTTGGATATTTGATAAATGTGTAAACAGGGAGAGCAGCAGCGTTAGGTTAATCTTCTTTGCAAATTTCTAAAATATCGTGCATCCATATTTGGAATTATAAAATATCCTACCTGAGGAATGGATATTTTTAGAAAAACAATTTTGGTGTATTTTATTAATTTGAAAACACAATAATGGATAAAGAGAAAATTGTAATAGTAACATTTTAAGAACAACAAAATCTACAGATAAATCAACACAGCTAAAATTGTCAAAAGACCTGTTATTGGAGTAAATGCTTTTAAATGATAAATGTTAACCTTTTATAATTTTCCATGGAATCTTCCCAGTAATAAAGTTCTCCAAAAGAAGACAACATGATCAAATTTGTCAATTGGTCCCTGTAATAGAGGAGTTATTGTCTTTGAAAGATGAATTGAACCTATGTTGCATTTATTTATAAAAACATATGAAACAGAGAGAAATTCAAGATAGAAAGATGTGTTAGCACAATAAGATCTACAAATAAGTCAATAAGGTTGAGATTGTAAACCAATGCCTTATAGGAGTAATTACCACTGAATAAATATTTATACCAATTTTGGTGTTTTAGAGAAGTTTTACTATATTAAAAAGCAATAGTAAATAGAAGATACAATCATCAGAAAAAGATCTATGAACAAATCAAATGAGCAAATTTTCAACTGACCCCTTATAGTTATTATTGCCCTGAAAGACAGTTTAACCCATTTTACATTTTTGCAGATCCTATAAACATGATAAAAGATATCAACAGTAAAAAGGAATAATGGTCAGCAAAGCTACATAATTCGTCATATTCTTTTCTTGTACAATTGTTGCTTTTGTATTGCAGAATTGCAGTCTGGAGTGACATGCACTCTGAGCAACCTACCAACAGAGTGTATACCTAATGCTGTATGTAAAAGTAGTGGTGATACAGGATTAAAGTGTACTTGTAATAGTGGATATTATGATAGCAACTTTCCCAATACAGGTGGAACTTGTAAACTAGGTGAATATTCAATTTGTTATTCCAAATTTTAACAGCAATTTCAATTAAAAAATTGTTTTAGAAAATTTGAGGTATGAAACTAACACTTTCCTTTTGTTGGAAGAAAATTTCATATCCTCTAGTTGATTTTTTTCTTCTTTTTTTTTGATGTTGTGTTGTATTCCTTCCAACTCTCCTGTAGGGGCAAGCTACAGTACAATAATAATATGTCGCAGGTTTTGCCAAAACTTTTTTGAAATGCATTTTTTTTTTGAAATTGTACATATCTGTGACAATTCTCGTAATAATTAAAACATTTAAAAACAAATCTGAACTTTCAATAGCTTTAATGTTAATCATGTTTATTTGTGATGAACATCAGTTTCATACCTGCCACTTTTCAAAATGTCAATGGGGGTTTTACGTGAAAGATGGTTCTTATAGTCCTACAAAACATTTTAGTGGGCCTTCAAATATAGTTTAATGTTTTTTTTGGCTTCTTCATACTTTTACAAGCCTATAGCTATTGTAAAATAAATTATTTGGTTTAAATTGAGGACAAAATTTCCATTTGGGATCCCCCATGGGGGAAATCCCCTGCAAATAATGACATTTATGCAGTTTGCTTATTTTTTATTTTCAGCTTTTTCTGTTTTATGAATCTCTACAAGCATGACAAGTCTGTTCTTTCTAGTCATTTCAAAATATCTTGATTCCCTATTCTGTTTATAACCTTAATATTAGACCTGTTCAACATCTCTCGACACCGACTAATGACACCTACAATTTACAGGTAAAATGGATGGGTCGTCTCAAAGACAAAAACCATCATGATAATCATTGCGTAACATATTGTATTGACGATTATATACTGTCTTAACTATAGCTTCAGAATGTATATTAACCAAATAAATAGATAAATATATGTCTCCGTCATATACTCTTCTTATTTTTTATGTATTTTCACGACATTTCATGTTGAATTGAATAAAACAAATGCTGCAATCATTCTGCATCCCTTCAACTTTCTGATTATGTGAGACTTTCACCAAATATTTGCCGTAGGCCAATAACGAGTAATTTGTTGGTGTAAAAGGTTTCATAAAATGTATTAAAAATAAATACAGGACCGTCCGTCCGTCCGTATCACACTTGTGAACACTACCAACTTGGTGTTCTTTTAATCGATCTTCGCCTTAAATGATGTACATATTCAATTTCTGGAGGGATCATCACATTACGATTGTTTAGGTCGGAGGAAAATATCACATCTATTTTTTCCACGCTTCTTCTTAGAGTTGATGTTTTTCCTTGATGAATTTTTAAAAAATAATATAATAAAATTGACTTCTCGTTTCAATGTTACAACATTTGAGCAGTGCATTATTTGTACATATCTGCGTATGGAATTAAATTTATAGAGCATGTTAACATTGCAAATTATTTTTAGACCCGAAAAACTACATACATTGTCCCTTCGTCTTAGTGTCCTTCTCCCGTACCTGAAAATGCCCTTTGGGTTTTTTACAAGAAGTTGATAAAATTTCTTTGATTTAATTTATACACTGTCATTGCTATATATTTTTGTTTTCACCGGGTAACAATTTGTTTCTCTATATCCAATTCCGATACATAGTTTAGGTTCTGTACCTTTTTCATTTTTTTTCGTACTTAAGATTTTTTTTATGTTATCTATTACCATACATTAGGAAGGTTTTTGGATCAATTAAAACTAAGAAAACCTCGTCGCCTGTTATGTGCGATTGGACCAAGTCAATTTGTACGCCTTTAATACGGTAGAATTTATAGTTAATGATATGATAATTTACAGTAAGCTTCGCCTTCATATTCGATTCCATTTCAGTCGATATTTTTTTTGTGTCCCTTTATCTTTGTAAAAGATGGATCATACCATAATCCAAATGTGTGTTTTATGAGATCCAATACCTACTGCAGAAGGCACAAAAAAGCAAGAAAACATAAAAAAAAACTTTTTATGATTTTAATCGGAATCCGAACCGGAACCGTCAGATAACCTAGGGCCTTTACAGTTTGGGCATTTTTTTTCTTATAATTTGTTTTATTTTTCTGCTGGTTTTCACGAATAGGATCCATTATTGGCCGCTTGTTCGCTTTACTTTTGTTTGAGAGCAATAAAATCAATAATGATCTCACTTTTTTTTATTTTTGAGACTACCCCTCACATCTTACCTGTTGTAGTCATTCTCAACTGTAGGTGTCGAGGGTTGTTGAAAAGGTCTAATAGCAGTCTACTATGAGGCTCGAGGCTTACCTCAATTTTTCTATAAAAAAAATTGAATGTGTACATTGTTCACAATATTTACTTATTCATCATGTTCATTTAACCATAACATTACTCACCCATCTAGTTATTCATATTTATACTGCAAGTGATATAGGACATTTGACAATGCATGCAAAAATGCACTTATTTCATGAGAACAGTATGCTTTAACATCAGTAAAAATAAATATTGTAATTAAGAATAAAGAAATATCCAAACATTGCCACTGACACTGCTTCTGAGGTACAGTATAGTATTGGTATGTAACATTTTAATATATTTCAAAATACAGTGACTCTCGTTATCTCATAGTCAGCCAACTTTAGAAATATTTCGAGATAACGGTAGTTCAACTGGATGGAAACCCTAACGTTTGACAGACCAAGGGACACAACTCATGCTAGGTTGGTAAGGCTTATTATAATACATAAATCTTGATGAATATGGATAGGAGATAAATATTCTGGTCTCAGAATGATGTTGATGATGGAAGTTTTTAACAACTTTGACTGGACGATACAGCCCTCGCATGGTCAGTTCAGAATAATGTATTGTATGTTACTGTCTTTTATTATTCTAATAATATTATTTTTTCTTCTCTAATTTATTTCTTTGTACAGTTACAATTTATTACTGTGGTTATTAGTAATTCTAAATTGCTCTTAGAGTAATAAAAGTTAATAATATTGTTCATCCTCCTATACAAAAGATTTTTGAAAATTTGGATTTGTTTTCACTTTCTTTGATAGGAATCTTTTTCTGCAAGAGAAAATACAAAAAGATTAAAGACACTGATTGAGTATTTTTGGATTGTTCACCATCAGAAGTCTAATTCCTTCTTTATACACAACCAAGCTCATAAGTGTATGATTATGGTGAATTGCTTTTAAAATCCCTGAGATCGTGATTTAGCATATGTGTAAATATACTGTTTTACTTCTATCCATCTGTCCCTCCATCAGTCCATCCTTCTTTCTATCATTCTGTCTCATGAATATTTTTTGGTGCATCTTTCTCAGGAAATATATTTCATAAGGATTTCTGAAATTTGATTTCATGGTTTATATCAGTCATCTTTACTGTGTAATGCTTTTTTCAAATTCATCAATTAACAACGCCCTGCTTACAGAACATATTTTGGCGGAGGTATCATTAGTGAGTAGTTGCTCGCAGTTTCACTTGTTTTGAATGCTTTTGTTTACGTTATTTTGAGATATTGAGAGTTAACTGTAGTTTGGTGATAATAATAAGAAATTTGTGGATATTAAATTTCATTGCCCAAAATAAGCAAGCGTCTAGGTGACCTCCAAGGACTGCTTACAGTCATATAATCATAGACATTCACTTACAAGGGAATGAATCATCATAACTAGTTCTTTATTTTTGGCAAAAATGAACTGAACTAGACACTTAAAGCAAATTATATTTATTTATCACTATTGAACTTTCATTAATGATTGAACAAATATCATATTTTAATTTATTTTGTATCTCCTAGCTAATTAATATTCCGTTAAAACTGTGGGCTAGGATGAAGAGTTAGAATCGTAGTAAATACTTGAAATATATCATTTTGTACTTCAGAGTTACAATCAGGAGTGACATGCACTCAGAATAACCAACTAACGGAATGTGTACTTAATGCTGTGTGTGAGGATAAAGGATTAGGAGGATTGAAGTGTTACTGTACCAGTGATTATTATGACAGTAATGGTAGCAATCCTGGTGGAACATGTAGTGCAAGTAAGTTATGATGTCATTTAGTTTCTAAGTTTACAAAGTTATTTTAATAACTGTATACATTTTTTAGCAGTTTATCTAATCCTGTGGAATTTCCTTTATCCCCCACTCCCCACACACAATATGCATTTGACAGTTTCAAGTAATGAACCCAATCGTTGTTTTTGTCATGTAATTTTTCTTTTGTTATTTGATGTTGACGTGTGATCTTTGTTTATTATACTCATGCCCTGAAAGAAGGGGAGTATTGGTTCAGGTCTTAAATCTAAACTTTCATTGGTTCCTCTATGTTTCTGCCAACCAGTCAAGCAGTCTGTCTGTATATCATATAAAACAGTAGTAAAGTTTGCCTAACAAACAGATTCTGAAATTTTGTATCATACTTAACTGTTTGATGCTAATTTCCAGATTCATTGCTTATCTATCAGTTGCTACTATTTACAGAATACTTATATGTTTGTTGCATTTTTGTAAGGAACTTCAAATAAGCCCTTCTTCAAGTTGGAATCAACAGACATTTGAACATGTTATACAGCAGTATTATGCGTTTTTACATTCATAACTCAAAGCGGGTATCATAAACAAGCAATACCCTCCAGTTCAACTTGTTTCTGTTCAAGTCATTCATAACTTTGAAAAAACTAAGGATTTCCTTATCCCAGGCATAGATTACCTTAGCCGTATTTGGCATAATTTTTTGGAATTTTGGATCCTCTATGCTCTTCAACTCTGTACTTGTTTGGCTTTATAAATATTTTGATATGAGCGTCACTGATGAGTCTTATGTAGACGGAACGCACGTCTGGCGTACTAAGTTATAATCCTGGTACCTATGATAACTATTAACACCACTGAGTCGATACCACTGCTGGTGGAGTTTCGTCCCCGAGGGTATCACCAGCCCAGTAGTCAACACTTCGGTGTTGACATGAATATCAATAATGTGGTCATTTTTATGAATTTCCTGTTTATAAAATTTTCAAGTTTTAAAAACAACTAAAGATTTTCTTATCCCAGGCATAGATTACCTAAGCCGTATTTTGCATAACTTTTTGGAATTTTGGATCCTCTATGCTCTTCAACTTTGTACTTGTTTGGCTTTATAAATATTTTGATATGAGCGTCACTGCTAAGTCTTATGTAGACGAAACGCGCGTCTGATGTACTAAACTATAGTCCTGGTACCTTTGATAACTATTAACACCACTGGGTCGATGTCACTGCTGGTGGACGTTTCGTCCCCGAGGGTATCACCAGCCCAGTAGTGAACACTTCGGTGTTGACATGAATATCAACAATGTGGTCATTTTCCTAGATTTCCTGTTTACAAAATTTTCAATTTTAAAAACAACTAAAGATTTTCTTATCGCAGGCATGGATTACCTTACCCGTATTTGGCATAACTTTTTGGAATTTTGGATCGTCTATGCTCTTCAACTTTGTACTTGTTTGGCTTTATAAATACTTTGATATGAGCGTCACTGGTGAGTCTTATGTAGATGAAACGCGCGTCTGGCATACTAAATTATAATCCTGGTACCTGTGATAACTATTGTGCACCATGGCCAGCAATGAGCAAGTAAGAGCTTGACATAGTGTATCATAACAATGTATAGTGTTAAAGAATTTATGTTTCCCTCTTGATGCCTTTGATTTTTTTATCTGTCATATTGAGTTAAACTCATTATTTATTTAAAATAAGTATAATTTATTATTTTCATATTTCAGGTACTTTAATTTATTTTTTAATCTTTTGATGATTTGAATGTTTTGTTATTTCAGAGATACTTGTTGATCAAATATGTATTGATAATGGACCAGCAGACCAATGCAAAGATACCAAATCACAATGTACTCTGACCTCTAGTGAATACAAATGTGCTTGTATAGCTTATTATTATAATAATGACGGGACCTGCACTAAGCGTAAGTAACAAAGAAACAAGCATATAAAACTAGTATACTGCTATCCTAGTAGTGTTGGCCATATTGCAAAAACCTTGTATATATGTTTGTTCTTCATTACATTGGTGTCTTCATTCCACCAACATATTTCTGTCACACTTTTACAGGGTTTCACTTGACAGAATGACTGAATACTTGGTCAGAAGTTGAACATTATGATTTGTAAAAGAGGAACGAAAGATACCAACGGGACAGTCAAACTCATCAATCTAAAACAAACTGACAGCGCAATGGCTAAAAATGAAAAAGACAAACAAACAATAGTGCACATGACACAACATAGAAAACTAAAGAATAAACAATAGGAACCCCACCAAAAACTGGGGGTGATCTCAGGTGCTCCGGAAGGGTAAGCAGATTCTGCTCCACATGTGGCACACGTCGTGTTGCTTATGTGATAACAAATCGGTAAATAGTCTAATTCGGTAGGTCACATTCATGAAAGGGAAGGGGATTGTAGTTTCGCCGTAAGGAACATATCCGATATCATCTGTGAAACGGTTATTTCATAACGGTCAACCAACTCATGATGGCGTCCGTAATATTTACGAAGGGATGATTTCAACTTCACCATTTGGAACTCTTGGTTTAATAGCTTTCTTGTGAGCAGCAACCCTCTATCCAGAAAATCATGATAGGAAATGCAAGCACGGGAATATGTGTAACATGTGGACACTCTTCAGATTTGTCAGACACCTTCTCCCTATGCAGATACATATTTGTTCAGCAGTTTAACATGATGTCAGAATTTATTAAAATGTGGACAATTTTCTTATCTATTAGATCTCTACTTCCTACAGTACGGGTAAGGACTTATTTTTATGGATGCCTTAATCCGTCTAGATGTCAGTCTGGTCGGACAGTTGTCCCAGTGTAATAAACACCTGCTGTGCATTATCCAAGTGGAAGGTCGTAAATCAATCTGTACCAGCTTGATTAGAATTAAATTTTACCTGTACAGATATATTAGTATTTATGGAGGATAGATAAATGTAAAATATTGTTTTGTATTCAAAGAGAAAGAATAAAAATTAAAATTAAATATAAGAATTAAAATTAAATATAAGAATGAAAATTAAAATTAAATATAATTTTATTTTTTTTATAATTTGAAAAAGAAATAAAGACGATTTTTAACAATATATTGTGTTGCCAATTATTTCAATAGTTTTGTGCCAATAAACTATTTTGTATTTGTATTTGTAAAACGTAAATATTTCATCAAATTTAAAACAATAAGCCTAATTACAACCAAGACTGTTTTCAATAGAAGTTTAAATCAAATTGTTGAGACTTCAATCCCGTTAATTATACGAGTTTTCGTTGATGGTTATATTATTTCCCCCTTTTAACGTCCTGTTCCTTTATATGTTATTATTAGAAACTCAATTTTAAGTATAAGGCCAACATATCGTATTTATAAAATATGTATAGGCATTGTGAATTAAGTTATTTTCCTTTTGATACAACTTTCCCCGTAGGAGACTCTACATCTATTAATTCACACCTGTCAATCATTTCTTGCAAGTGAAAGATTTTGGTCAGACAGATCACTCGTGCTTTCTATTTTGACATATTTCCCGTTAATCTCTTTGAAAGTCAAACAATTGGTTTCTTTTAATACAACATTTATAACGCCGAGATCATATTTCGATTCCTATTTTTTTTATTTTTTATTTTTAATTGTCGACACTCGAGATAATGCCTTTCTATTTTCATGTCTGAAATTTTTTATGAAAATCGACGGTGTTATAAATATATTTTACAAATTGTATCAAATCGATACACGAAAATCAAAGTTTAACCTTATATAGTTTATTGAATAAATGCACATTTATACCCCAAAGGGGTTGAAGACTGGTCGTACTACTTTTTCGTCGTACTTCTAGTCATACTAAAGCTCGCGCAGTCAGTATGATTTTTTTAAATCGATGTTGTATTATTTCCGAAGTTTAAAGGAGGTCTCCAAATAGATTATTTAAATGGGAATCCGAGTAATGACTGATAAAAATAAAACAAAAAATAGTTAAAGAAGACTAAATCTTGTTTTGATTATACATGTATGTAAATCGATTAAATTTCTATTCTGGTAAATCGATCAAGAGCCTCAAAACTTAAGCACAATACTGTCAATCATTCCACGTCAAATTTAATCATGAATGGATTTTCCCACGGTCGTTCTGTAAAGTCACCTGTGTTTACTGTTACGACAGTTCCCGCCATATAAAAATCTCGTGCAGTGGACAAAATCGATCTTTAATATCTTTTATTAGCATTCAATATTATTGAGTGGAGTCAAGTTAAAGTTCAACCACGTGCACGTACACGCTGTTGATCACTGATATGTGTATCATGAAATTGTCTTTTCACGGCAATTTTTTCTTTTAGATTGCTATAAAAAATATAACATACAAGTTTCCTTTTTTACATGGATTGTGCGTAAATTAATATTATGCAATCAAGTTCGGGATTTCGGGATCTGGGAATTCTTTTTTCGCGATGTCGGGATTTAAATTTATTTAAATTCGGGACCTTGGGACTTCGTGTTTTAAGCCCGGGATTTCGAGATCCGGACCCCTTTTACCCCCTACCCCCAAATGCAGATCAATTATATTAATTTAGCATAATGAACAAACACGGAAATCTTAAAAATAAACTAATTCCCGGGAAGAATCAATATTTTCTTCTAGTGTTATTATTTGCGTTCTACTTTAGTTATACATCTCCAACTTTCGGACAATATTTGTTTACAGTAAAAAGTAAAAACAACAAAGAATCATCAAGCTACTAATAATATACAAGAATTGCTCACTGCAATTATTTTTATCTCGGAACTTACCCAACACAGACTGAGTATTAAATACAAATTATAGAAATATTTTGCATGTGACCGCGTCAAACTAAAACGTATGCAGCAGCACTTGAGACAGTATTCTGCTAATCAATGGATTTACGTGGAAAATAAATCAGTAAAACAAAAATAACCGTAAGCTTCAAGAAATAGAATACATGTAAAAAAAAATATGTTTAAAAAATTATGCAAACAAATAAGAAAAAGATACAAAAAAAAAAAAAAAAAAGAAAAGGAACATAAAATAAAAATAATTTTTAGGAACAAAGAAAATAAATAGCAGTTGAAATATAAAAACCATAATTAACAAAAATAGGCTATTTTTATTAAAACAAAGTTTTCTCCAGTACTTCACCTGTAAAAATATTTTATGTCAAATACGATGTAGAACTAATATAAAGATTAAAATTACAGGTAACCTGATTCTGAAATCAGTGAACCGTATATTCTAGCAACACGGATTAAGATGAAAGACCATTCACACCTGGATCTGTTGATTAATGACCATACTACCTACCATAAAAATGTCCGATTATTCATATCCGACTAGACGGATTAAGACATCCATAAAAATAAGTTCCTACCCGTACTGTATTTACCAATACTTTAAGCTATGAGTATCTTGATTGGGGTATACTGTGCACTAAAGCATGTAAAAAAAATCCTTTTATTCAACATTATTTTCAAAAATTACAATATCTCTTGGTATTTATTTAAAATTGATTATATGGTACGTATTTTTTAATATTTATTTTACATAAGGAGTGTTATGTAGTGGATGTCTTAACTGCACACCCCTACCACCAAAGGATGGCAATTAGTTCATTGTAAACAAAATGAGTATGATTTGATCTGTATTGAAAAATTTAGTTTTTCAAAATACGGAACTCAAGGGAAATTCAAGAAGTGGAAATCCTTAAAAACTGACCAAGTCAAACTCTATAAATCTGCTTTTATAGCTAGCTTAACCTCTGACTTTTACTTGTTACAGAGACAGATGTAGGAGTTGCATGTGATCCCTCTCAGACAGATGAATGCAAAGATCCTCATTTATCATGTGTAACAGCTGATGGTGGACATAAGTGCCTTTGCAATGTTGGATATTACGATTATATTGGAACATGTACAATACGTGAGTTCAAAATATAACTAACTATACATTTTAGGTTCATGTGGACCCTATGGCTAAAATGGCCGTATTTTCACCTCAAAATTTGTTCTGAGTACAGACAAACCTGTGCATCTGGAAAAGTTTTAAGGCATAGCATGTCCTAGATAAATAGATTTCAAATGCATTGTATGATTTAGAAATTTCATAACTTAACTGGATTTTGCCATGCACTTTTTTTCGTTCCTGCAGAAGGTGATAAAATTAACAAACAGTTGAGATTCCCTTGATATGGTCCACTCAGGTACACAGTTTAAATAACCAATTATTGTCAGGTACTTATTGCCAATGTCAATCAATATCGCTCACTTCAATTATTACCTGTGAAAAAGTTCTCAAACCTGTTTCCCAACTTAGTTTATTTTGGCACCTTCTGGAGGAATGAAAAAAAGTGCACTACAAAATCCTGGTCAGTTTTTGTTTTTCTAAAACATAAAACATATTTGAAATTTATTTATCTAGGGCATGCTATGCCTAAATTTTTTACAGATGCGCAGGTTTGTCTGTACTTTTTAGGTGAAAATACAGCCATTTTAGCCAAAGGGTCCACATGAACCTTAAGACTGTAAATTTGAATAATTGTGAATACATAATTATATATACATGTATAAAAATACGGAAATGGGGTATGACTACATGATATTATATTTACTTAATACTAATTTTACCAAACATATTTTCTCTTGAACGGGAGGGATAATGCCTGATATTCATATGACGAAGACATAATCTTTCAATCAATTAATTGAGGTCTGGAGCTGGCATG
This sequence comes from Mytilus edulis, assembly GCF_963676685.1. Lineage (NCBI taxonomy): Eukaryota > Metazoa > Mollusca > Bivalvia > Mytilida > Mytilidae > Mytilus > Mytilus edulis. The sequence goes on along the minus strand of NC_092353.1, from coordinate 77,872,227 downwards.
TCAGTTAACTGCTAGTAGTCTGTTATTATTCATGTATTATTGTCATTTTGTTTATTTTCTTTGGTTACATCTTCTGACATCGGACACGAATTCTCTTGAACTGAACTTTAATGTGCGTATTGTTATGCGTTTACTTTTCTACATTGGATAGAGGTATAGGGGAGATTTGGGATCTCATAAACATGTTTAACCCAGCCTCAATTTTAGGCCTGTCCAAAATCAGAAGCTTCTGGCCTGTGTTAGTCTTGTATGATTTTTAATTTTAGTTTCTTCTGTACAAATCGGAGTTAAGTATGACGTCCATTATCACTGAACTGGTATACATATGCTAAGGGGCCAGCTAAAGGACGCCTCCGGGTGCGGGAGTTTCTCGCTAAATTGAAGACCAATTGGTGGTCTTCGGCTGTTGACTGCTCTATGGTCGGGTTGTTGTCGCTTTGACACATTCCCCATTTCCTTTCTCAATTTTATTCTATCTCTAAAATCAGAGCATTTAGAGCAAATCTGTTTAATTGTTCCTCAAGATTGTTGGGTTGCTTTCCCTTAATTTGTGATTGTAAGAAAATTTTGCAGTTTTTGGTTAATTATCTTCAATATTATTATAGATTGTGATGAACTGTTAACAGATCTACAAATATTAATATGTCAAAAACGTTAAATTTTACCTCCAAAGGAATTAATGCCCTTTATATTCAATTTGTAACAACTGAGACAAATCTCACCAAACTTTGCCATACTCATCATTCGGGTATCTTGTTTAAGAAATATGTCCGATGACTCTGTCCTTCAACCTTGATGGCAACACTTGCTTTAAATAGATCATAGGGTTGAAATGTAGATTTTTGCTTTTATCTCTTAAACCTACGCATTCAGAGCAAATATGACAAGGTTGAAATATAATCACATTAAGATCTATCTGCCTCAGACAAATCAGACAACCCGTCGTTAGATTGCTGCCTCCCAATTTGTAATTTAAAGAACATTTGGTAGTTTTTGGTTTATTATCTTCAACGTTATTATAGATAGAGATAAACTGTAAACAGCAATAATGTACAGCAAAGTAAGATCTACAAATAAGTCAACATGTCCAAAATAGTCGATTGATCCCTTAAGTCATTGCCCTGGAAAGTCAGTTTGTAACAATTTTTCTTAATTTTTTGTAACCTTTTACTAAAACCTTCTCCACTTAATCTACTGGGCCAAATAATTAGCCACAAAGTTCAATTTGGTATCTTGATGGAGAAATGTATCTGATGACTCTGCCATGGTAAAAAATATAACATAGGGGTGTATTGAAGTCTATGGGAAAATTGTAAAAAAAAAAAAAACAATTTGAAATGACTACAACTTGAAAACTAATTTAAATTTTGATAAGTAGACTATTGTAAGACTACAATTAGGATGACCGGCTTTTGATTTTTTTATAACTGGGCAAAATTAAACCAAACTTGGCCTGAATCATTATTATATTATCTAATACTAGGCATTATGAATTTAATCTTATTTTACATGATTTCTAAAACCACAGTAGATACAGATGAGGGACATAGGGTATTGAGAGCCTCTAGTTTGTATTTTCGAATTGGTGTCTCGCCTTGATGGAGTGAAATACCGAAACAAAGGTATGCTGTTTCAGGTGGCATCAGAATTTGTTTAGTGAATGATCTGGTCAGTTTATGGAAAACTTGTAGTGGTAGGTCAATGAAATTTGGTATGCAGTTATATCAGAATTGACTCATCTCATTTCCATTGAGATAGTTTTGCCTGCCCCCTATGAAGTTGTGGTCTTATTTTTGTCAAGTGTACATGTATTAGTTTATGATTGGATCAGTTTATTGGGAAACGCGAGGGGTAGTTTTATGATATTTGGTGTGTAGATTTATTAGCACGAGAACATTACATCACATTTTAATTAAGACCAATTGGTCATGCCCATTTAGTCATTGTCAATTGACTGTGAAAAATTTGGTAAGTTAACATGTTAAGGTTGAAAGTTCACTGGAAGGCAACTGCGTTTTGGTAAATCAAGATAGTTGGTATGCAGTTGTAGTTGCATTAGTACATAACATTTCAATGAAGGTCAATAGTTCATTAACCCACCCCTAAAACTGTGAAACTCTTGTTTAGTTTACATGTTTAGTTTGTGATTATGTCAGTGTGAGAAGAAAACACTAGTGGTTGGTAAATGATATTTGGTATGCAGCTGTATTAACATTGGCACATCTTATTATCATAGAGATTGTGTGGTCCTACACCATCAGTCGTGTTCTATGCTTTTTGATTACGAAAATAATAAAAATTTAAGAAATAATTACTTCTCTGAAATTGTTTCTCAAAATATTGACTGTAATTTGTGAGTTGTACTAACAAAACAAACGTACAATATATACTCAATCCATCAAATTTTCTACAGGTACAAAGTTAAGGTTCCTTTTTAATACAGTCAATGGAACTGGTAAAAGGGAATACTTGATTTACAGGACTGAAGACATGGTTTACAAAATTTTTTGGACAGTCTTTCAGTATTATCCTCAGAATCAAAGTTAGTAATATTTGCTCATTTGATCTTTAAATTTAAGGTAATCACAACAAGTTATCATTTTTATATACAGAGGTGTTATTGGAAAATTCATGTAATGCTAATAGACCAGACAATCAGTGTAAAGACGAGAATGCTGAGTGTAAAGGTGCAACTGATTTAAAATGTTTATGTAAAGATACATTCTACAAAAATAAAGATGGAAACTGTATAAAAAGTAAGTTTTGTAATTTTACAAATATACATATGTATAGATTATTGTTCATCATCTCAACGGCATTGATTTTTTGGCTTCAGCCGATACGACGAAAGTGAGAAAAGCCATAAAGTTAAGATGACTAATGATAATCTGTTTATCGCTATTTTACCTTGTAAATTTACGTTGTCAAGTTTATGTCAATTTTATTAGCAACGGCAGGTGCTCCCTTGGTTTCTAGCAATTATTTTTATATCACTCAACTCCGCTGAGACAGGAAATTATCAGTCAGCAAGATCAAAGGAACATTTGGTTGCTTGCATTGATTTCCCAGTGAAATAAAAAGCGATATCTTCACATGTAGTTATTTTACTCTTTTGATGTTATATAACATTAGTCATGGTGAAAACGCGCTGATGACATTGCCACCAAAGCAACTTTGAATGCGTAGAGAATATAGTTCCTGATATTTTCTACTTTTTTTCAACTATAAATCCCATTGTCAATTTAAAAAAAAGAATAGCTGATCAAAGAATTCAAATTTCCCAAAATATTCAATACATGATAATTAACTCATACCCTACACACATTCTTAAATTAATGTGCTATTCAATCAGTTGTCTTTGGTGGTTACTGGGTTCCATATATTTATTTCTATAATCACAAGTTCATACCTGCTAACCCTCCTGTTTTGAGCAGAAGAATCCCAAACAAACGACAATGTTCTAGATATCTCCTGTTTGACGGTCCGCTCCCTTGAGGGAGTAAACAATCTCACAATATCGGATATTGATCTTGAATAACTATCTTCGTTATTCTCTGGCTTTTTCAATACTTTCAATAGAAATTGATAATCAATCGACGATCATTTGAAAACTTTGGTCAGTAGTTTTTATGTTCGATTTATGAGTAATAGAAATTTAGTTCTGCGATGTCAACTTCAACAAGATAGACGTTTTCGTCTGGACCAGGAGGCATTGTAAAGAAGAAGAAATAGATATCTTCAAATTGAAAAGTCAAGCAGATTTGAATAAAAGATTTTAACCTAATAAACCTTTTTTCCCATCATGTCCAATCAACTTCATGATTTCCTCTGGTGGTCTGTATAATATTTGAAAGTTAACTTAGTGTGAGTCTCACAACAAAACAAACTATTGAATGAAATGAGTTATGAGACTCAGAGGTATTGTAAAAAGGCTGAAACAATCACCTGTAACCTTGTATAAATTAAAAACATGAGTTGAAAAAAAAACAGGTCATATATTTAACTCTGAAATGTTGTTCCTTCAAAATCTCCTTCTCAGCTGTCATAGCTGTAAGAGAGACCTCTCTTTGACGGTTTCAGAGGTAGGCATGAATGCATAGTCAGTAAAGTTCAAATCAAAGTTTACATCACAGTTTACATGATAAAGCAGCTTAGAATTCTGATTTTTTTCTTAGACTCTAAAATTGTTTATGAATATGAATTTATAATGAACTTATTATTCTAAAGCATTAAAGGGAAGCATCAAAATCGTGTTTCATTATGTGAACAGTTGTGCAAGGAATGTTGAATATATTTAAGGTAATTACAATTAAACATATTTCAGAGAGTATTTGTTTTGTATGCTATGAAAAGAAAATTACCTACTGTTTTTTGTCAATATCTTTGTGCATGAGCCTAACTGACTTTTCCCATAATGATAAGCACCACATTTTCTTCAAAAATGTTAAAGAAATAGAATGAGATTGAGCTTTTTCTTCAGTTTTTGAATTATGAAAATTAATTTTCAGAGATAACCCTGAATGCCACTTGTACTGCAGACCAGCCAGCTGATCAATGTTCAGACCCTAAGGCGGAATGTACTTCATCTTTGAGATGTTATTGTAAGAATGGATACTTTGAAAACAGTGGATATGATTGTACTAAAAGTAAGTTTTACAAACTTTATTATGCACCAAGGTAAAGTACTTGAAATTAAGGACAAGGCTTTTTTTTGCATCACCAACTTTATGTCAAATTGAGATAAAGTCTGTTAAATGTGTTGAAATAAGCTAATAGTCTCATGCGCTTCTATCGATAATAGAGATTCATTACGTTTCCCGGTGTGAGTGTTTGTCTGTACGTTAGTCTATTCGTTATGATGTTCGTCATAAATCATGTAACTGTTTTGTGTATTGATAGTTTGTTGTCATCAGCTTATAACTGTTTTACTATGAGGTGACTTATTCAAAACTTATAACAAATAGGGGCTTTGACCAACACTTTATGATTCACGGGGCATAACAATTAGTCCAGCAGCTAAGTCCAATATTTTGGGACAATTGATCACTTTATGGTAAAAGCATGAAACTTTGCACAGTGTTAGTTATGATGCTTATAAACATTTTTGGATATGGAGCCATCAAAACGAATTCAACAATGGCCGCCAATTTCAAAATGGCCACCAACAATCATGACGCAGAGTCCAAAAATATAGTATAATTTATCATTTGAAAATAAAAGCACAAAACTTTGCATATTGCTAGTTATGATGATTATTAATCTTTTTTGAATATGGAACAATAAAAAAAAAAATCATAATGGCCGCCAATTTCAAAATGGCCGCCAAAAGTCATGATGCAGAGTCCAAAAATAAAAGCACAATACTTTGCATATTGGTAGTTATGGTGCTTATTAATCTTTAATGAATATTGAACAATCAAAATTAATTCCATAATGGCCGATAAATTCAAAATGGCCGCCAACAGTCATGAGGCAGAGTCCAAAAAAAATATGGTATAATTGATCATTTGAAAATAAAAGCACCAAACTTTGCATATTGCTAGTTATGATGCTAATTAATCTTTTCTGAATATGGAACATTCAAAAAAAATTTCTTAATGGAAGACAAATTCAAAATGGCCGTCGAAAGTCTTATTATCAGAAACTATATTGTGTATATATCTAGAAAGTTATTAACAATCAACAAATATTTGTGCTTTGCAAAACTTTCAGGATTTCAGGTCATCAAATCTTGAATTACATACTTTTTGTTTGTCTTTTTAACTTTTTCGATTCAAGCGACACTAATACGTCATTTGTAGACGAAACACGCGTCTGGCATACAGAATTTATCCACAAGGAATATATAAATTAATTTACGATCTTACAACTTGGCTACTGAAAAGACGTTCAGGGTATCAGGTGTAGAATATGACAAACCGACTAAATCAAATAATATTGATTGGGCAAATTGCATCCTATGCCAAGAAATTATAGATAAAAAACTTATATGCCTATTTGATTCTAAACGTGTCAATGTTGGTGCTGGTTATCAATCTTTCGCTGACAATATTAAGAAGTTTTCATGAATTACGATTGATGCATGAAGGCATTAATGTGTGCATTGAAAACTTAGATGAGGGATCTGGAATAGCACAGTCTTCATTGACCAAAAGGCATCTTGGCACAAATCTTGCAACTTAAAACTGAACAGGACAAAGTTGAATAGAGCAGAAAAACGAACCTCACATGCGAGAATAGATGATAAAGCAACCACATCTAAAAAGAAAACTAAACATAGCTTTTCCGTTCAGTCCACCAGTAACCCGTCTGTGTGCTTTTTCTGTAATGAAAATGGCCAAGAAGCCCTTCATGAGTCCTCAACGTTTGGACAAGATACACGTGCGAGAGAATATGCAGTAAAATTAAGACACGTTGTTACTTGCAAAGTTAAGTGCTGGTGATCTACATGTAATTGCACAGGAAGCAAAGTACCACACTAAATGTTTAGTTTCCTTATATAATCGTGCATCTCGAATTAAAATGAAAAATGAATCTACGATGGAAAGTCATATCCATGGTATTGCATTTCCAAACTATTCTCTTATATAAATGAAACAATGTCATGCGAAGAGACCATAAGTGTTTACAAGTTGTCAGATCTATGTAAACTTTATACGGAAAGAATAACATGTCTAGGTGCAGATGTTTCATCTCGAGTTAATAGTACACAACTCAAACATAGAATTGTAATTTCCCTAACTAAGTTGCTTACAAACAAGGTCTTGAAAACATTCTTGCTTTCAAAGATGACCTTGGTCCTGCATTGAAGAGAGTCTGCTTAGAAGACTTTGACAATGAGTTTGTCAACATATCAAAAGCAGCTACGTTTGTTCGTAAAGATATTTTCGCATCAAGTTCAGAATTAAAAGGAACCTTCCTAAAGGGATATCAGGAAGCTTCTGTACCGCAGTCATTGTTTTCTTTGGACAGTATGATTCAGTTTGGACCCGACATTCAGGATCGCCAATATCCTCAGTCGACATTAACAATAGCACAGCTTCTGATGTATAGAGAAACTACAAAGAAACTATCCAACCGTCACATGAAAGATCATGCACCTCCAGTTTGTGCTTATTTGGGAATCATGATCCATGTAAGACTAGAAAACGTGATATAGTAGATATGTTCTTCAAACTTATCTGTCTCCTACGACTGAGTGTTAGAAATTTTTACTTCCATGGCCAATGATGCTTGTCATCGTTATGTCCAAGAAGTCATTGTTTGTGTACTGGCCTGACCAGTGAGTGTAACCAAGACGACTGGGTGTAGGTAAAAATAAAACAATCAGGAGCTGACTTTTATTTCACTACCAATCCAAATGGTGAAAAGCTGAAAATACAAATATAAATACAATTTTCCAATATGTTCAATGATAATTAAAGTCCATTAAAAATACGGATAAACAGTTCGTAGATATATAAAGCTGTTAAAGTTCTTGATAATAATAAAAAATATGAATATTCTTGCACACGTCGGGTTCTGTCTTGAATTAAATCGTGTAATCGGAGATACGAACAGTTTGAACGGTAAAATGTTCATAGTTTCTTTATAACATAGAGAAATATATTAAAACAGTTCATCGCTAATGTAAAGACATGATTTGTAATGTTTTAAAGGTAACTCACGTTGTGGTTAACCACGAATTGTTCTTTTGGACAATGTGTCCGCTGAATGTTCTTTGCAGTTGTGCACACGACTCGCTGAGCAGTTTACGTCATTAGAAGAGAGGGGAAAGTAACGCGGATTCCTACACTGTCCTTTATAAAACTCCTAAAACTGGCGCACTTAAAGCGATATACGCAATATAAACGTTAACAATATAAAATGATGATCACATGAAGAATAAATAATGAATGAGTTCCAGAACACTCCCCGTCTGAGGTCTATCTGACATCACTTTTCTATTATCGAAAACAAATAAAATGTTAAATATATAACAACAGTACGAATATTCACTTAGAAGTAGTCCAACGGGAGGCTGGGTATTTCACAGCTTCTATCCTAGATATGGCGGTGTTTCCGACGAGATCACGGCGATTTAAGATCCAACTCCATGGCTGTAGTTCTGATGGAAGAATCTCCTTTCGACACGGATATGCGATCTAACGAGGACGTCTTGCGAGACGGGTGCTTTCCTTGACGTTTACGGCGTACAGTAGACCATCCGGTACCATGTTCCCTTTCTCTGTGACTTAAGTTGGAATTGGTTATTCTGCTTTCCTCTTGTCCTTGCGTACCCAAAGGCGAATTGAAGCTTTCCATGGGAATTGAATGTTTTCGGATATACTTTTCTTTGTCGGCATTCACTTTTGGTGGCGTTGTTTCCGAAGTGAACTTTTCGGCTTCTGCAAATCTGACGATAGAAGTCGCTGATTTCGTTTTCGGTTGCCCATGTAAACGGGGATAAAGTTTAGACGAATCAGTTTGAATTTCATTTGACTGGGTGTTGGTTTTATTACACTCAGGTAATATCTTTGTCTGTGGTTTCATAACACTGCAAGTTGGATTTGTTTCCTTTGTAGTGAGTTCAAGGTGAACATGTTGCTTATCGGAGCGTATTTCTCCAACGATAATCCAACCCAGGTTTAACTTTTGCGCAAATGGAGCCTTTGGTGGTCCTAGACGTTGATCAAGGACATGATGTGCCTCTATAAGGTCTCTTCCAATGAGCAATAGGATTTTGCATTTTCCATCAATCGGGAGGATATGTTTTTGTAGTTCTTGCAATAGTTGATATTGCAATATATCCTCAGGTGTAGCAATTTCGTTCCGATTATTGGGAATGTTATCGCATTCAATCAGTTCAGATTGAATCTAGTATTGTCTTGTACAGACTTCACGACAAAGCCGTTTCCTCGTTTACCGGAAGTAACCTTGCCGCCGGAGCATGTGAATAACAAATAATCTTTTGTTTCTGCCTGTTCGTTGAATAGGCTGAAGAATTCAGGAGCCACGAGAGACCGGTTGCTTTGGTCGTCAATAATTGCATACATGCGAATTATTTTGTCCTGATTATCTTTGTGAAAGACATTCACAGGAAGTATCTTGGCACAAGATTTACTGCTGTTGCCGTCTTTGGAGATATCTGTGGAAGTTGAACTAACAGAGGTTAGCTTGGTTTCAGCTAACTCAAGTTGCTCCCCGCCGTCGACTGATCTAGGCGGTGAAGGCGGTGCACCTTTGGTTTGGTACACTCGATTAGTGTGTAATGCGGTGGTGTGTTGTTTACTTCCGCATTCATTGCAACTGATACTCGCGTTGCAATCACGACTTCTGTGCATAGTCGAATCACAGCATTTGTAACAAAGATTGATTTGTCTCAACAGTTCCTTGCGTTCCTCTATAGTTTTGGCTCGGAATGCTCGGCATTCATTCAAGGTATGCTTTGTATTGTGTAGGATACACAGACCTTGTTGTTGACTGCTGTCTTCAGCTTGCCGTTCAACAGCCGTCTTATGGACGTTGACTTTAGAGTACGTCTGAGGTGTGAACCTTGGCGTAGCGTCTTTTGTATTTGGTGTTACCTTTGAACCAAAGATGAACCCAGGATCGTTCTTAATTTTGCTCATTTCCCTGATGAAGGCAGAGAATTCTGTAAAAGGTGGAAAGGCAACTTCATATTTAGACTTGTATCTTGAAGCCCTTGTTATCCACTTTTCTTGGAGTCCGTATGGTAGTTTTTCCACAATAGGATTTACCCCCTTTGACGAGTCGAAGTAAGCTAGCAAACATCCCAGCTTGGGATTTTTTTTTGTGATACTCTATTTCTGAGATAATGTCTGACAAATCGTAAAGGAGTGAGTTGTCTTTATTTGTCAGTGTTGGAAAGTTGTCAAGTTTGTTGACGAGAGACGTCTGCAACATTATTGGAGCACCATATCGATCGTCCAGTCTTTCCCATAATCTGTGTAGGCCTCTTGTTGGGTTGCTGGCATTTGATGCCCTTATACTCATGGCATGTTTACCTGACTCTGGTCCAAGCCATTTAATAAGTAGGTCTATCTGTTCTGAGTCTGAAACTTGTAGTTCGTCTATGACATTTTTAAAGCTGGCTTTCCATGTATGAAATGATTCTGCCTGGTCGTTAAAGCTTGTTAGCCGGGAGAACAGCAAGTCCTTGCGAAGGAGAAATCTGGTTATCTCTAACGTAGGATTGTTTTGCTGCAGGTGTGCAGAAGGGGTCTCTTCTATTATAACTCCTTGTCTTAGGTGTGAAACAGGGATCTCTTCTATAATGCCTTGATTTTGCTGTGAGACAGGGATCTTAGCTGAAACGCCCTGTTTTCCTATTCCAGTTACTGTTCCCAGATCTGGGAATACATTAACATCTGGTGACTTAGCACGTGTAGGCAAGACCTCAGGTGTGTGTGGTGGCAGGTTCAGTGCCACAGATGGCACGAACGCTGGTGCTTCATGTCTCAGCTCAATTTCGTTTGAGGTCCTGTTACTTCCTTTACAACAGTTGATACAGGAAGTTTATTGACGAAATTTTGCACACGTTGGAGCGGGTCTTCCTTTTCGTCAGGGAGATCGTTAACCGCTTGGCTGTCATCGTATTCCAGGATACGAGCCTCGGCTTCAACGGCTGCAGCTTCTCTCTGTGCTTCAAGAAGGTTAAATTTGGCTTTCAGCTCGGCTTTTCCACGGTTTACTCGTGCAACTTCTTGTTGCATTTGAGCCTTCCTGTGCATAGCCTCTTGTTCCAATTGCGTTTTTCTGCGAGCGGCCTCCTGTTCTAGCTGAACTGTTCTCTGTGCGGCCTCATGTTTACGTTGAGCGACTTCTTGCTTCATTTCTGCCTGTTTACGACTGGCTTCCTGTTCCATTTCAGCCTTTTTGTGTGCTGCTTCCTGTTCCATTTCATTTTGTCTGAACAGGGCTTGTTCTTCTAACATTGCTTCCTGTTGTAAGATAAGGGCATGCTTTTCTCCGTGCCAGGCTTGACATGTCTGACACGTTAGAGCTACCGCTGTGCGAGCTTTTCTTACCCTTTGAGGTCTTTGTTCTAGTGGATTTAGCCTGTGTTAGGGCGAGGCGATGCTCGTGTAAAGTCTCAATTGCCAGTTTGACTTTAGACATTCGGATATCCGTTGAGAATTTGCACGTATCAATGTTTTGAAGGCTGTCTAATGTTTTTGTATTTTTCAGAAATGTCAAGTACTCGTCTGTGAGCCTGCGATACTTAGTACAGGCTTGTACAATTTTATCTTGTGCTGTTAACAATTGCTGGAGGTCGTTGGGAGGCTTGGCCGTTTCTAATAACTGAGAATCTAGGTTTGACCATAGGGCCTCTAAGTCGTGATAGAACTTGTTACATTTTTCTGTGTAAACGCCTTTACCTTTTTCTGTGAGGTCGCGTACTCGCCTAGTCTCGGCGTTTTCATCTAAATTTGTTGTTTTAGACGGATTTTCTTCTGGTTCTTCAGTGACATTTCTCTCCGGGGGCTGAACCTCTTCTTGTTGTTCAACGTGACTGGGATCCATGATGTCAATCAACTATTTGTAGGCAATGTTCGTTCAACGTTGTTGGTTTGTTGCCTAGGACGCACAAGCTGTGTTGCGTAGTGTCAAGGTAACAGCTACGAACGATGCTTCGTTGTATTTCCTGTTCAGGAGATGTGTAGAGAAGTTGTTGTCAATTTACTAGCACAAAAAGTTGTCGTTGAAACTACGTAGTTGGTCTGTTGACTGTCGTGGAGTGGCGTACGTTATCCAAGAAAAACAAAAGGCAAGTTGTAGTTTTTTTACTATACTGGCCTGACCAGTGAGTGTAACCAAGACGACTGGGTTTAGGTAGAGATAAAACAATCAGGAGCTGACTTTTATTTCACTACCAATCCAAATGGTGAAAAATTGAAAATACAAAATTAATATAAATACAATTTTACAATATGTTCAATGATAATTAAAGTCCATTAAAAATACGGATAAACAGTTCGTAGATATATAAAGTTGTTATAGTTCTTTATAATAATAAAAATATGAATATTCTTGCACACGTCGGGTTCTGTCTTGAATTAAATCGTGTAATCGCAGATACGAACAGTTTGAACGGTAAAATGTTCATAGTTTCTTTATAACACAGAGAAATATATTAAAACAGTTGATCGCTAATGTAAAGACATGATTTGTAATGTTTTAAAGGTAGTTCACGCTGTGGTTAGCCACGAATTGGACAACGTGTCCGCTGATTTGTTCTTTGCAGTTGTGCACACGACTCGCTGAGCAGTTTACGTCATTAGAAGAGAGGGGAAAGTAACGCGGATTCCTACACTGTCCTTTATAAAACTCCTAAAACTGGCGCACATAAAGCGATGTACGCAATGAAACGTTAACAATATAAAATGATGATCACATGAAGAATAAATAATGAATAAGTTCCAGAACAGTTTGCCCTACCAATTTACTACAAAATGTATTTGCTTCATCTGTTGAAGACAACATTGATCACAATCCAAGCAGTATCTCGTTAAGAGATATATTCCATGGTTAATGTATATCTTTATTCCAACATATTTCAAAGGATGTTCAAGGCGTTGTTAAAAAAAATCACCAATCTGAACCTAGGCTATGTTGAAATGCCAGTCAAAGAGAGTGTCTTTTTTTACCAGAGAGTTATTGAAATCTTCATCCAGCTGTACTAAGATTCAGCGAACCAAATATCCCATTAGTTGAAGGAGAACTTTGAATTGATATGTCCTCATTCCCAGCTGCATTAAAGGGGGAATTCAAATGGCTGAACAGCTGTGGATAGGTTTTGGCACTGGAAAGAAATTCCTATATATTTCAATTGATGGATTGTGCGCTGCAATGAAATTGAAAGTCTTTCCAATGTTCCACTCATTTACCGGTTGTGACAAAGTCTCAGCTTTTTTCTGGGAAAGGTAAGAAATCAGCTTGGGACACATGGTCCGTATCTGGGGAGTTATCAGAAGCATTTCTGCAGGTTATTGAAAATCCAAATGAGGTGGAAATTTTAAAAGAGTTAAAAGTAATATAACGATATGCAGTGCTTTTGTATGATCGGTCTAGTACAGCTAATATGGTGAATGAGTTAAGAAAACAGTTATTCACGCAGAAGACAAGAATAATTGACAATATTCCTCCAACACGAGATGCATTTCTTCAATGAACATACGAAACGTGCAGCTTACCAAGGTAGTGTTATTTGGGTCAATTGTTTATTTGCAAATCCAAGTATGCCATCACCATATTTATTTGGATGACAAAAACTTGATGGTACTTGGGTACCATTCTGGTCTGTGTTTGCTGAAGCTCCAATGTCATGCCAAGAGCTCATCCACTGTGGATGTAAGAAAGGATGTCGAGGAGCATGTAAATTCTTGAAAGCAGCATTAAAATGCACAGCATTATGCAACTGCTCACCGAACTGTGAAAGAGAAACTGATTAGACTGTGCTTTCTTTTGATTTTCCTGCATTTGTATCATATTCTAATTATAATTTTAATCTGTTGTTATGTTAAATAGTTACTTGTGATTTTTTTTATTTCTTATCTCATTTCTAAAAAAGAAATACTCTTTGCACTGATTCAATACTGCATATGTTTTTTTTTCATTTCAGGAAAATTGTGAAATCTTTTAAGGTCATTAACTGTGAAAAATAAGAACTCGTCAAAGACGCCATTTTGAGTTGTATCGGCCATTTTTATTTCATAGTTAAAGTCACTTGTTACATTTAATAAAAATATGTTTGTATATACGTAGATATAGGAAGATGTGGTGTGCTTGTATTGAAATAATGATCCATTTTTCAATCATTTTTATACCATATATAAAAACAAACGTCAAATTTTGACATGTTAAACGGCGCCATTTTGAATATTGTCGCAATTTTGAAAATATTATCTATGCACCCAGGCATTAATGATACATTGTAGGCATTTGTCGATATCAAATGATCAGTTTCATGGATTTGGTAACTTTCTATCACACAATGTTGGTGTATTATAACATTCGAAAACTGTCAACGTCGACATTTTGATGCACCATTTTGAATTTGGACGCCATTTTGATGATTTCTGTATAATAAGGTTTAAAAAAATAATAATTGACATATCTAAGTTGTATTTCCTTAAGTTTGTGACATCTTCTGAACTCATTAAAATTGAAGACTTCATCAAGTGAATTATGTTATACTTATGTCGGCCATCTAGAATTTGGCGGCCATATTGGATTTTTTTTCGTGGCTCCATATCTGAATTTTGTCTTTACCCCTTAATCTTTCACTATGCCATCTTTCATGCTTTTACCATAAAGTGATCAATTATTCTGATATCCCCTGGACTAAATATAAAAGTTTAAATTTTCGGTATTTTTGAGGTAACATAATAGAGAAATTTTACAGACATCAGGGATGGGGTCGATTACTTTAAAATGTAATCGATTACATTACAATCACACCCTATTTCATATGATTACATTAGATTACTTTTCTTTATTGTAATCATGATTACTTTAGATTACTTATGATTACATTGTATATTGCTATATCAAAGTTTTTTTATAACTTTTTATCCGCTTATTTTGGTGATTTTTTTTAAAAGCCTTAATTTATTCATCTTTTAAAAGAATTTATAGACAAGACAGTTACAGTTACAGTGTAACATGTGTAATTTGATAAAATAGCTATAGACAAGTGTCCTTTCTCTACATGTATGTAAAAGATGTAACTTTATTTTTAACTACAAATTGTAACCAACTGCCTAATTAACAAAAAAACTGAAAATAAGGAAAACTAACTTAATTAAGTATTGTTTTATTGTCTGTTGGGACATAATTGACACATCCATTAATGTTTTTACAGGTGTTAATCACTACTTCCATTTTTTTAAACAAACAATGGGTGGGCTTGGGTATTAAAATTTTATTGTCTTAATAACGATATCAATAAAGTTAAAAGTGGTTGATTGTCGTTATTTTTAACACTTGATCTAATTGAAATTAATAGAATTATTGTCAGGTGAAAACACAAAACAGTTTTGTAACTTAGGAAAGATTATACATTTCTCTTTATATTAAGCAACAGTTTATTGTATTGATGAAACTTCTGACGTCACCTATTGTTTACTATGCATATTGTTTGCAATATTTATGCCATATGTACATGTATACACTGTACATGTACAAAATGTACTTGTTTATACTGGTGAGCCTTAAGGCTAATAAAGTTAATAAAGAATAAAAATAAGAAAGCACATATTATACACGAATTTATGGAAAATAAAATTCATTCAATTTTGTCAATAAATGAAACCTGGTTTTAACTTCCATTTTGAATTAATTGGTCTTATATATTTATGCCGACCATCAAAGTCAAATAGGAACTGAGTGTTTTCTGCATTTGAATTTCAATGTATTTATGTAAAAATATTGGGTAAACTAATATGAAATTGGAGTTAATATCAGAAGTTTTCAATCAAGGAAAACAAATGCTTTCAAGGCATATTCTTGTATCATAAGAGCTCAATTTCACAAAGAAATATTGGACAGTAAATTTCTTTTTGTAAACTGTTAAAACAAAATAAAACACTTGGTTATAAAAATTTGTTATATATATAGATGATCACATTAAACAAGGCCCCATCATTGTGATTACTAGTTTCATGATTTTTCATTCAAGCTTTACATTTTCTTATTTTCATCTTGTCTATCAAGATTTTTAACGAATACAGCCAAATAGGAACTGAGTGTGAAAAACTATTTTCATATTTATACAAGATTTGTAATCATCAAGTAATCTTATCAATGTAATCTTAAAGTAATCTTAAAGTAATCATGATTACACCTCTTTTTTGCCATGTAATCGATTACATTACGATTACTTGCAATCAGAAATGACATGATTACTGATTACATAGGATTACACTGCAAAATGTAATCGATTACAGCTGATTACGATTACTGATTACGATTACCCCATGCCTGACAGACATGTCAATAATATAATGTTTGATGTTTTCCTAGAGATAACAAAAAAAATATTATCCAATTTTAGTCTAAGATACATGCTATTTTTCATTTGTTGTTAATGGTTTTGAACTAGCGGTTACTAACCGCATGTGCCCTCAGATATATACTTTGTGCCATTTGTTGTTGTGAGGAATATGCACGTACCCTGACACGTCCAGGTTTTTAATGCCCCTCATTCCCTCTATCCGTCCATCATTTCCCCATCTGTCGTCCTTTTCATTCGTCTCAAAGTAGGGCTTGTCAATCGATTTTATCAGTTTGTTCGTATAATGTGTTTTAAGACCATTGTACCAGGTAAGGAGAAAGTCACTCACATATATTTTGTGGTATAAATTAGTTCGTCATATCACATCAATTAATTTTTATATACTGGAACAAACTATAGAAGGGTGTTAAACAAAGTTGCGAAGTTTTGTGCTTGAATAATTGATTCTCAGCTTTTGCATTGTTCTTAATCATCTCATTAGAAAAAAGCTTCAGAAGCACTGTTAATTTAATGGTGACTTTTCACATGTTTCAGCACCTGTTTCAGTTCTGTCTTTAAAATAAGATTAGTATCACGCAGTATGGGATTGTCAAGTTTCTATAAGATTACACCGAGCAAAAACCAACTTGAAATTGGCAAGCACAGAACTCTTAACTCCTATGTGACTATAAGTTGTCTAATCTGCAACATCTTTATCTTGATCACATCGTATAATTTCTAACAATGATTTGAATTTATATAATCGTTTATTTATTTCAATATACATTGTACATGTTCATTTTCCAAATATGATTGACTACATAGGGTAGATGATTTTTTATGAATTGAAAACAAAACGTTGTGGTTTTACTATTTATTGTTTATTTATTGATTACAGAGGTTGAATTGAATGCTGTCTGTAATACAGGCCAGTCAAACTACCAGTGTGAAGATGTGAACTCTGAATGCAAAACTGAAACTGGAACAGCTACTAACAAATGTCTGTGTAAAAATGATTTCTATGCCAACACTACAAGTATTTGTGTAACAAGTAGGTATTAGATATAAACTTTGAATCATAAGGAAAATTGATCAAGGTGGGGAAGTAATCATTATGCTTTGGATTTTGTTTGCTATGTTGTATGAAGTTATAAACGGTATTCATGAATCTGTCGTAACAGTTTGTTATATTTAAGAAAAAAAAAGTTATTTACAGAAATTACACAGTTATTTATGTAAAACGTCACCATTGTCTGACCAGAAAGTTGATGAACCAGGGGTATGTCAAAGAAGCGTCTCGTCCTTTTTTCTAAACTAGTTCATCGGAAGGTACTAAGACGTTGTTGAAAAATATTCCGTTTCAATTTCACACATAATACATGATGGTGTTGATGTATAGATTCTGCGTACTGTTTATCATCTTAATAACGTGTTATATTGTTCTTTTATTTGTCTTTGTTCTATTATTAATAAAACTTTTACTGTTTATTCTGTTTTCTGTGATATCCATTTGACGTGGCTCGATACTTATACATCTCGTCAATGTGTTTGTAATATCTTTCATTTTTTGTTGGTGTGTTTTGTACGTGTGACTTTTTGTGTTTCTTTAGTACATATGACGTTGCTCTGTACTTTTAAAGATCTAGCCATTATGTTATTGCTAGATTTTATTTTTAAAAATACTTTGAACGACAAAGTTATTTAACTCGCCTAGTGGTATTAACCATATGTGGATTCTTAAAAATTCGAAAGAACTTCTGGATAGTTTAAAATTTCGGTCTGTTCTAAAAATAGTTCAAACAAAACTTTTGATTTTTTAACCCTGTAGACTACCATTCTCCATGTTAAATTATATTTTGTTTTGAAAATTCTTTGAACGACAAAATTATTTAATGAATCTTCCGGTATGACGTCATCATCTTATGACGTCAAACACGCGAAGCAATGAATGTGGTTGTTAAATTTGATAAATGCTTTTTGTGCTTCATTGCTAAATATTTGTTGGTGTTGAAGAAGTGACACAGAGATGGCTGCTATTCCTATATTTTGACAATTGTACCTACTATGTCATGTATGTATGTTTTGTTCACGCATACAGTGGAATTTGATGCGACTGTCATAAAAGTGTGAGATAAAGCTATAAAACCAGGTTCAATCAATCATTTTCTACATTTGAACGTGCCCTTAACTGGCAGGAATAGGACAGAAGATGTTCATTCGATTGATGTATGACATCATTTGATATTGCCATTTGATTAAGGACTTTACATTTTGAATTTTACTCGGAGCTCAGTATTTTTGTGACATTACTTTTTTTTTTCGTAATTTTGTTTATACAGTTATTTTTATGAAGGTAATGAATGCTGTCTATGATTTTGTCATATCTTACACGAGCAAGGAACATTGATTGTCCTGCATTTGTTACAAAAATTGAAATCACAAATATACTTAAACTCCGAGGAAAAGTCAAAACTGAAAGTCCCTAATCAAATGGCAAAATTAAAACCACAAACACATCAAACGAATGAATAACAACTGTATTATTCCTGACATGGTACAAGTACTTATGTAGGAAAAGATGGATTGTACCTAGTTTTATAGCTTGCTCAACCTCTCTCTTGTATGACAGTCGCATTAAATTCCATTATATTGAATATGATACTTTGACATAACAAATAGACATGATAATAGTTAAAAATGTCAAAAAAGAGGTACAACAGTCGACATTATGTTTTTATCTTAATCACTTAGAAAAAAAACCCCGTAGTGTATCAAATAAGCACAAAAAGTCATATTTGATTTAGAGAAAAAATATAGAAAAGAATACTTAGACAAATTTACCATAGTACAGTAGCACACTGATTGGATGTAAAAGTACTGAGCAATGCCATATATGTATCAAAAAAACTTAAAAGGCATATTGACAAAGCACATAGTAAAAAGGACAGACAAGCATACACACATATTTTAACATAACGGGATGTTTAAGTACATGACCACGCTATATGTATCGAAATAACATCAAAAGTCATGCAGACAAAACACACTAGCAACAATGAAAGACAAGAATAACTGAATTATCATTAATATTAATATAATGACAGAATGTACAAGTACCACAAGTATCTCAATCATAATAAAAACATACAAATATTTAACAAAAAGGCATATATTAATACCAACAACCTCAGTCATTACTTTGTTGTATTCGAATTGTATTTATGCATGTTAAATTGACCCACAAACGACCAAAAGACCTTAAGCACTTGGAACGAATAGCAATATAACATTAACTCTCGCGTTGAGTCAAACATTTGGCGTCAGAATGTAAACGTCACACAGGTAGATAAAAAAAATGATTTTGTCATTCAAAGCATACAAAGAATGTAGTCTATAATTGTTTTAGGCATGTCCTCTACAGAATATCTTTAAGAAGATAACATTTCGTTTTTGTCACTTGTCTATATGCTTAAAGTGCATTACCTTTACAAAAAAAGAGCCACTTCGTTATTTATAAAAATAAACAAGAAAGTGCATATGGAAAAAGCATTAGCAAATATAAAAGATCAGAATACAAAAAATTATAATAGAACAATTACACAGTAGCACAATAGTAGAATGTTTAAGTGCAGAGTCAAGTCATATGTATAAAAGAAACACAAAGAGTTACACGGACAAGGCAAAAATGAAAGATAGTACACAAAGACGGGATGCCTAAGTACAGAGCCACGTCTTACCAAAACAGATTAAACAGTAAAAATAATATTAATGAAGACAAAATAAGAACACTATAGCACGTTATTAAGATTATAAATGAAGTCTAGTTTTTGATTTATAGAAAGTGCACTTGGAGAGATCTGTAGCAATGGACAGCCAGCTAACCAATGTTCTGTAGCAGATTCAGAATGCATAGCCGAAGCTACAAATAGCTTATTGTACAAATGTTTTTGTAAGGCAGCCTTTTACAGAGATATTCAGATATGCAAAGATTGTAAGTTTAGCCTAAAATAATATATTTTTTTATTTAAGTTTCGTATAAAACATTGAGTTGCGGTGTGATGTGAATGATACAACTTTATATTTATAACTGAATAACATTGGTGACTTTTGAACAGAGGTATATTACTGTTGGCATTTTGTTTTACAGACCTGTACACAAATAATTGGTTAGATATGTGTATGACTATACCTCACTTACATAGACAGGAGCGGTATACAATGTACCTTAATTAAAATAAAAGCAAACATAGCAAACAAGATGTAAAGCCAATGATATGACAAATCGGTACCGAGCACAAAAACAACCAAAATGAGAAAGTGTCAGGAAAGTTCTTATCTTAGAATATTCGGTGTTTTTGAAAGTTAAAAAAAAGATTCATCATCTCAAACATATTTCAAATAACACTTGTACTATCAACGACACAATGACCTTCACTAATGGGAAGCTTAATGTTTGAATTAGCGATAAATAGAACATGTCTGCTACTGCATGTTTAAAATGGTGACGTCTGTTGGCATTATCATTTAGTATTTGTATACGCCAACTTATTCTTCTAGCTTCTTTGTCATTTCAATGAAAGAAATCTCTTTTTAGTATTTTTTACATCGTCTTCTATAATAATGATAGACAAAGAAATTAACAACTATAGGTCACCATACGGAATCAACAATGAGCAAAGCCAAGCTATAAAAGGCCCCTAAATGACAATGTAAAACAATTCAAACGTAAAAACTAATGATATGATTAATCGGTCTAATTTAAAAAAAAAACACAAACAAACGACGACCACCGAATTACAGGCTTCTGACTGAAGAACATGCACATACATTCATGTAGTGGTTAAACATGTAATGGGATCCCAATCCTAACCCAAATCTGGAACAGTGGTGTAACGGTACAACATACAAACGAAATATAAAACAGTTGTTTATCTGTTTAAAATTTCAATGTTTTGTTTTTAGGTATACGGTTGTATGGATTTTTGTTGTTTTTCGATTTCTATTTTTAGAAACTTAGTACTTTACCGTCTTTAAGTTACTAGTCTTAAGTGGCAATTGTACATCTAAACGGTATTTGTTTTTTCGTCAGTGACTGGGCTGAGAGTGAAAAATTTAGAAGTTCCAAGGGACACAACTGGAGAGGTTAACTTTAAGATAACATGGACTATAACTTATACTGTTGCTTTTATAAACAAATTACAAATTAAAATAACTGTAAACGGCGGACATGCAGAAAATCTGATTGATGTTGATAAGACTGATAATCAGTATAATATGACCAACAGACAGCCAGGTCATACTTATATAGTTGAGGTCATATCGGTGGAGACTGATAGTCGACCTGGGGCACAGACTACTAGTGTTGTCTTACAAGCTGGTACAAGTAAGTACACATCAATTTTTAAATCAGATTGATACAGCAAGCAATTACAGCTAGAATATTTTGTACTTATACCAGAATGGCACTTCAAAGTCGTTAAATATTTTTTCATTGTATCTAGATACTTTTAATAAGTCTAATAATTCATAACATTTGGTCACCTCATCTAATATATTAAGCATTAATGATTTATGAAGCGAAATAAACTTTTACTTTTATGCTACCTTTTATGAAGTATCATAATTATTGAATAAATTGACGTAATGTACAATATTGAAAAAAATCAGTTCAGAAAAGTATATATTTCAATCATAACTATTCCAGGAAGATCTAGATACAGATATTTTCATCTGGTATCAGAATGCGAGTTTTTATGAATGCAAATCGCACAGTGTTACTTTATTTATATAAGTTAGTAGAAAGTGAATTTAACTTTTCACGCTCAGGTCTTTATCTAAGCAAGTAAATCACAAAAACATGGAAGTAGACATGATTGAATAACATGTATGAAAGTAATCAATGATAAGACAGTACGAAGATTACTAGGAACCATATCAAAAACAGGATTTTTTTTTATATAAATGTAAAACGAATATTCGTTTCAAGGATAATCTTTTATATTATTTTAATTACGATGTTGTTTCAGGAGATTCCTTACTATTGACGTGCCTGATATTAGAATCAATTAATGAACATACTACTACCTATAGTAATAACTTTTGTAGGACCTGCAGTGCCAAGTGCAATTATAACTAATGACATTTTGGGACCATCAATAACTGTTTCCTGGACTGTTGGTGGTATCATACAGCATCTCAGTGGTACTATAAATGGTACATCAGTGACACCGAAAACATTTAACATTACAAATATTGTCCCATCACAGATTCCACTACAGCAGTTTATTACAGTGAAGAATGGTGCGAGATATGTTATTACAGTGAGGGCTTATAGTAATGGATTTACCAGTGCAGAATTCACAGCAACCATCAGAACAACATCCACACGTGTGTTATGTTATTTTCTTTTTTTTTTATCTTTATAGAGATGTTATTGTCATGAAATATTACCTACACAATACAGACAAAAAATGAGTTTTTAACTTTTAATAGACGATATTGATAGTGAGAGAACATTTTATGAATTATACTACATGTACCACTATAGAAGAGGGGCTATAGTGCAATCACCTTGTTTGTACCTTCGTTTGTTCAACAAACATGTTCATCACTTTTCTCTAAAAACACTTAAGAGAATGACTCTATATATGCCAAAAAAACTTAACAGCAGTGAGTTGTAACATGTTAGCATTTGTCTGATCGATCCAATTACGATACGTGGAATTTAGGTGAATGTTGAGTTAATTTAGAAACGTTATACATCTGATTTCCCCAATACAACCAATTAGGATGAAATCGTATTTGGTGAGTAGTTGAACAATAATAAGGTGTAAAGGCGTTCATTTTGTCTATATTGAGACCTATTGACCATTTGCCTGTACTTTGAATTTATCATTATGTTAAATGAATGCCACAAAATAGCATGTTTGTAATTTTCTAACTTGTTAGTCAACTAATTCCTGTTTTTCTGATACTTTAAATACGGTGGTATATTTACTTAACAAGTGATGATTTCTCGTTGAGTTTTTAAAATAAATTAAAAGAATATTAAAAACATTTATCGAACTCCTTCAAAGATTTGATTGAAAAAGTCGACTGCATTTGTAAAACAGAGGCGAAAAGTACCAGAGGGACTTTCAAACTCATCAGCGATAAAGATATTGACAACGAAATGGCTGAAAAACAAAAATAGCAACAGACAAACAATACTACATTAAACACAAACTATAGACTAGGCACCACAACACTAAAACTAGGTGTGATCTTTGTTCTCCGGAAGGGTACGTAGATTTTCTCCACACGAAGTAGATTTATTTCAAAAACAGAATTTTACATCCTCATTGTGCAAAGTGTACGGTGATGTTTTTGTTATAAATCTCTTGAATAAACTTTATCTTTAAGGTTGTCAATTTAACATCAATATTTTTTTAAATATTGTTTTGTCGTAACTAAAATTGCTTTAGTTAAAGCTAAAATATAACTACAATTAGCTGATCAATCTAATTGAATTTTAGCCATATCTTCAATAAGAAAGTTACCGTTATTTGTACAGTTATATAGCATATACTGTTCATTCATTACCATTTTGTTTGTTCATCCGAAATAAACTTTTGTTTGTTCATCCGAAATAAACTTTTGTTTTATGTTCCAATGAAGATATCCACCACTCCTCAATGTCATATCACTCTTATAAATTCTTTGTTTATATCATCATTGCAAAGACTGTGAATTTAGAATTGCAAATGGAATATATACTTATTTCAGAACCAAATCCTCCAGTCATTAATACTTGTGATAACCAGGATCTATACGAAAACCGAATGAATTTAAGATGGAAAGAACCACAAGTACCAAATGGTGATATTTCGCATTATACTATATATATGAGTGGTACAGCAACAAGAACCATCAAGACAGATTCAAGTACAGAGGTTCAAAGAATTGAAAATTTACTGCCACGTAAGTTATTTGTAAAATATATAGTAAAAGTATGCACCTCTAGAAATAATCCTTAGTTTATTTTATGTAATGTTTTTTTTTCTGTACTAACTATACATAAAATAATTGTGATTTAAAATGATAGGGTTCTTATTGAATATTTATTGTATTTTTCGAGAAAATTTATAACAAATCTATCGTATCATATATCGGGGTTTTTGTTTTCTTGTCGAATTCTCTCAATTCGTTATTGTGTTTTACTTGACCATACATAATATAAATTTCACTGAAATATTAATTTGTTATTTCTTGGAAACTAATTTACATTTTTTTCTTTTTAAATTCAATTTTAGAAAATATCTTATTTATAATTTCAGAACGACCGTATTGTTTTCAAATGGAGACTGTCAATGATGCTGTTTCACCTCAAAGTAATAAAAGTTCACGATCTTCACAGGTTTGCTGTTACACAAGGTTTGGAGGTAACAAATACAGTAAATTTGAGAAAATGTACCAAAAAAGTAGTAGTATTTGACAAGGTAAAAGATGTTGAAAAAATGTATATGTAGTTGGCAAGTTGTAAAACGTTGCTCTCAAAATATGTTTTGATATTTTAAGGGATCTGGAAAATATTTTGTTACTTTATTATCATAAACTATCATCTTTTATCTGTCTTTTTGGCCCAATTTCTTTTTTTCTTCTCTAAATTAAAAGAGATTCATTTATTTAAGTCCGTATTTTGGTCCGTTAAATATTCCTTTGTTAGTATGTCCTCTCTTTATCATGTTGAAAATTTAGTTTATGATAGTATGTGCTCTCATTTATATGAAACTAAGTACACATGTTCAGTATGACATGAACTAGAAAATTTATAAATAAAAAAAATTGAATTATGTCAAAATATTTTTATTAATTGATGATTTCATTTGACAAATCAGGGTTTTGACAAAGAATTTACCGTTCACTGAAAATGGAAATACAAAAATATATCCCGGAATAAAATTATTATAATCAGTATTTTAACTCCTACAAAAGAGAGGCGAAAGATACCATAGGAAGAGTCAATAGATAAAAAAATAAACTGACAACGCCATGTCTAAAAATAAAAAGACAAACAGACAAATAATAGTACATAAGACACAATATAGAAAACTCAAAACTAGGCAAAACGAACCCCACCAAACACTGGGGGTGATCTCAGGTGTTTCGGAAGGGGTAAGCATATGCTACCCCACATGTTACACCCGTCGTGTTGCGTATGTTATACAATGTATTTGATTTGTTTTTAATATTTAAGTTGCTAGATTGCCACAGAATGTAACTTTGTTTGAGGTTAAAAGTAGAAGTATAAAACTTTCATGGATGACACCGACCGACGTTAAGGGAGTTTTATATGGATACCGCGTCATCTTAAGGGTAGAAGGTGTATGCAAAGGGGAAGTAGTGTATCAGTGTACAGATTGTGTAGGAGCAGTAAGTTATAAATTTCTAATTTAGATGTATTTATTACCCTGTATTGGCTCATATTTAAAAGAAAATGCATTATCAGAAATATTTTATCAGTTTGAACTTAATTAGGCCACTAAAAATCAAATTTGTTAGATCTTTTACTTAGTCATGTAAGTTGTGATCAGCGTAGGTGGATACTGATGGATATTGAGACACCATAAGCTTAAGCAAATGAGTATAAGTGTTACCTTATGTTTTATTCTATGTTCAATAGCAGTATTTTATTTTACGAAACGCATAGATCCTGTAACAGATTTGCCTGGTGCAAACACTGAAGTAGTTAAATACAATTACTTTTAATAACAGTAATAACATATTTTTTACTGAAAGGGATGATTTTTATGTCGTTCTCTGGAACGCGACGTAAATTCAAGTTTATATAATGACTCATTGAAACCTCTTTTGAGTCAGAAGACGTTAATATGGACAAGTCTTTCAACTTGAATACTTCAATTTCTCATATATTATAACAGTTCTATCATATATGGGGAAAGTTATCCAATTTTTTTTATTTATTTGCCTTAAAAAAGAGAGTTTTGAGGAAATGAGAGGTATAAATGGACAAAAAGAAATTCTTATAATGAAGACAAGGCGGTTTTTTAGTGGTATTTATCATCATAAAGTCATCTTTGTGTATCATATATAACTAATTTTAGGCAGATGAGAGAAATGTTTGATCATTTATTGGTCTTCACTCTATTCTATGATGTGGTTAGAATTAGATTTTTCGAAGAAATTTTGCACGTATCGCTGTAGATTACTTTCATTCCAATAAATTTCACTGAAACCATAGAACGGAATATGATAAACCTTGACAGTAGTGCTAGAAATTACCAAGTCTTCGTTAGGAATAATACTACCAAAATGACGTACATCTTATCCGGTTGTATACGCAAAATAATCAACAGATAATTGACAGTTGTAGGAAATTATCCTGTATTTGATTGCAGTAAAAAACAAATCTAGGTCATAAACATATATTTTGAATGTTTCTTACACATTTATTTTGGTTTTTGTCTTTCTTTAGAATATTTTTGGAAACCTGATGTTACATCGTTACTAAATCTTATGCACAAGTAAAAAAGAGGTGAAAATTTGATTGGTTAACCTCCAATTTGAAAGTCTGGACCCTCAATGCTCTTCAACTTTGAACTTGTTTGGCTTTATAAATATTTTGATATGAGCGTCACTGATGAGTCTTATGTAGACGAAACGCGCGTCTGGCGTACTACATTATAATCCTGGTACCTTTGATAACTAATTCCAGTGATAGTTAAACTCTTTTATCATGTATATGAAATGAAATGTAATTTAATTTTTTTTTATTAACTTCAGAGGATACCACTATTATCATGCAAACTATTCAGAGTAAAAAAATAGCATACATTTGTCAGAATAACTCACTTGAATTTCTTTATCAAGTATCAAAATACAATTGATATCTTTTTGCAAAAAAAATGAATTTTGCATATTTTTTTGAAAAGTGCAAATTTATAAAAGGCAATTAGAGAAAAATCAATTGTTGTATTTGTATAAGACACTTAATGCCTGTTTGCAAATCAAATGTAATGCAAGTTTTAATTTAAAAAAGAACTCCCTTTTTTGTTAATTCGATATTATTATAAATTGTTTTGACAAAATTCTATTTTGTATAGAGACAATAACGAGGTATTATAAGCAACAGTAGAAATTGTTGGATCAAAATTTCCTGTGAAACATTACTCAATTGTCTTTTGGCTATTTCATTTGATGTATATTTCAGAAAACAATTCTCCTTAAAACCTGTGATGTCCAAAAGAAGGTGAATATCAGTTCTGTAGATGCATACTCAAAAGTTGTTACAACGATTGATGGTCTGTTCCCATATATCAGTTATCATGTCTGGATTGCTGCAGTAAATGGAAATGGTGACGGAGAAAAAAATGAAACATTGGCTATGACAGATTCTGAAGGTAAAACATTTCCATTTATAAAAATTGAAGTAAAGTTATGGAAGGTGATCAATATTAATATGATGTTAAAAAAACAATTTATATATGATATTGCATACCTTGACATCAGGTAATAGATTTGCTTGCAATCAGATTTCACTTCAAACGGAATTCTTAACATGGTTTGTATAACCTCTGGATATTTAGGCAGTATGAGGTATGCCTTAAGACATATATATCTCGAAGCATTAAAATTTCTGTTAAATAGTTTAATAGTATCATGTCAACACAGAAGAAATGACTTCAGGGCTTGTGATAGAATGAGATTCAAAAGTGCAATATCTGTTTGATATCATATGCAAAGTATGTATGTCTCTTGCGAAACAAACACAACACGCAAGAAATTTTGTGGCGACAGAAAACCAATAAAAATCAGAACAAATTCATAAGACAAATCGAAAAGCCAAGTAACCGTCAACAACCAGCCGTCGTGATACATTCATAAGAACTACAGGTAGGTCATAGGTATAGACTTTTTGAGATAGCATTTTCTAACAATTTGCTAAACTGAAGATTTAACTATGCTTTTCCCAAAAATATAATAAAAAGTATGTGTCACAGTGCTATTTCCCAAGCTATGAGTCGTTGAAAATTGCCAACATTTGGTTAGAATGTTCCTGAAAAAACGCATTTGTGTGCATAAACCAAATTCTATTAGATACAATTTTGAAATAAATGGTTGGAAGAGTGGTATTATTATATGTTTTAAGGTGGAACCCAACATTTTCACTAAAATTAATTTGGCTCGTTTAATTTTCATAAAATTTTGACATAGTATTTACTTTGACCCTTTGACAAAAATATAAAAAATTGAAAAAATTTGAACCAACCATTTATCAGAAAAATTACACAGATTATATAGCCATTTGACAAACACTAATTTTTATCATTGAGAATCTTAATTTTCCTTTTACAACAGAACGTAATTAAAACGTTTAGCTGCTTTCACAGAGTTATCTCCCTGTAGTGTTAGGTACCACCTTAAGAAAATAAAACGAAAAAATGGTTTCACCGAACTTGTTGTCTTGCTACAAGTAAAAAAAAATCCCTAATAGTTCATAAATGTTTTATTAAAAGAGTTATCTCACATTAAATGGCTCATTTAAAAAATGATTCTAAAAACAAAAAAATAAGAATATTTGTTTAAATATTTTGTTTAAGGATGTACTTAGGTGAGGTTAGATAAAAATTAAGAAATTAAGAAATTAAAATTGATACTTTAAGCTGGTAGAGCATCAATTAAGGATCAAGATAAGCTAAAAATATTGATAGGTCATGGACCTCCTTTATGATATATTTGAGATTTAAAATATGGCGGGAAAAGGCTGACTCGGACTTTTAACGTATATTTGCATTGGTTCATTTGGGTCTCAAAACAAATGAAAGAAAATCAAGGATCTTCTAAAATTTTGGTACATGACCTTTCATGAGCTATTAAGTCTTATATGAAAAAATAAATGGGTGTTATGGGGCAAAATACTTTACACTGTATTGTATGGAAAAACACCAAGGGGTCCGAATATTTGGCACAAATTCCAAAACCTCACCTAAGTACATCCTTAATACAATAAATCAATTTTTTTTTATATATGAATACATTTAAACAGTCTAACCATTTAATCTGTCTCCAAATTTGCAGTTTTCGACAAATAACTAGACCAATTTAGTGCTGTAATTGTACAATCCAAGATGGCGGTATACCATGAATCTGCGTTAAGGGGTGTATAGCACCAACAATTGATCAAACAATCACTCAAAATTATTGTAGATAACTTTCTGGATAAGTTTGCTTTAATATGTTAACAGGTTTTTTTTTATTTCCATCACCATATTTTAGTGCCTGAAATACCAAGCAGTGTGACAACTACAGTACAAAGTGCAACAGTTATAAAGGTCAAATGGACCAAACCAACTGTGAAACCGGGCAACACAACGTATAGGATAAAAGCGTATGAAGTTTTGGGAGGAACATATACATATGTGAAAGATATCATAGTAAATGGTTGGTACTTATATATTGCAATATGAAGGTGCGCTCAAGTCGTGCTTCATTGATTCCCTTCATAATCAACCAAATTTTTCAAACGAAGAGGAGATTTGTCCCCCAAGCCCACCTAGGATCAGCCTATGAACCAAATCTCATTTAAAGATAACTAAGCCTTTACCAGAATATGAAAACTAATTAGAGGAGTTTGTACATTTGAAGAATGAAAAAAAAACCACTTCAAAATGTTTCATCCTTTGATTCCCAATTCAACATATTATCAACACTGCATTAAATGTTACCGGTCTTCTCTGATTTTTTTATATTATTGTTTTTTTCAATAGAGGTTCATGGATATCCCTGTTCATAAGTGTGAATATATCAACTTAATGATAAAGAAAAGTTGTTTTCTTTTAGAAATAATAGTTCTCATAGATAGATCTGATAGAAAAATCATGAAATACATACCCTTTATGATATACATTATTATATTTAAAAAAGTGTTTGATTTTTAAATGTTTGGTTTATTTTAAAGGATATGACAAAGAAACTGTTGATTTCACTGAACTAGAGGAGTACTGGGACTATACATTTACTGTAACAGCAAGTACAATCAAAGGTCCCGCTACTTCACTTATGACTACAGCTGTAAAGACAAACCAAGCTCGTTAGTGTTTTACTATGTTTTCCTCCACTAATTATATTCTAAAAACGTACAAAAACATACATAGTTGTTGGATGTAATAAAAAGAATGTATCAACTTTATGATGCGTCAGTCTCATAACTGGTACATATGTAATACCAGAAAATACGTACAAAGGTAAAAAGATGTTCCCTAGAATTTTAGAAATAAAGTAGACAATCCTTCTTACCCCCGGCTTACCATATTACCTTAATTTTGATAGGTTAACGTACGTAATTAAACAAAAACCAAAGTTCGGAATGCTGAATATACATAGAGAAGGAAGTTGCTACCAATAACTTTATACGCTGACGTCGTTTACAATAAAACATTTTGCTTTCCACTCTTGTAATTACATTCTTGGGATCAAAGATCTAAAACCATTTCGTCACCAACTGAAAATTATATAAGAAGGGCTTCTTATATAATACGTGAATATATCTCTGAATTAAAAACGAAAACCCACTATTCGAACAGTTATAGTCCTGGTTGTTTAAATGATGTTCTGGAACATTTTCAGACTTAACGCCCGTAAACCGGATAGATAATGTATAAATAAAGGCAACAGTAGTATACCGCTGTTCAAACTCATAAATCCATGGACAAAAAACAAAATCGGGGCAACAAACTAAAACTGAGGGAAACGCACCAAACATAAGAGGAGAACAACGACACAACACTACAATGTAACATACAAAGAAACGGACCAAGCATCAGACAAAATCCCACGAGAATAACAAATATAACATCAAAACCAAATACATGAATATGAGTATAAAGCCATGAATCATCCTGGCACTCTCTGAATATATACAATAAGGTTCTCCCTTTTTGAAAGAATATGGCATTGCAAAGATTGAAGACTTTGATAATTAAAAAAAATATATTCAAACCGCCGTAACAAAATTGAAATCCGACGGAAAAGGAACCACAGAGCACTTTTATTGATATCGGAAACTGACATGACAAACTAGCACTTGTAAGATTTAAGGCTACTGAACCCTTCTATTGGTTTTTTAAGTACAATTTGATTTTAGAATGTATAATGATACATTCTAATCTCATATATAAAATCAACATATAAATTATCAATTTTCATATCTTATATATAATTAAAATACAATTTGATATTAGGCTGAAAAGAAGGATAAGATAAAAAAAAAGACACTTGTACCGTTAAAAGCAGAGTACGTGACAAACAAAATAATGAACTTACTTAGAACCAACCCTACAATGATACTGAAAATATCACTGAATTTCTGAATCATACACATATGTTTGGTGTATGAAAGCACCATTATTTCTTTATATGTTGTGTGTATCAAACAGTGCAGGCTTTACCTTGTATAAAAACTGGTTGATTCCACCTGGTTTTAACACTTGCTAAACTTCTCATTTGTGTGACGAAAATTGCATAGAATACCGTTTTTTTCAAAACAATGTGTGAGCCAAACAAGAAACATAATAGGTAAAAAAGGTGAAACAAAAGGGGTATTTCATTTAACATGTTTTAACCGAAAATACAGGTTTTGTAGATTGCTATTTTGATGGGAATTTACACCCATTTATACGCCTTTAATTTAAGAAATAATCTCAGTTTGATATACATCATCTTTCATTTCAATATTGCATAATAATTGTTTCTGATTGAAATAAAAAAAATGTTTAACTATGTATATTGTTTGGATCAAGTTCTTAAAATACTGAATGAAAAAATAGTGATGGTCTTTCCCTGCTAACTGCAATCCTTGAATGTTTATCAAGAAATATATTTTGCTATTTTCAAGTATCATTTACATGAACGGTTTCTTAAATGTTGTAAATGAAACCCATTAAAACATGCGTGTTATATATTAATATCCTGTTAGTATTTTTAATATAATTCAAATGGACTTTTTTCTATTTTTCAGCTCCAGGAAAAGTGACAAATTTTGAGATAATGACACCAGAGAATGTTTTTACGACAATGCAAGTTTTATGGGCTATACCTTTATTAAGAGAAAGAAATAGTATCATAAAAGAGTATATAATTAAACATAACATCAGTGGGGTATGTATAAATATTTTAAAGTTAAGCTGATAAATAACTGTGGTGGCATTAACGTCAGAAATCACAATACTATAATGATATATTTTAAATGAAATCATCCGTACGGTACGTGTCTCCTGAATATTCGTTATTAAAAAGAACCACAATCAAACATTATTAAGAAGCAAAATGAAAAAAATAATTCCAAGAATACAAATAGAAAGTTAATAACAGTAAAACCTTGCTAACGTCAATTTTCCCAATCATGTATATGTACTCTATGTTGTTATTGTAAAGAAGATAGTAAAGGGAAAACCAAAATTAAAACACCCTCAATACAATGACATAGGGAAAAAGGAAAAGACCAAAAAGACTAAAACCGTACACACGAAGCTAACAAATAAATAAATCATCATAAAAACAAGGAAGCAACATGAATAAAAAATACTGCGGTGATCAACACATCAACTATAAAGGGTAATCTCATATTATTTAACATGCTTTTTTCATAGTGTTACTTATAACAAGAGCATTTGGAGAACAAATGCTTTGAATATTGATTTTACAAAAGAAGGCTATATGAATTTGTAGGTAGACATATATCGTCTTATCCTTGTTTTAGGTTACGATAGTTGAAACTATTCCTGCGGAATCTGAGATGTTACAAAAATTTTATTACATTACTCCGGATAGATACTACAAAGTTGAGGTACAAGTTATTTATGTGACTCTCATACAAGTTAGAAATTTAACTAACTATAAAACCAGGTTTTATCCACTATTTCGTAACTAGGAAGATGCGTATTACAATTGAGGAATATGACAGTTGTTTTCTATTCGTTTGATAGGTTTACACTTTTGCTCTTTTATAAGAGTACGGAAGTTTTGTTTTGTTTTACCTTTTAAGCATATGAAATGCGAATGAAGAATTTGACTATTGATATTAGACCAATACTACGATTTCAAAATGCAGATACAAGTCCAAGGACAAACAACAGTTAACAAAATACTACTCTGAAAACCAAGGCAGATCCACAGAACAAAATTAAAACCCACGTTAAGCACAGTTGAGTTTGAATGTTATTGATATGACAAAATCATATAAAGGAAAATAACATTTCATTAAATTCTATCAAATGCATTTTTTCTAGATAAATCCACTTCATGAATCCCTCACAGTTCAACCGTAAAGTGGTATCGACTCAGTTCTAGTAATAAGAAATATGACATAGATTCATTGCTTGCGTCTTTGGCGTTTTTTCATTAACCTTTATCCTAGGTTATTGTAAAATGGAACATGCATCATCATCATCATCATCATCATCATCATCATCATCATCATCATCATCATCATCATCATCATCATCATCATCATCATCATCATCATCATCATCATCATCATCATCATCATCATCATCATCATCATCATCATCATCATCATCATCATCATCATCATCATCATCATCATCATCATCATCATCATCATCATCATCATCATCATCATCATCATCATCATCATCATCATCATCATCATCATCAAACATATTAATTTTTTTCATCATCATCATCATCATCATCATCATCATCATCATCATCATCATCATCATCATCATCATCATCATCATCATCATCATCATCATCATCATCATCATCATCATCATCATCATCATCATCATCATCATCATCATCATCATCATCATCATCATCATCATCATCATCATCATCATCATCATCATCATCATCATCATCATCATCATCATCATCATCATCATCATCATCATCATCATCATCATCATCATCATCATCATCATCATCATCATCATCATCATCATCATCATCATCATCATCATCATCATCATCATCATCATCATCATCATCATCAAAACATATTAATTTTTTGGTTGACATGACAATAACCGATATTAGCAAAATGAAAACATTGGTAAAGACGATTAAGTAGTGTAAAACACAAACCTCGGGATTCACATCCAAAGTATTAAGTTGCAGGTATTTGCTTCACAAATGTGGATACTTCCTGCTGTAATGCAAAAACAAAATGTAGTTTATGATTAGTGATAAATCGAACAAAGCATTTTGCGTTCATCTTTTAACATGCGTTCAGTATTTTGAGTGAGAGAATATTGATAATTACAGTATTTCTCTTTAACAGCTATCTGCAGTAAATATACTTAACCAACCTGGAGAGAAAGTACACAAAATATATTTTGCGTCATCAAAAAGTAAAGGTAAGCATTAACAGATGTCAAATTGCTTATACTGGTATATGAAACTGCAAAGTTATGTTTCCATCGGCGTAAACGAATTGCACATATGATCTCAGGGATTCAATTCAGCTTGCATTAAGACATCTGCATTATATATCTTCTAGATTTATACTATTATTTTAAATCTTCGTCTTCATTAACTAAACAACGAAACGATCTTATTTATAGAAAGCCATAATATGTAAGAAAAAATTTCCCATATACATACACTTACACTCTAATTACAACGAACGATCCTTAACTACTAGGTTTTCCGGCAGCTTGGAATTATATTTGATATAATCAATTCATCTATCCCAAAATGTAACACATAAGACAAAGGCTCGACCAACATCATCCGAGTCATTACTACGTTCTTTATCAACAACATAATAAAAGATAATGAGCTCCGATGTTTATAAAAAACATGACTGTGAAGCTTAGAATCCTTTATGCTGAATCAGGAAGCACGAATATTAACTAAAATATCATGAACTACCCATGTTTTAATACTATTGTACGTTGCTAGAAGATTTATATGATTTAATTTTATTGTCTTAAAAAAAGCTTGATATTCGGTCTATCAATTATAGAAATATCACAATGACATTTTGTAATATTTTAATCTGTCTAATTTGCGATATAGAGTACATTCCAATCTTCAAAAACCATTTACACTCATAACAAGAGTCAGTTTGAAAATATGCATCATTGTTATCTGAAAAGTACAGGCGGAAGGTAATGGGTGATATTCAAAACGCACCTTGTCGAAGAAAAGCTTACAACGCAGGCCGTGGTAAAAAAGGCTAACATCGGTCAAGTTCACAAAACACTGCACAGAAAATTAATTATTAATCAGCATGAAACCAACCAATAATTTAGGATGATCCTAGATTTCTGATCAATGTGTCGTGTCGCCAGTGCAAATATAAAGACGCTGAACAATCTCATTTGATAATTTCACAATCGATGAAAAGGGAACTGGGATTTGCCAGGATTAAGCTAAAAAAATAATTTCAAATTTACATGGTCATTTGTGACCCATATATTCTAAAGTATGATACCAGTCAACCAAGATGATAATCTAGTGTATCCAATTTAATCATATGCGTTGGTTTATTTATTAATGTGCAAGTTCTTATTAGTTTAATATATTTATAGCACAATTGTCAGATACAGGATATTCAATTGGCACAGTAGTGGGAGCTGCTGTTGGTGGTGTTCTATGTAGTGTTTTTGTCCTCGTGTTTATATTTTGGTTATTCCGGAGACACAGAAAAAATAAAACTTCTAAACCGTCAAGTAAGTATAAGCATTTTAATTTAAGTACTAGTTTGCATAAAGTGATGACACAGTATGGATACACACAATCAAATGAATCTCAGATCAACACAAAGTGTTTTATTAGACAAGTTTTCAAACATAAAATGGCTGGTTGGAAACAAATGTAAATAGATTTACAGCCATGAACAAAAGGCAATCATCATCTTGAAAGTATATTTTCTAAATAACAAGAATATAAGTTGAAAGATATAAACACGATAAAAAAATTGCTCATTCTCTTTTGATCCGGATTAGTTACATAAAAAAATAACATGCAATAGAAATCAGCATAGAAATACCATATTACTACATTATATCGTCAAAGTAAGATACAACAACGAAAGTACAAGCAACACCATTATAAATTATCTATACCGAAGAATTCCTGCAGTGAATGAAATTAAAATCAAAGTATCTGCTGGTATCACTCCATGCTTTTTAACATTCAAATATCGGGTACTGTATTTCGAAAAAGACGTCATATATCAATCAAAATAATAAACATGATAAACACTACTTGTTCATAACCAAAAGTGTAATGCAACAAAAAAACGAAGATAAAAAAACCCATTTAACGTATGTTTTTTGCGTTATCAATACAAAAAAGGGAATTTATATATCAAGGCTTACAAATACCGAAAAATTTAAATAAATAATAAAAAGAAGACGAACATTATAAGTTATTTTGATTTGTCTTGAAAAAGTTTCGGCATATCGACTATATGCATTGGATTTTATTATCGATTGTACGATTTAAATGAATTGTAGGTTTTTTTTTCTGTAAAATTAATTAAATTCTCGACATTGCTTTTACAGGAACAAAACATGCACGTGAAGAGTCAAAAATGTAAGTAGAAAGTATATACAAGCCTAGTACTTGGTGGTAATTGATACAACATGACCTAATTAATTAAACAAATGATTGCGTATCACATTATGAAATTAGTTTTTTAGTGTTTAATATACCATTATTTATTACAATGTATAGTTATATGAAATTGAATCTACTGCATATATTTGTCCTAAAGGAAAAATGTCTTTTCATTGACTGCAACATAATGAATGAAAGGCATAGTATGAAAGTTTGAGGAGAGATGGGCTTCAAATAAGGACAAAAAAGATACCAAATGATCGGATGGATAAATCCTTTCTATTAAACAGGGACTTAATATTAAACAACAGTGTCATTTGATCAGGAATGCAGCATAATATATTTTCACATCAAATTCATTTTTATTCCACCATGTGTGCGTTTAGAAAAAAATATATTGTCATTAGTGGTACTTGAATTTAAATGTAGGAAATATCACATTGCTATACATCATAATGCACTCATCTGAAAACCTTTAGAGACACACGACAAAGTGCGCTATATTCATTCATAAAGTACCTTTGATTTGAGATGGTTACCTTCAAAAGTCACCCATCAAATATTATAAATCAAGATCAAATAGCTTATCAGTACCAAAGTTCTAGTTATTCGGCACGTAACACAATAGTGAACCTTAAGAACGCCAGTAAAGTCATCGACCTAGTGATGGATATAACCAATTGTAATTGAATATCAAATATGCGAAGTTTGACCTTTCATTTTATAACAGTGATAAATGCCAAATATAAGACATTTGAAAGTATCAAGTGTTAAAAATAAGAACTTGATCTCTTCGTGTCTACCTATAACTTCATGTTTACCGACATTTTATAACATGTTGATTTTAAGTCCTAGTATAACCGATAGATATGAACACAATGAACCATGACTAAAACGTAACATAGCCATGACCTTTAGATGTATTGTCTTTTTAGTGGAGACCAGTACGAAGACATAGGAATGGACAGTGCATCCTCTTACCAAGAATTTGGAGCAAAAGACAGTCCGAATATATATGACAAGATTGGTCGAGTACACACTGTAGACAAACACTATGAAAATATGTTACCTTAAAAGTATTCTAACCTGCTTTGCTTTATTGATATTTATTGTAACAAATGTCATCTTGCACTACCCATATACATTGAAAAACCGCCATTACTTCAGATTTTGTTTAGAGAACTAATGTTTCAAACAAAACTGAACCATGATAACGAAAACGAACAACATATAATGCGACCAATTCAAAAACCGAGAAGACATTAAGAGAACACAAAACACAATGGAAAACGTTGGCTTTCAACTTTAGTTTACAACATGTCCGATGAACTAGTATTATTCTTATTCATGCTTACCTATTTACAAATGAATGTATGTTGTTTCAAAAGTAATTGTTTGTATAGTCGCTATAGTTTTACTGTGGATTCTTAGGCTTTTCTACCTCAGGAATAGATTACCTTAGCTGTATTTGGCAAAACTTTTCGGAATTTTGGTTCTCAACTCTCTTCAACTTCGTACTTTATTTATTCTTTGTAACATATTGCGGTTCGAGCGTCTCTGATGAGTCTTTTGTAGACGAAACACACGTCTGACGTAAATATGAAATTTCAATCCTGGTATTTATGATAACTATTTTACATCAGTGGGTCGATGCCACTGCTGGTGGATCTTTCGTCCCCGAGGATATCACCAGCCCAGTAGTCAGCACTTCGGTATTGACATGAATATCAATTATATGGTAACGGTTATAAATTTCCTGTTTACAAAACTTAGAATTTTTAGAAAAATTCAGGATTCTCTTATCCCAGGAGTAGATAACCTAAGCCGTATTTGGCACAACTTTTAGGAATTTCGGGTCCTCAACGCTCTTCAACTTTGTACTTGTTTGGCTTTTTACCTGTTTTGATATAAGCGTCACTGATGAGTCTTCTGTAGACGAATGCGCGTTATAAATTATAATCCTGGTACCTTTGATAACTATTTTATTCATCATCATTCGTGAAATACCGTGAACGCACTTTAATTCGTAGGTATCAATTTTCGTGGTTTCTGCAATATTTACATCATTTGTACATGTTTGTGGGTTTTTAAATTCGTGGATTTAAGTTTTCTAGAAAAAAAAATGAAATATTGAAGCCTTTAGAAACGAGGGTTACAATTAGTCTGGATTGAGGGAAATTGCAAAGAAAACATTGTCCCGTATAAATCGTGGTGACAAAACTTATTAACCAAAGATAAAGTGATCAAAAAATTAAAGACAATCAAATGTGTTTATTAGGCCATACACATGTCACCTAAAGAAAACAGCAATATGAATAAATGCTATAAACGTATCTTGAATTGTAAAATAATTCTTATCAAAATCAAGCCCAGCATGAAATTATTATTTCCCATATGTACGAGAACTATTAGGGAATAAAAATGAACACTTTATCATACTTGTATATCGATACTTACTTGAAATCTGACTTTCATCGATCAAAAATATTTTTAATGATAATTAAAAGATGAACGTTGTACAGTTTATGCTATTAAAAATTAAATGGGTATTATCCTGCATGCAGTTGCAGTTAACAGTGCGTTTGCCCAGTAACTGCTATTATATTACTCTCAGATTTCACTCAAAACTACATAAGAATCTTTCCATGTCTTGATTTTGACAATGGTTGTTTTATTTCGTTGGACACTGAAATTCGTGGATAAGGTCATCCACGAAAACCACGAAAATTGGTACACCACGAATAAAAGTATTTTCACAGTACCCATTTTCAGTGATTTCATTTAGACCAGTGAACCAAGGTTTTAAAAATTTAACAAATTGTATGACGACTTTTGTATTAAACAAACACGTCAGAAGCGATTTGTCTCTTAGTAGGTCTAATTAAACAGCCATTCAAATTCGAAGTTGAAAACCAAATATTTCGAAAACGATACAAAACTTATTATTATTCAATCTCATGATCTTTAAATTTGTCCTATAATGATTAATTGCCTATTTTTATACGCCCGTCAAAATTCTGACGGGACGTATTTTGGTATACAAATGTCTGGCGTCCGTCTGTCCGTAGCTTGAGAATAACTTATTTTAATTTCATGAAACTTTACATAGTTTTTTTTTTATAATGATCAAACGATCTGTATAAAACAAGATTTTAACTTTTAAGTTACGGGACTTTATAACTAAAACGCGGGGGGGGGGGGGGGGGGGGGGGGCGGTTTGCATCTTGCGTGGGATCTCAAAAATGATTTATGATTATAGCTTATACACACTTCTTATTTATGATTATTGCATGAAACTTCGCACACTTGATAGTTATATTAATCTGAAAATCTGTATATTTTTTCGTAATGATTCTTTATGTTATTTGGAGTTATTTAATTTTATAGAGCTTTTGTTGAGCAATTGTTTTTCTGTCTCTTATATAAACTTCCTATCGATAAAGGTTAAGGAATGAGTTAGGATCTACTTAGCATGGCTTTCTGTACAACACTCGTGTTATTCCAAAAACATTTATGATGGGTTTTTTTTTCACAAGACATACCATGCGCTCGTGGCGCAGCTGTTTATAAAGATACGTATCTTGGTTAAGAAAATAACTCATCAAATGTATATACATGATGAACAGTGTGTACGTTAGACGTGCGTTTCGGCCGTAACATACTAACCAGTGAGTCTAAAGTACAAAACGTTATAAAGCCACATTAAAACCAGGTTGAAGTTTTTGTATTGTTTTTTTAAATTGTATCTCTCATCTTTCCTTGTTGTTAAGAAAATCAATACGAAAACGGAAAGTGCATGTTATGTGCTAAAATTGGACTTTAACAAAATATTATGTAAGCTTTGTCAACATTTAAAATAAACTTTATCAACACACTCAATGTTTTATGTGATACTTTGGTACACGATGGTACATGGCACGTTAAATTTAAAATGGGATATCTAAGGGACATCTAACTTTCATGGTCCAATATCCAAAATCCATATATATTGTTAGATTCAGAATTTGAATGTTTGATGAAATCGAACAAATTATAATTTTAGATACTTCGGACATCAATGTTGGCCAATTTAAAGACGGGACACAAAATCCAAAATTTTAGTACACGGTTTGATACAGCATAGTAAAGAACCCTAATTATTTAAGACTTTTAATTCAAACCCCATTGAAATTGGTCAAGAAACACGCAATGTATACAATGCATTAGTTAAATATTGTGTTTGGCCATTTTTTTTCATCCGTTAAAGCCATAAACCCCGTGATCAATCCCAACCTTTTGAGATCTGAAATCTTGTGGTACAATGTCAACGAGAACTTCAATTAAAATTATTGTTTGGAAACCAAATGTCTTTGAATTCCAAATAAGATGACAATGATAAAAAAAACGTCAAACCATTGTCATACGGATTGTGTGGTCTGGTGCTATTACTTCAAGCTTCAATATCATGATGACCGCATGTCTTTGTCAGGTCTAAAATGCATAAAGTGGGCCTTTGATCATTATTATTTTTCATTTCTTCAATTTTCAAAATACTTCAAGAAATTCGTTTCCTCATGTTATTCTCTATTCTTTATATGTTTGGTCCATATTGCTCTATCCTGTAAACAGCCATCCGGTAGCTACCTCATGTAGGCCTAGTATATGTATATATCTATATCGGTTTTAAAAGCTCTGAGGTCCCATTATGAAAAAAAGATCTTCAAATAATTGAATTCTTTTACATCATAGGCTTTTGAATATCGTTTCCAATTAAGAAAATCAAGAAATGTACTTTACTCAATAAAAATGTCCAGTCAATTTCACAATTAATGAGTCCATGTAGTATCCAGTGATAACGAAAAACTGACTAATGAACTTGTGAGTACACCTTCAAGTACTCACCATCCACCAGTAATGGTATCAACCAAGTGCTATAAAAAAAAAATCTGCAATGGTATGTATCACCAGAGACCAAAATATCCATTTTAATTAAATTCATAATGGAAACGTTGAATGTGTCATAGAGACAGTTCAACTCGACAAAAACGGAAAACAGACGATAGCCACAAATAATCAACAACACAGGGATTACATCCCAAAACCCGGTGCCTGGCTTCAAATACAAAATGTATCCCCTTTAAAATGATAGATTCTAGTCTAGTTCAGCGAAAACGGACGTTACAACAAACTCCGAAACATGTAAATTAACCAAACTATGTAAAAAGAAATACAAGACTAATAAAAGCCACAGGTTTCTAACTTGGGACTGACGCAAAAAATGTGGCGGGGTTAAACATGTTTTGTGAACTCTTAACCATGACACGGAATATGTTCTTCTCATATGTGTTATAATGGTATGATACTAAACCCCTTACGGGAGGGATTGTGCCTGATATTCATATGATTAAGATGAAACCTTTCAATCAGTTTAATTGAAGTCTGGAGCTGACATGTCAGTTAACTGCTAGTAGTCTGTTGTTATGTATGTATTATTGTCAATTGTTTAATTTACTTTTGCTACATCTTCTGACATCAGACTCTGACTTCTCTTGAACTGCATTTAAATGTGCGTATTTTTATGCGTTTACCTTTCTACATTGCTAGAGGTATAGGGGAGGGTTGAGATCTCATAAACATGTTTAACTCCGCCGCATTTTTGCGCCTGTCCCAAGTCAGGAGCCTCTGGGTTTTGTTAGTCTTGTATTATTTTTAATTTTAGTTTCTTGTGTATAATTTGGAGTTCAGTATGGCGGTTATTACCACTGAACTAGTGTATATATTTGTTATGGGGCCAGCTGACGCCTTCCCTTTAAAATGATAGACTATTGTCTAGTTCAGCGAAAACGGCTGTTACAACAAACTACGAAACATGTAAATTAACCAAACTATGTAAAAAGAAATAC
Organism: Mytilus edulis; assembly: GCF_963676685.1. NCBI lineage: Eukaryota > Metazoa > Mollusca > Bivalvia > Mytilida > Mytilidae > Mytilus > Mytilus edulis. The sequence goes on along the minus strand of NC_092353.1, from coordinate 77,829,756 downwards.
ATGACTAATAAAAGTCACAAGTTTCTAACTTGGGACAGGCGCAAAAATGCGGCGGGATTAAACATTTCTTGTGAAATCTTAACAAAATGTAGCCCCTTTAAAAAGATAGGTTATAGTCTAGTTCAGCGAAAACGGACGTTACAACAAACTCCGAAACATGTACATTAACCAAAATATATTAAAAGAAATACATGACTAATAAAGGTCACAGGTTCTTGACTTGGGACTGGCGCAAAAATGCGGCGGGGTTAAACATGTTTTGTGAACTCTTAACCATGACACGGATTATGTTCTTCTCATATGTGTTATAATGGTACGATACTAAACCCATAACGGGATGAATTGTGCCTGATATTCATATGATGAAGATGAAACCTTTCAATCAGTTTAATTGAAGTCTGGAGCTGGCATGTCAGTTAACTGCTAGTAGTCTGTTGTTATGTATGTATTATTGTCATTTTGTTTATTTACTTTTGCTACATCTTCTGACATCAGACTCTGACTTCTCTTGAACTGCATTTAAATGGCGTATTTTTATGCGTTTACTTTTCGATATAGCTATAGGTATAGGGGAGGGTTGAGATCTCATAAACATGTTTAACCCCGCCGCATTTTTGCGCCTGTCCTAAGTCAGGAGCCTCTGGCCTTTGTTAGTCTGTATTATTTTTAATTTTAGTTTCTTGTGTATAATTTGGAGTTCAGTATGGCGTTCATTACCACTGAACTAGTGTATATATTTGTTATGGGGCCAGCTGAAGGACGCCTCCGGTCGCGGGAATTTCTAGCTGTATTATAGAACTATTGGTGACCTTCTGTTGCTGTCTTTTCTATGGTCGGATTTTTGTCTCTTTGACACATTCCCCATTTCCATTCTCAATTTTAGCTATATCTCTTGCAAATGATAGGGGACTAAACGCAGCGATACGTAGAGTAAAACTCAGTTTGAAAGAAGTCCGAGTCCGATGTGGGATAAAAAACAGGAGAAACTGAGAATATATGGTTGAACTTGATGATATTTTATATATAATCTCTGATATAACTGTTGCATGCATCTTTATGGCTCTGGTCTAGCTGCGGCTTAAAATCTTAAAATGCAGGTAGTGATATTAGAGACATTCATGTCTAAAATTATATTCATATATGTACAAATGTATATGATTGTCAGAATATATTTCTTATTGGAGTTTTGATGCTAGAAAATAATATGTGTCAATTATGAAAAATCTTTGTAATGAATTACTTTGATCATCTCCCTTAATTCATACTTTTATATATCTTATCTTATTTTATACGGATCTGTACATGACGTCATTACTTCATGACCATGATGACTTTCAGTTTTAAATTTTTTTCGTAAATATTGCCATCATTGGCATTTAAAATTTTGTATTTTACGTTATCATTTTATGCGAATGACCACACACAGTTACGAAGAATTAGTATTTTTAAACATATTCTATTTGCTAAGATATGTTAAAGGGATGAATCAAATTGATAAAAAAAACTTTTTTCATGCTAGTTTACACGTATGTACATTTATTTATATACAGTTGTGTCACAATTGCAAGGTTTTAAACAATGCAAATTTTGTCAATATGTTCTTTTTTTTGTGTAAAATTTGATACTTCTCCCCTGTTCCGCGACTGATAAATTATGAATATTTCTTAATAAAAAAAATTGCTCGCAGGAAAAAATGTTGACTAATAGTTTAAACAGTGTTTATTCATGTTTGATGCATGGAATTTAAAATGATATTATTCATGTAAACTACACGATGTCATATCTACAGTAATGTCCTATTTATACTTGTTAAACGGGTATAAAAATAGAAGTACTTCCTGGTTCATGAAAAATTACACAAAATGTCAAACACATTCTGTCTTCAAGAGGTAAGTACTATTAAGCTATACCGTTTCTTGTACATTCCATTGGTACATTGTATAATAAACTACATTAATTATATAGCACTTTCAACACGATATTAGATTAGTTCTGTTTATCGTTGATTTGAATATTTTCCTTATTTTCTTTAAAGTGCATATTTTTAAATCAAATTGATATATGCCAAAGGTGTATGATTATCAAAATAAATGTGTTTTTTTTTTCGCAGGGTGAACAATATCAATTTATTACACGTTAAATTTGTTTTTCATTAATTTTTTTGTCATAAGTGTATTAATATGTTTTCTCAATTGAATTAATTGATGTTTTTTAATATCGACCGACCGGCGACTTTAGGGTATGGGTGTTTGCTTAATTACATCCACTGCATTTTGAACTTTCAAAAATGGCCAGATAGTTACCTCATTAAATCATACCAAGTCTCCTTATTTTCATTTTGCTATTACTTTGTCTGAAAACGGACAGTTTTATAAAATCACAACGTGTATATTAAATTCAGAATGATACTTAAGTTTTAGAGATAGTTTCAAATTTATGCAACTGAGCACTTTATAGTGACATTACTTCAATATGTTCAACACTAATACAAGGAAACTTAACTACTAGTATCAGACAGTATTAAAACCGAAAGCAATACGATTAAAGACAAAATTAATAAAACGCTTATACATTTTTTTTTGTTAAAGGTATTTTGTGTGTGCTTAAGTGATCGGTAAATTGCATTTAATTTTCTTCTTTTATGACAGTCTTCAAACATTGAGTGAGGTTGAATCAAACCTTCAAAACGCCATGTATATATGTAATCATTTGTAAAATGACTGAATAAATAGTCAACGATCAATCTTACAGGGCGATGGATCATGTAATATGATTCTGTACACTACAAAATATAATATATAACAAGTCAAAAAGGGTACAACATCACCATTAAATAACTATAAAATACACAAATATTAGATATTTCGGATAACAGATATCCTTCTTCGGTAATTGCACAATGACAAATGAATCATGTCAATTCAAATTGAGACTCTATCAAAATCTTGATTTATACAATTTAAGCGAACGCTGGAACAATTTTAAAATTTCCAAACACACCGCAAAGACTACAGAAATATGCCAAAAATAAAAATAGTTATTTACGATGTGAAATGGCACAACTCTAGATTTCCAAAGGTTGTGACAGTTGAGATGTTATAACTGCATTGAGGGCAGTCCTCAAACAAAAAAATCAAAAATGTCCTAACCGATCAAGGATGGTATAAATTAGACAACGGTAGGGCAATTACAACAGAAACTACATATTTAAGCCTCCCAAACGAATATCAGTATAATACTGATTGAAAAAATAAGTATTGTATAATGAGGTAAAATAATTGAACGTGGCAACGTACTTATACATCATCCCGAATCAATGAAAACCTGTAATTTAAACTGTTATTTTAAAAATAATTTCGAACTGTAAAGCCAGTACTAAATCCGGCGTTGTTTGAAACAGGTAGTCACAGGAAAATGAGGGACTCGTTCTATGTTTTTTCATTTATACCCTCTGGGGAGACTGTCCGTAACTTTCTTATCCAAAATCTTTCCCGAGCGACTCTGTCGACCTTCGACCAACCCTCGTTGTGGTCTATGATCGTGATGGTAAGGTTTTTGAGATCAGCTTGTGTGTGTCCAGGTGATCTCAAATGACGACTTACGGGTAGGTCGGGCTTGCAAGTGTAGTCACTTCGATGACCATTCATGCGTTTGTTAAATGGCTGCTCTGTCTCGCCAACATACTGCATGCCACATCGACATTGAAGGAGGTATACAACATTCTGGGTTTTGCAAGTTACATTGCAATATATAGTGTACACAGACCCAGTCGAGTGGCAAGTGAATGTTTGAGTATTCAGTATTTGTTGACAAGTCAGGCAACGTCTGTTACCACATGACTTGCACCATCCTGCAATTGAACAGCTTTTATTTGAGGAGACGTCAGCTCTAACAAATAAGTCTTTCAGACTTGCTGGTCTACGAAAAGCTAAGACAGGAGGATTGGGAAAGATCTTGGATAATTTAGGGTGTTTGGCAATAGTTTGCCAATTGGCACGGATCAAACGTGAAAGGTTATTAAAGGCTGGATTGTATGTAAGAACAAACGGGACTATTTTGCTGCGCCTCTTCCGTTTGTACTGTAAGAGGTCATTGCGGCTGTTATTGTTAGCGCGCGCAAACCCCTTATCTATGTCCAATTTCTTATAACCATTTGTATATATGCTACACATGTTATATAATCGTTGAGAAACAACCTACTCAATGTATATGATTGACTTTCATGATTATATCATGGCGGTCAGTTTTGAACGTCTAATTATGATTCCGTTGTTCGACGGTCCATCCGTCTTTGCAGTAGTTGGAGTGTTTAAATGGTCGACGATATTTCTTTTTTTTTGAATAACTAATGCGACAGTGTACGTTCAAATTTCACTTTAAAAACTAATGTACGTGGACCATGTTTTTTCCTTAATATAAAAATACTATAATGATTATATAGCCAATGGGTAAATCAATGTTTTCTAATTGAGGAAAAGTTCACGATAGAATTGGTTTACATTCAATGAGAGAATTACCGTTCATAAATTTTCCCGAAACATGAAAATCCTTGGATTATAAAAAATATCCCACACACGTTGTCCTATCAATTTCATAACTTAATGATTTGTCTTTGATTCTCAAAATTATTTTTTTTCTGAAAAGAAGGATATCATCATGACACTTTTACAACAAATTTCATTAACTTATGATAAGAGACATTCTTAATAATCTTCTGGCAGCAATTTAAAGACGTGTGTTCTTGGCACATGCAGCTTACTGTTGATTGGAATACCCTAGTGAAGACGAAATTTTGGAAGAAAACCGGCGATCAGTGGTGGATCCAGGGAGAGTGTGTCCGGGGATTGGAACCCCATTTTTTGACGATCAATGAATTTGGAACCCCTCCTTGATCCTGAGTTCGGAACTCCCCTTTACAACTGGCTTGATCTGCCCCTGACCTCGTAGCTATTTGTTTTCTTATTTTTTTCAGTTTTTGAAATGTTCATTCAATGTCTTACTGCTCAGTATACTGTTGATGCCATGTTGTGCAATAGAAGAAAATACCAACTGTACCGCTGATGCTAACTGTACAACTAGTAATTCTGAATGTGATACAAGTATAAGTCGATGTCAATGTCTAATTGGTTTCTATGACGGTGGAACTTATTGTAAACCAAGTGAGATCTTTATACAATTAAGGGAAATTTGTTTTTATACTTATATCATGAACTTTTACAACCAATAACAATGTGATTTCGAAAAAAAAGTTAGTTAGCTAGTATAAAATTTAAATCGCAGCTGCCTTTTTATTCTAACATATCAGTGATCTTTTAGCAAACGTAATATTGGAGAAACGAATTTTTATTTGTCTAAATGAAATAAAGGGATGACCTCTGTGTTCATGTCTGCTTACCTGTTTTTTTTCTCCCTTTGTGTACACGTATAATGTTATGTACAGTAGTATGGTGAATTACAGATAAGGTTTTGTTATCATGCTTGATGACTTATTTCGTCTGGCGTATTAAATTAGAATCCTGGTATCTTTGATAACTATTTCACAGAGTTACAAGAGGAGACCTACATCTACATGTAAATGCATTTACAAACAAGCAGATATGCACAAAAAGAAATATTATACACAGGCAAAATTTGCTCACGTGAATTTCATATAAATCTCACATGAAATTCCGTTGAACAATTCATTTGAGATTAGCCAAAAAACAGCTTATTCCTTAATGGAAGATTAGAATCATATTCAAAACAATGTAGCTGTGGCCATTGATTGACAACCTTAAATTATCCCATTGACTGGGGCAGATTAGGTGAACGTGTGTCTGTAACGACAACTGCTCACTACTTACTTATTATAGAATTTAAACTGTGGGGTCACCAAAGGTTCTTAACGCCTTTAATATTAAAATAGTTCGAAAAAATAATCAGGAATAACTTTATGTTTTGATTTGTATTATTGATATAAATCAAAACATCGTGTTATTCCTGATTAGTTTTTCTAATTTCTTTATTTAGGTGTTGATAACCTTTTGTGACCCAACAGTTTAAGTGCCTTTAACAAGTACATAGTGAGCAGCGGTTGTTACAGCGAACGTTCACATAATCTGCCCCAGTCAATGGGATAATTTAAGGTTGTCAATCAATGGCCACAGCTACACTGTTTTGAATATGATTCTATATAGACAGACGAAGAAGCATACTTAACAACATTATTATTTTTACCTGTGTATAAAATGACGTTATTTTGCTTAAAATAGTTTAACCAGGTTAAATCCACCATTTTTTACATTTGCACCAAGTCAGGAATATGACAGTTCTTGTCCATTTGTTTTTGATGTGTTTTGTCATTTGATTTTGCCATATGGTTTGAGACTTTCCGAATTGATTTTCCTCTGAGTTCAGTATTTTTGTGATTTTTACTTTTTACTGATTTTACTTTTACATTTCACAGCGGTTTTATACTTTTACCTTAGTTTCAACCTATATATTTACTTTTTACATAAATTATGCATCCCCTCATTTTTATTAACTATGTATTTGCATTGTATCACAATTTAAATGTATTCGTTCATTGTGTGTTAATTTGACGTCTTACTTCGTTTTATGATTGAGGTAAGCCTTCCAATTGATATTTTATAGAGTGTATTTCTATGTTGTGACGTTACACTATTGTTTCAGAAAACAAGAAAAAAGTTTTCGTACCATTAAAACGTTTAATCCCGCTGCATTTATTTGCACCTGTCATAAGTTAGGAATCTTATGTTTAGTGGTTGTCGTCTGTTTATGTGGTGCATACATGTTTCTCGTTTCTCGTTTTTATATAGATAAGACCATTGGTTTTCCCGTTTTACTGGTTTTACACTATTTATTTTGGGTCCGTTTATAACTTGCTGTTCGATGTGAGCCAAGGCCCCGCGTTCATAGCCATACCTTGACCTATAATGGTTTACTATTATAACTTGTTACTTGGATTGAGTGATGTCTCATTTGCACTCATTTGCACTCATACCACAACTTCTTATATCTATTATACATGAAACTTACATGAACAATTCATGTGAATGTGCTGACTGAACAACTTCATTATTGAGTAATGTCTTTTTTGAAATATGGAAATTTGATTTATTAGTAATGCTTTTCCAGACAAATTGACATTTAAAAGCTTTTGAGTTTTGTAGTTACTTATGAACTTCTATAAACATGTATAAAGAAGATTTTATATGCATATTTATATGCTGTTAATATGTTTCTTTGATATCTTTATTTTTTCGTAAGAGTTAGCGCCTGGAGGAGGATGTAATTAAGATGTCCAATGCATAGCTAATGCTGAATGTAGTACTACAGAAAACAAGTGTAAATGTAACGAGAACTACTTTGATAATGATTTGACAGATTCTGGAGTGGGAGGAGTTTGTATTCTGAGGAAGATTTGTCATATTTCCCCTTTTTAATGGATAAACAGAAATATAGGATTAATAAAACTGTTCACAAATTCTTTTTAAGCAATAGTCAAAAAGTGCATAAGATAGCGTCAACAATATACGAATCAGTCAGATATGTTTAAATAAAATTGAGAAAAGAAATAGGAAATGTGTCAAAGTGACAACCACCCGACCATAGAGCAGACAACATGACTATGTTGTATTGTTACACCACTATCCCAGGTTAAAAAGGGGGGTTGAGCGCTCATAAACATGTTTAATTTTGCCATATTCCTATGTGGCTGTCCAAAGTAAGGAGCCTGTAGTGTAGAGGTTGTCAATGGTTCACGTCACTTTATTATGGCACCCTCAACGGAGTATTGTTATTCTACGTTTCTTTTTTTTCTTATTTTTCTTGCAACAAATTTTATCCGCGTGATTTCTCGAAATCCAATGGACCAAAGTTGATGGAACTTTGCTATATTAAGGACCTTCATGTGTTGTGTTGCAGGAAGCATGGAATGGTTCAAGATGGCTACCGTTACCATGGAAACAGAACAAATGTGAAAAATTCCAGTTTCGGGTTTTGGTGAACTGTTTGGATATGCTTTAACTCAGAATCATTATATTTTAATACAATGTCAGTGCCCACTATATACAGGTGTTGGATGATTTTGGCACTCATTGGAACTACTATGTTCCCATGGAAACAACACCAAAAATTTCAAAAATCACAAAATGCTCCAAGCTTCATGAAACTTCACACTAACGATGAGCAACATTAGAAGATGTGGCATTTGGAGTTGGAATTCCCAAAATGGCTCCTGTTACCATGGAAACAATGCAAAAAGGTCAAAAATTTCAAAAAAAGATAAAAATGCTGCAAACTGGATGAAACTTTACTGAAATGGTCACAAGCATAATCAGAAATGACTTTTGAAGTTGGAATTTTTAAAATGGCCGCCGTTACCATGGAAACAGCAAATTCGTCCAAAATATCAAAATGCTCCAAACTTAATGAAACTTCACAGTAATGATGAGCAACATTGGAAGATGTGCATTTTGAAGTTTGAATTTTCAAAATGGCCGCCGTAACCATGGAAACAGCATAAATATCCAAAATTTTAAAATGCTCCAAACTTAATGAAACTTTACAACAATGATAATTTGAATGTGTAGATGCACTGTTTGAAATTGGAATCTTCTAGATTGGTGCCGCTCGACTGGAACTACGGGAAGGGTGCCATCCGCTATTGCTTGCAATGGCAAATCTAGTTATATTTGTTTTTCGTTTATAGTTTTATTATAGACCGTTTATTATAAGGCCGTTAATTTTATCTATCCTAGCCATTAAATAATGCATAGAAGCTACAAATTTCAAAATATTTATCGGACAATATGTAAATCTAAAAGAAATGGAAAGAACATTTTTTTTTGTGGGAAGAAATTTCTTACAAATTATTGTTCCAGTTCAAATACAAGTTGATATTGTATTTAGCCTCCTTTCACTTAATACTCGCACCATTTAAACAACTGATCGAAGAAAGAGAAAATTAATCTGTAAACAACTGATAATATATACTCGGAAACTAAACTAAATGTTTTAAGAACAGCACTTTTGTTGCATCTTTATTCAATCAAAACAGATTTTGTCAGACTCTATATTATATCATGCTGGTTCAATAATTGAAGACAAAATCAGAAGTATACAATTCCAATGCTTTGACAGATTATATAAGAAATGGCAAATTATAATAAATGAAATTTTAAAGTATAATTCAAGTCAATACCTTTTATATTAATTACATCTAGTAAAAAGTGAACTGTTGTTCTCAAATTCTCAATATTTAAGGAGAGACAACTTAACAGTGTGTTATCTTTTTTAATGCGTAACCTGCCTCCGTTACCTTCAGTAACATATCCCATTGTGAGGTTTTGTTTTGTTTTGTGTTTCATTATAAAACGATATATTAGAGATTTTCATGTAAAAGAAAAAGTATGCAACTGAATTGTAATGAATTTCAGTAAGTTACAATTTCAGTAAAAATATCATTCTTTTCTTTGAATTTGATAATAAATAGATATTAATGGAAAGTTTTTATTTTAGTTAAGCCGTAGTGCGCTGCCAAAATATAAAAGTACATATACATACAGTGAAACCATTTAAACAAACATGAATATTCTGACATTATTCATGCCTACCTTGAGATCAACTAAGTGTGGGGCTTCGATTATTGAACGACAAATTCTAGAACCATTCAGAGTGTGGAGATTTCAAGGATCGTTTTAATGAATAAAGTTCCACAACTCTTTAAAGTCTTAAATTGATATAAAAAGGAGCTTATGTAATCAAATATAAGCATCAACCAAAGTTTTAGAAAAACTGCTGAAATAATTAAATACTCCACTACAAATTTCTATTTTCTTTTTACTGCAAAAATAAACACGAATCTGCTTGAATTTAATGGAACCGAAAATCAGTAAAAGTCAATCGTGAACCGGCTTCTGTATAACAATGTATAAACTACAAAAAGTAATCAGTTATTTGTTTTGTTTTGGTGTTTCATACTGACACATGTGTTCTGTTTTAGCTTCATATCCTTTAAACATTATTTTACTTAAAGATGGAACTGTTTTACTCTCTAATATATATATTAAGTACAGTCTTAACGTATACGCTGACCCTATTTACTCGTTTATTTACACGTGTTATAAGGGCATTTTTTGTTTGTTCTTTCATATCAATTATTCATCATTCATCCACATGACTAATTTTTTTTACCTAAAACAAAATTTCATACATTAACTTGTAAACCAGACTAACTGTATATGACTTTATATGCTGCAGGCTTAAGATATATAACATGATAACAAGAACTGTGTAGCTTTTACCAAGACATTTAAGTGATGAAGGTTAATACAGAAAAGAACTTCGGATGCATGAAATTTAAATAACATGTTGTTTTTATTCTTACATCACTGTTTCGATACCTCTGGTGGTGGAATTTAAATATTGTCACAATACTGTTGTCTGCTTGATAACAGCCCTTTTGTTAGAATTGTTTAATATCTATAGTTATTTCAGTTTTGAATAGAAATGAGAATAAAATATTGTTGATTAATAGATGACTTTAGAATAGTTTTCTATAAAGAAACAAACTTGCAAGTTTAAAGGTTAAAATGGATGCTCAAACACATTTGTCTATTTTTACAGAAAAGGAAATAGGAGTTGAGTGCACAGATAATGTACAATGTTTGGGTTTCAATTCTGAATGTGGAACTTGGTCCGGAAAATCTGTCTGCTATTGTAAATCTGGATTCTATGACAACAATAATAATAACATTGGAGGAACCTGCAATGAATGCAAGTTTTTTTTTTTAAATTAAAAGATGAGTCAGTAAAGTCATCGAAACATAATAGGCATTATTCCAAGATTTAGTAAAACCTTGTATAACAGACGTTTCTCAAACATCCGTATTACAGCTGTTTAATTATATTCTCTATTATAATCAAATATTCAGACTCATAGTAATTTTTGTATTTATGTAAAAGTGAAGCGAATTACTTCAAACTCATATGTCAAATACAAAGTGATAATGCCATGGCAAAAAAAAAACGATTGACAGGACTTGATGTTAAAATTAAAACATTCTGATAATCCGTTTAAATACAGACAAAGCATTATGAAATAAATTTATAAATAAACAATCTTGAAATGTTATTTATGATTAAATGTAATGATGTGAACCCAACCTCGGCATTCAGATAAAAAAAAGTGCTACCATTAGAATAGCTTCATCTTTACCCTGTTACCTGTACACGTTTTATTCTAAAACCCTTTATTGTTTGTAACTGTTCATATTCTTCCGGTTTAAAACAAGGAGTCGTTGCTGATTGCTTTTGGTTCTATTAAGCTACTTTATAACTGCTAAATATATACAAATGTAACATGTTTTTCAGTAAATGAGTTGGAAGTTGGGAATCCAACTTTGACTTTGAGATCAGAAACTTATTTAGAGATGGAATGGACAGCACCCACACCATTGGGTGCTGTAGAAGAATTCAGATACCAAGTAGGCTCGGGTGCTGTAATGTCTGTCAACAAGGAATCAACAGTGAATATTACTGGACTGAATCCTGGTAGCTTGTACTTAATTAAAATTATCTCTGTGGATACAAACAGTGGGCCAACTGAACAGACAACTTACGTAGAAATTAGTTTTGCAACAAGTAAGTTTCGATTACAAAATCATAACAAAAATACGAAGAAAGTATGTTTTCATTGTTTGTTTTCAAATTGAACATGCCATTGGTTTGTTTGTCTTAAATGCAGAATACAAAGATCATTGGGGTAAAACCAAATTTGAAACTTCAAACGATGAAGATCAACTTGTTTACAAACATACTAGAAGTTTCAATATATTTCATAGTTTCTCACTTTTAAATGAAGTTACATGTAATCATATTTTTGGCACGGTTTGATCGCATAACTCATGTCTATAAAACATGATATGCAGTGATTTGTCTCTTTTGACGTTTTACATGTCTCCGCCTGTTTCTGTCCGTTCAATTTCTGGATTTAAAATGTTTCATGGACATTACATGTAGTTTCATAAATTTCTTGACACTCTTAAATGATTTCAAGTAGTGTGCAGCTCCTATTACATTACTTCCTGAGATACCTAATTGGCATTCCTTTGCGTGTGTTGGGCTGTCCCTACTGTTGATAAACATTATCCATAAAAAGAACTAAACACGGCAGGAATGATACATTATAGTTCTTTTATAAAAATTCTTCACTTCCATGCAATCATGTTTAAAACAGACAAAAAATAATAAAACCGATGTTAAAAAACCTTATTGGCAGTCATCAGTGTTTATATATACAATAATGGAAACATAATATATATTGTATCATGACAGTGCATCATAAAATTGAGAATGGAAATGGGGAATTTTTCAAAGCGACAACAGCCCGACCATATAACAGACAACAGCAGAATGTCACCAATAGGTCTTCAATGCAGCGAGAAACTCCCGCACCCGGAGGCGTCCTTCAGCTGGCCCCGAAACAAATATATATATATATATATATTAATTCAGTGATAATAGACGTTATACTAATAAACTCCAAATTATATAAAAAAAACTGAAATGAAGTTTAAACTTATTTGGCTGGATGAAAAGCACTTGTTTATTTGGATATTATTGTATGTTATATTTCTGGTTGCTTTTAAATATTTAAAAATTCATTCATTCATATACTAGTATATTCATTATAGATATTTATTCATATGTGAACTTTATAGTGCCTGCAGTACCAGGACCTATAGATTTAGTCAGCAGTGATCTCATAGCTTCAGATGGACAAAGTACAATCACATGGAAGTCTACAGGAACAGTTACGTCTTATACTGTAACTATCAGTGAACTGGTTATGAATCCAATTGTAGTAAATAATCCTTTCTATGTGATTGGTGGTAATGCAGCTAAAAATGGACATAGATACACACTTACAGTAAAAGCCCATAGTTACAATCTAGAGAGTGGTGAATATTCAGAGGAGTTTCGAACTGCGATTACACGTAAGTGATGTATCAATAAAATATAAATGACTCATTCTGTGCTCTGGATTTATAGTATTAGGCCACTAACAAAGTGTATAATGGAATGATTTACCGACTTTTCTAACATTCTACATTAAGACTAGTGGTCTTTCAAAGTTATTAAGTCTAGAGTATTAAGAACCTACTTTTAAAGCCAACAACAACAACTTATAAGCTGTTTTCTCGAATAATTTTTTCAATCTTCCATCGTCAATTTCTTCGTCTTTTCAAATAAATCATGTCTACTTACTGCAAATAAAATATACTAAGTTTCCACGCGGTTGCTTACAACCAGTTATATTCCTAGACTTGTATGGAGGGTAAGATATATAATTTGTTTTTAATTTGCTGATAATAGAGTCAATATTTATATTCTAATCAAAACGATATTAAATGATTAGAATACGTTAATATTAATCCGTTTTTCCCGGATTATCTTTCAATTTTCGGCTTGGTTCACCATCGTATATATTTGCTTAAAGGCACCAAACTTAAAGCGCGTCATTTTTATAACCGTCTAATTGTGTCCGTTAAAATACACGACAAAACGTATGTTATACACTTATCCAGGAATTTCTTTTAGCCCGATAATTTACTCTTACGAAATACTCTTATCCTGGAAATTTCTTTTTTTCAAATAAATATGCTTAGAAGTATTAACAAACGGTTCTATTATTTGAGATCGTAAGTTATATTGATGAATTGTATTTTATATGCATTTACTATTAATATTAATACAAGTTCATTTGACTTATTATACCGAAATAGGAATAATAGCTGCCGAGATCTAAAATAATGTCTCCAATGTACATGTATCTGTTACCCCCTTAGAAAACTTGAAATAGGAACCAGCTCTAGTTCGCGGTATTTTTCAAGATGAAGTTTTCAGCAATATTGATGCTGTTTAACTTTTTATTATTTCTTCTGATGAAAAAGAAAAGGTATTTATTAATTATTTTTAGTTGTTTTTTAATTGATAAAAACCTTGCATAAACAATTCTATTAATCATCATAGTGCAAGTTACATGCCAAAATTTGACAAATAGAATTCACTCGTGTCAAAATGATTAAATCCAAACGATTAGAGATAAACAAAATACATTTTTGTAACTTTTAACGAGTATAGAAAAATATTAGTCAAACATAGCATAAAGTGTCGAGCCCCTAATGAAAATAACTGTATTTTAATAATAAATGTCACCATGCAATGGCTTGGGTTCCTGACGATGGTCATGGCCATGGTCAATTAGTTAATTCTAATTGGTCTAAATAGAGGTTCAAAATTCACCTTATGATCTATGTAATTGGGGTTGTGGGATAGGCTTTGACAACGATTTATTGAAATATTTGTAGATTGAATATTCATTTCCACCTAACATAAAGTTATTCACGCTTTTTGTTCGCCAAAAATTTATTTCCACTTTTGACCTCAACTGGTTCCAGCACTTTGTGTTTGTTTTGGCCAGGCCAGGGTATATTTTTCTAAATCTTTGTTGCATGAGATTAATTTTTTTTAATGTATTCTCCCTTTGCAAATAAGAATTATTTCAATATTAGTGCATTATTCAAAATAATCGAAATACTATGTACCGATAATGCTTGTTTATAAACTGAAATCTAATTAAAAAGAAAAAAAATATCACAGAATATGTTTGTTCCCTGGTTAATAGTAATAGGATAAAGGTAAATATCCAGGTTAAGGATACTTCCTGGATAAGTGTATAACACACGTATCACATTATCCAATCGTGCCCGACTCCCCTAAATGTTGCAAAACATACCATCATACAAAGAGAAACTTTCAAAGGGAGATATTCTGTTACCTCAAATTTGGATAATAAATCTATTTCATTATAATAAAGTCTTTGGCACATTCATTGGGATGGCAAACGTGTTCACCATCACATAAGAATGATTCATAATGTTGTCTATTGACAAATTTGGTAAATGGTCTTTTGTCAGCCTTCATTAATTATTGCAACAATCATATCTTCTGAAACAACTGAGCCAAAATTAGATAAGCGTGAAAACAATTAGAATTGCGGTATTACGTTTAAATATGTGTCCGATTACCCAACCTACCAACTATCTTAGATGACCTACGTGGCTACATATAGAAATAGGGGTCATCCGAGGTTATGTCTATTATTTTGAAATTCGTTATAAATAGAGAAATGCTGACAAAAACAATATTTTCTAGATTGATAGATGAATCGAAACTTCAAGTTGTAAAAATAAACAGCAAAAAAAGATTTTCGAAAAAGCATGATGATTGAAATCATTGGGCGACACCTTATTAGAGTTATTGCCCTTTGAAGACAATTTTTACGATTTGTTTTTAGTTTTTAGTTTTTTCTTAATATCTAAAAATCAAAATAAATCAATAGAAACTTGAATATTAAAAAATGATCACCACGACAAGGTATGCATTTAAGATCATTTTTGAAGAATTTTTCTTGCAACTTCTCATTGTAATTTTTTTTTACCTTCAACAAGGAATTTTACAATTTTATTTCCATTATATGATATAAAAATATCAAAAAATAATTAAAAAGAAACTTTAAATTAAAATATCAGCAGGATAAGAGCCACAAATAAATCAGGTTTTCACGATATAGTGTCTTAAACATGAAACCAAGATATTCTACCTTAAAGAGAAAAGGGAACATTGTTTCGTTAAATCATTGCTTTGCGGTGGACGTTTCGTCCCCGAGGGTATCACCAGCCCAGTAGTCAACACTTCGGTTTTTCCGAAAAACTAAGGATTTTCTATCCCAGGAATAGATTACCTTAGCCGTATTTGGCACAACTTTTTGGAATTTTGGATCCTCAATGCTCTTCAACTTTGTACTTGTTTGGCTTTATCAATATATTTTGATATGAGCGTCACTGATGAGTCTTATGAAGACGAAACGCGCGTCTAGCGTACTAAATTATAATCCTGGTAGCTTTGATAACTATTTGCTATTAATCATTTTCAAAGACAATCCGGTACATGTTTAAATGTTTCTATTGAAACCTCTGGTTTCACCATCGGTGTGACAGAGGGTTACTTTGTTGTTGTTGTTTTCTGTAAAGTAGACCGTCTCTCCTCATAGGAATTATTGATTGTCCGTAAAACATGTAAACGAGGATGTTTTTACCCTTTTTGGTGTTTTTAGCAAAAACCAAATATAGCAAAAAACTAAACAGACAAAATGTACAGCATAACATGATTAGCAAAAAAAGACATCTTTGTCATGAAATTTATTCATCATATTTATGTCTACGATGTTGGAGAGAGTCCATTGTTGATTATGAACATCTTCTTTTTTTATAGACCTAGTTTGTACAATGCCTGATTCAGCGACATAGGTTAAATTACATATAGCTCTGTCACAAAAAGTTACATATTAGGTCTGGTTGAGTAAACTTTACAGCGATTGTGGTCCTATGACAATCCACATCTTAAAGCAATATCCTTAATTACCCAATGAGGAAGATTCGACATGTTATCAGAATCAACTGCATCTGAATGTTTATCCCTTATAAAAAAAATGAAAACAACACGTTTAATAATTTCTTGTGTCCGAAGCGCTTTTACCCACCCAAAGAAAATATTACATTCGGTAGTAAACATTGAATATTTTTTAAATAAAAAATGTTTACATTTAAAACAGAACCAAACCCACCTGCTCTTCCTTTAACCTGCAATGAGGATGATCGTAAATCTACATCTATCTATGTGAGATGGCAAGCACCTACTATACCTAATGGAGACATACTGTATTATCTGGTAGATATAGTCTCTGGTCCTACAACAGTACCACAGTTTAACACCTCAACTAATGTGTTGGTGCAAAAGGTTGAACCTTTAATGGAAGGTATCGTGACTTGATATTTCGATATTCATTTAAACAGTCTGCATATAATAGTCTCATCTTTAATGGCTTTGATAAATTGATATTAGCTACAGATAGGTTTCGGTGTAACGTAAATGGAGTTTGTGTATTTTTCCTAAGCTGCCTTTTATAAAGATGCTAATCGTTGATTATTTAATTTGAATTAGCAAATTGGAACATGTGGTACTAATAAGTCTGGTAAAGATATTTCTTAATTACTTAATCGTAGGGGTGATTAAAGCAAGGCTAAAAAAAAATAAAAAATGTTTTGAAAACAACTTTTTCTAAGAATGCCTAGCTGTTTCTACTAAAAAAAGGTAAAAAGAACTGACCTTTTGTTAATTCCATGTCAGTAATGATCGAACATGCATTTAAATTTAACCATATCAGATAACATTTTGAACACATTCCTTAAAGTGTTAATGTTTCAACGAAACTGAACAAGAAGATATGAAAGAACTTACAAAATCCAATCAGGTGACAGAGGTGGTTGCCATTATTCTGTCCGGTCAACCTTTGCATGCACTTATGTCGATATTACCCGATAAAATATTTTTAAACAGATCAACATATGTATTATGTCAAATTATTATTGTGATGTGTTGATATTTCTCGATGTTATTGCATCCAACTACTGAATGGACACAGACAGGTCAAAATGAATAAACATATATTGTATTTTTCTTTGATAAAAAAAATGCATACAGATATTGTATGAGATGAAGCAATACAAAATAAAGAATTATAAAAAAAACCTACTGAATTGACACAACTCTTACCTAGTGCGTTAGTGTTTATCTCATTACAAAGAATTTATTTATATATTATTATGAAAAAAGACCTGAATTGATGGTAACCTTCATGTTAGTGAATATTAAGATATCTTGCATTAGCTTAAAATGAGGTACACCTGCTACAGCCACTTGGTCGTGTACTTTTGAATGGTTTTATAAATGTTCATTCCCTAAAAAGTTCATCTTTAAGGGTAACAGTTCCTGAAAAAGTTGAAGATTAACATATATTTCTGCAAAGTTATTGTTATGGAGTACCACAATCTGTTCGGGAACTTGTTGTTGGTGGCAAACATTTAATAATTGATGCGCATCTGCCGTTCTAAATTATAATACTGGTACCTTTGATAACTAATTTCATAGTAATTGAGAATGGAACAGGGAATATGGGTAAGAGATACCAATCCGACAAAGAGCAGAAAAAGACCAACACAACCAAGCCACAAAACAATACACAAGACTAACAAAGGATAGATGTTCCTGACTTGGCATAGGAGCATAAATGCAGCAATACATGTTTTTGATAATTACACCGGATCTGCAAACACACAGAAAAATGAACACGTAAACGAAATTTCAAAGTTGTCAGAGTCGTAACAGAAAAATTTTATCAGATGACAATGATGAACATAGCTTAACACGACAAGCAGTTACTGACATT
Source organism: Mytilus edulis (assembly GCF_963676685.1). Classification (NCBI taxonomy): domain Eukaryota; kingdom Metazoa; phylum Mollusca; class Bivalvia; order Mytilida; family Mytilidae; genus Mytilus; species Mytilus edulis. The sequence goes on along the minus strand of NC_092353.1, from coordinate 77,811,401 downwards.
CCAGCTCTGGTACTCGATTTAACTGATCAGGTTATATGAATTTGCTTTTAAACAGGAATACACTGAAGATAAAAACAAACACAAATGCAGTGCAGATGAACTATTGTAAGATTTAACTCGCAATTGATTGGCGAGATGATATTTATGTGCGGCTAAAAGCATCAGTATTACAATGCAAACATAATTTGATAGTTCAATTCTTTTATAATTCATTTGCAGAAAGTCAATACTGTTTCAGAGTAAAGACAGTTAATGATGGACCAGATAATATCTGTACTAGTGTCCCTAGTTATCAACAGCAATGTTGCTACACAAGGGCAGACTGTAAGTGCATTTTATACTCAATCCTTATGAATTGAAGACAGGATTTTGGAAAAAGTATCAAGCCATCAATATATTTACTATAGGCATCAATATTCGACCTTTTAAGTTTCCTGCGGAGTTAATTTGCAGACCTTTAAATTTTTAAACGTCCCGCTTTCACCATACGCCGTACACGATCATAACATACAACATTACCATATTCATCATACACCATTCACCATTCACCATTTATTTTTATACCAGACACTAAACACCACAATATCATACACCACACATAATTACACTGCACACCATAAACCATTGGTTTCTAAACTATACACAATTTTACCAAAAACCATATCACATACAGCATTTCACCATTGATCCATTTTCACAATACTCTATTACATTATACACAACAACTATACACCTTTAAATCATTATTATTGTTTATAGTGCCAGCTGTTCCTACAACTGTCATGCACAATATAACTAGCAGAAGTATTCATATATCTTGGAGAAAACCTGTTGAATCCAAAGGAGCCATAACAGGATACCGTCTCAGAGTCCTATCAAATAATGTGTGTGTGGTGGAAGTATTACTTGCATGCAGTAATGGCTGTACCAATGTTGTTAGTATGTTGCCTGTAAAAAAGTTATATATATATATATATATATATAAGGAAAACATATATCACTCTCTTGAAGTGGAGGAATATTTGGTTCTCTCTTGTGTCTCTGGCTTACATATTTGTATAACTTTGCTGAATTATATATGTACTGGCATGTTTACCTCAACAGGAACCATCCCAGTGTTACTGGTGATTATTGAAAATAAAGCAATTAAAAATGTGTTAACTTATCAACTGAATTTATAAAATTACTTTTTTCTAAAAACCTAAAATGATAATTCAATGTTAAAGACTTAAACTTTAATTTTTGATGTACATTGTAGTAGACTTAACAGAAAACATTTGATTACAGCTGCTCCAACATACCTGTGCATCATACAGAAGATTGATACGAGAAAACAGAAATAGTACAGAGCTGATATCATCCATGTCGTATAAAATAGACCATTTACTACCCTATACAGACTATGAAGTGTGGATAAATGCGATAAATGCCGCTGGTGATGGAGACAGGAATGAAACATTAGTCCAAACTGACTCAGAAGGTAAATTATAATGTAAATTGCTACACATAAGTTAAACTTAGTAATCTTGTTTAGTCCCAGAAATCTTCTTATATCATGTATATTTACACAACTTTATGTTCACGTTAACTGTTCAAATAGCTTACAGTTTGTGTTACCATTTGCAATCCGTTATTCCAAATGAATTATCTAAAGCATTGTATATGTAGCAAGTGCTTCAATTCCTAATTCAATTTCAGTTCCTCAGAAACCTTTGAGTGTAGTTGCATCAGTTGTGAGTTCAAGTGAAATAACGGTAACATGGAATCAGCCAACACCACGACCAGGAGTTACTACTTATCACGTTGAAGCTTATGAAGTGGTTTCAAATACTCAACCTACAGTTGTCAAATTTTCAAACTTAACTGGTTGGTATGTTTAGTTTAATATAACTTGTGAGAAAATTGATTCAGATAGGATTTAATACTTTTTCAAAATGACGACATTTTAAATTTAATGTCTTGATGTAAATATTTGATTGTTTTCTCAAGGTCAATTATTGAATAGCTAAATAAAACAAAATGCTTTATTAAATATTTGTATAAGCAATTTGTATAAGTGTTTGTAATCAACACAGTAGTATAAACGGCTAATTTGTTTTGCTGTTTAGGTTTTAGCGCACAAACGACAACGTTTTCAGAATTGGAAGCATATTGGAACTATACATTTTCTGTAGTAGCTGCTACTGAAAAAGGCAATAGTGAGGAGTCTGAAATGTCCCGTACAGTGACTACACACCAAGATGGTATGAAGATAAACAATATTTGATTGAAAATATATCTTAAAAAATCAATATTTTATAATCTTTTTCAGTGCAGTAAACATCTTCTAATATTTGCAAAAGGTATTATTTGGTTTTGTAACGACTTGTACTTTGAAAGAATAAGAATAAGCAGAATAAGCAGACGAATAGTTTTATTTGTCAATCAAGACGCACATAAAGAGCAGAATATTGTTATACGATGATGACTGATGTACCCATATTTTGACTATTTTATTTATTGTGTCTGTTTATTTAACGCATCAATGTAAATATAACGGAATTTTATGAGACTGTCATTAAAGTGAGAGGGTTAGCGCTATAGAATAAGGTTTAATCCACCATTTTCTACATTTGAAAATGCCTGTACCAAGTCAGGAATATGACAGTTCTTGTCCATTCATTTTTGATACGTTTTGTTATTTGATTTTGCCATGTGATTATGGACTTTCCGAATTGATTTTCCTCTAAGTTCTGTATTTTTGTGATTTTACTTTATACATACACATTATGATATATACACATGATAGATATGATTATAGGAGAATGAGTAGTTTGTAAAAATGTATTTTATTGAGATACAACGTGAGCTTAAATACTTTTATCGTTTTGCCTTTTTTAAGTCTTTTATATGACAAGAACCTTTGAAGAATATAAACATTAAAAAGCAGGACCAGCATTTGTCATTCGCATCTCGAAGGGTGTACTTACATGTATATTTTAGTATACAGAACAAAAACACATACGACTTTCGTGTACACAATCATTCACCGAAACATTACCAAATATCAACTACTTATAATTATCAGTATAAAACATGCTAGAATTATAAATAAGTGATCTTTGAATATTTTACTTAAGATTATTATGAATGAATTTTTTTTAAATATTTTTAGATATGATAGATAAGTGCGTCAGAAAGGCAATTAGTGTTTCGAAAAGATAAAATTCTATATTTCAGAAAAAAAATGAAAACTTGTTAAATCTAGTAATTTGTGTATAATTTGACACCATTTAAAAATAATATTACTTGTATAGGTAGATTTTAAAAGTTACTTATTTAAGTAATGCCCCTAACTGATCATATCAGACTAAACAAAGGCTAAATAAAGTGTGTGTATAATTCAAATGTCAGGAAGATCATGATTAATCTAAGAATTATGTGTGTGTGAAATATAAAACAATGAAAACAACAGGTAGAATAAATGCATGCGTCCGAAGCGCTTTTCTGGATTGACCTTCATTAGGAAAGCACAAAGCCAAACCTTCAAAAATCCGAGGGATGTATTAATACTGAAACAGTTAAAGAGCAGTATGACAAAAACGCCTAAAATAAACAGCCGAATTCATCTACGGTCAACTTTGCCTGTAAGAGTTGAAACCTTAATTTCTTTATAATTTCAGAATTTATAAACGGACAATTTAGAAAAGTTTGTTAACGATCCTTCTATTTCTAATATATAACTTAGTGTTGACTGTAATTTTTCTCCAAGAACATTCACCACACATCTATGGCTTAAATTGAAATTTACACACCACGCTGAAAGATGCGAAAATTACAAGAGTTTTAGCAGCAATATAAGCAGCCTCAAATAAGGCGCAAACCAATTGCGTGTTAGTAAGCTTTACCCACAACACCAACTTTTACTGTCATTTAATCAAATAAATTATTATGTATCCTCACCATTCGTAACATTATGACAAATTATAAATGTTAAGCCTTAGCAGTTCTCACAATATTAGATAGAGCAGTATGTGGTATCTACAAACGATATATCAACCACAGCATATACATGCATATAAGAAATTCAATTAGTATACTGTGTTTATCCAGTTGTGTAATTTGAAATTTAATCTTCTTTTACAGCTCCCGGAAAAGTTACAAATTTTGTAATAACAATTCCAGAAAACACATTAACAACAATGCAAGTTTCCTGGGCTATACCTTTATTACGAGATAGAAACGGCATCATTAAAGAGTATCGAATAAGTCATAACATCAGTGGTGTATGTGTATTATATTCTTTTAAGTATTTCACAAAATTCTCATTGTTAAATGATTTTAAAAACGTTTCTTTTATAGATCTATGAATGGTTCTATATAGTGGAACAATGAAAAGTTCAAACAATTTTGATATACAAATATGTGAATTATACTCCATCAGAAAGCTTTTACAAAATAATATTTATACCTGTTTACCAAGTTTTATTACAAATTAAAGTCAATTATATGACACGCATTTAGCTGTAAACTATGGCTTAAGATTAGTTATTTAACTTCAAGGTACAAATTCATGCAGTGGTAATCTTTTCATTTGAGTTTGTAAATTCGTAGGTTTTTTTGGATATTTTACATAAATAAGTCGTTAAAAGCTGTAGCACAAATCGTACAGGAGCAAATGAAGTGATATAACACGTGCTTTTAACCCATCAAGGTAATAGCTTCTTTGTGTTGGTAACAAGGTCACCTGATCATATATTCTACGCCATATTTTAACATCATTTATTTATCTATTCAGACAACAACATTAGAAACCATTATTGCAGAATTTGAGATATTTCAAAAATTGTATTATATTACACCAGACAGACATTACAAGGTTGAAGTAAGTTTACGCACTGCAAAATCGACATTTTAAATTTTGCAATAACAATCCAAACGTCAAGGAAGAGACAATAAAGTTACAAAAAAAAATTATTAGGTAAATAATTCTTACTCCAAAAACATCTACAGGGAAAACAAATTATCAAAAAAAAAAAGCTAAAAGCTAAAAACGGAAGGAAACAAATCTGATGTTTATGAAAAGTAAGTATTATATAAGCAATCGTTAACAACATCCCAGGATCAGATTATGAACAACAAAATGGAAATAACCCTTATCATCTTTCAAACAGATTTTTTATTTCGTCTCCAATTTATCAAAATAGAAATTTCAAATACTAAAGTTTAATTTCTACCTTTTATGCATTTTTTTTATATGTTAAAAGAAATACTTTGCAATTTAGTTCTGATTATCACACTCACAGTGTCTAATCTCAAAAACAAGATTGCTTCAATAATATTAATACTTTTATGACTATTTACTTTAGTCCAAATGATTAGTTAACCAGGAACTTTATATTAAAAGCATGAAACTTTGCACAGTGTACTTAAACTCATCATAGATACCAGGATTATAATTTCATATTTACGCCAGACGCGCGTTTGGTCTACAAACGACTCATCAGTGATGCTCGAATCAAAAAATTATTTTTAAAGGCCAAATAAAGTACCAAGTTGAAAAGCATTGAGGGCCAAAATTTGTGAAAGTTTTGCCACATATAGCTAAGGTGCTTATAAGCATTTTTGTTATATTGATCGACTTAAGAAAATACAAAATTGCTGCCAAATTAAAAAGATTAAGGTATTAGGGATACAACATCTTGTTATCTACCAACTGTCATACTTTTGACTGGGTACAGACATTCCCTTATGTTGAAAAACAGTCAATACAACCGTGTTTTAAAGATAGTTGAATCTTCACTTGAATGAAAGTTGCCTATAATTGCATTATATATACAACAATGTGTGAGCAATACAAACAAACATCATAGGTACAAACGTCAAAATTTGATGAAAGCTTTGAGCTTTGTTTTAAATCTGAATCCTCATTAGTTTAAAAACAACTGTGCCAACAGAGAAAACACAATGTTGTATAGAAACTCTATAGACACATATGATTAAATGAAAACGATACCCCCTTCCTAAACTATTATTCAAATGCGTCAAATAAAAACTATTTTGGTGTTTGAAAAAAAACTGAAAGAATATTGTTAAGCAATCAGTTCGAGCAGGCGTATATATTCTAGTTATAAGAAGAACGAATCATAAAAACTAAACTATTATCCTAGGCTTTCCTTTGAGTTTACAAGAATATGGACTTAACTCTTGCATAATGGTAAATCTAATGTAGTGTATGGTTTTGTTTCCGTAGATCCGTGTCTATGTCATTTAATATTTCCAAATAAAACGAACATTTTTTCTGATATCTTCTGGAGAACTTTTCCTTTCAATAATCAGAAAATAGTGGATCCAATAACATATGTATTACTTAATCTTTTCAGCTTGATGCGGTAAATTCAATTAACCAAATTGGACAAAAAGAACAGATGATATTTCACGCTATACCAAAAATTGAAAGTAAGATGTTTAAAATTAACCAAAAAAAAATCGAATGTTTATCCTTTTAAAATAGCCAGAGGAATTAACTATGATGTACCAAAAGATTATGCCTTGAATAGGTTTATATGACAATTGGTTTTTTTTTGCAGTTCTGCATAGTGGGAAAGCATTTAGAAGCATAAACTATTTATAAAATTGAGAATGAAAATGTGGAATTTGTCAAAGCGACAACAACCCGACCATAAAGCAGACAACAACCGGAGGCCACCAATGGTCCTTCAATGTTGCTAGAAACTCACGCACCCGGATGCGTCCTTCAGTTGGCCTCTAAAAAATATGCATACTAGTTCAGTAATAAGGGACATCATACTTAACTCCAAATTATACACAAGAAACTAGAATAATCATACCAGACTAACAAAGGCCAGAGGCTCCTGATTTGGGAAAGGCGCAAAATTGCGGCGGGGTTAAACAACTTTTTTTAAGATCTCAACCCTATCCCTATACCTCTAGCCTGTATCTAATTTATATTAAATTTTGTAATTATCTCACCGGTTATTTTTTTATGTTTTAAAAAATGATCTATTTATCATTGTGTTAAACAAGGTTCAACTTACCATGTGTCCTGAGTTATCAAGTCATATATATATATTTCTTACCTGGAACAGGCATTTTCAAATGTAAACAAATTGTTGATTGAACCTGGTTTTATAAGAGTTTTATAAAGCATATAGAAGAGTAAGTGAAATACACCGTAGTGGTGCAAACAGAAACTACCTTTTATACATATATCAAAATTCATCACGATTATTGATAACTAAGAAGTCAAAAACCAAGAGTGTGAACTACTGTTGCTTCTATTGCTAGTGAAATGTTTTGTAAGCTATAAAACTAGGTTTAAATGACCCTTTTCTGCGTAAGAAAATGCCTTGAATTCAGGAATATGACAGTTGTAGTATTTTGGAGCTTTTGATTTTGCCATTTGTTTACATACTTTCCGTTATGAATTTGCCTCAGAGTTCGATATTTTGGCTATTTTACTTTTTGCATACATTAATGTAGAGAAATTCTCAAAACCAAATGGCGAATCAAGAGTGATGTCTTCTTATGTAATATTTGTTTCAAATGATAAAATTTTGATATCTAAATTGACTTCGTATCCTCGAGGTAAAATTCAATTATTGTAGGTATTTTGTTAAAAATTGAATCATTGAATATCGTATTGATATAATATTTTCTATTTGTAGCACATATGTCGGATAACGCATATTCAATAGGGACAGTTGTAGGAACTGCAGTTGGATGTGTTTTATTCACCATTCTTGTCATGGGGATTGTAGTTTATTTAATCTTGAAGCGCAGAAATAAAAAGTCTGGTAAGTGTTCGGATATCAAACTTTATATACTGTTATTTTTTTCAGATAAATTAAATGCATAATTCAAGCAATAATCATACGGATATGTTATATACATATGCAAGTTTTGAAATTACTCATCAACACACATGATACAGGAAACATTACTTCTTGAAGTCAACACACGGTCTGCAAATAAGGACAAATATTCTAACTTTAAATTGCTGGTAATATAAATGTGAATACATATAAAAGAGGGACAAAAGATACCAGAGGGACAGTCAATCTCCTATATCGAAAATAAACTGACAACTCTTAGCTAGAAATGAAAGAAGACAAACAGACAAAAATAGAACACATGACACAATATATAAAACTAAAGAATAAGCAACACGAACCCCATGGTTAGTCATATATCTTTCCAACTATTTACATTCTTATATATCTGGCTTTTAAAATTCAGGTGTGATCGACCCTGATGGAGAAAAGGCAGAAAGGCATTTCAGACAGATCATAATTAAGAAGCGTTGTTTTCCTATTTCTTTTAATTATCTGTTGCTGTATTTTAAAAGTGATTTCGTAATTCAACCCCTTTAAAAAAATCCTTGAAAAAATTCAAAGCCGAAAATCACCAATAAAATACAAAAATATAATGTTTTACCATACCTTTAATATAGCGTTCTCTAAACAAAAATGAGATATAAAATATGAGAGTTCGAAAATACGTTTATATGAATGAAAAGAATATACAACTCGACAACAGAATAAGTTTCTTTAATATTTCTTTAAAAAAAATCTGCATATTGGCTACATACGTTAGATTTTATTTGGCAATATAATAAACTCATCATAGATACCAGGACTAAATTTTGTATAAACACTAACCGCGCGTTTCGTCTACAAAAGATTCATCAGTGACGCTCGAAAAAAAAAAAAAAAAAAAAAAAAAAAAAAAAGCCAAATAAAGTACAAAGTTGAAGAGCATTGAGATCCAAAATTCCTAAGAGTGTTTCCAAATACAGCTAAGGTAATCTATGCCTGAGGTAGAAAAGCCTTATTATTTCAAAAAATTCAAAATTTTGTAAACAGTTAATTTATAAATATAACAATATCAATGATAATTGCTTCCTATTGCTTGTTGTACTTTTCGTCGGATATATAACATAAATTCATTGCAGAGGTCTTTTCCGTCCAAGAGTAAGTGAAAATGAAGTAAACAAACTGTGAAAATTGTCAAAACTGATTTCTAAGTGAACAAATATCGTTTTGTTTACAAAATGGCGAGCGAACTAGACTCAGTTCACCACAATAATCAACAAATACAAAGATACAAGTCAATACACTTTAGTTCAAAGTATATCAAGGGGATCACACATACAGATATTCTAAACGAACTGGACAAATATATAAACAGAGAAAAGGTTAAAGCTATACAACTGACTGAAAGAGAATGTGTTGTAACTGTTGATGATCAGGCATCGAAAACTTTATTACTAATAAAGGGTATCGAACTTAAAAACTATCATTACAAATTTGTCGATGTTGAAAAAGAGGTGACACATGTTACGATTAAGGATGCACCTGTCGAGTAGGGTGATCTTTCAATTTGTACATTTATGAGACAATACGGTGAAGTAGTCCAAGACTCAATTAAAAGGGGGACTATAAGAGGTACTAACATTGAAACCGGTACGCGGTATATTCAGCTGATAAATTGCGTCCCAACCATCTCCAATATCACCAAACTCGGAAGATTTGAAATCCGAATTTTTGCTGACAACAATAGAACCCAATGTCGATACTGTAGTCGAACGGACCATCCTTCATACCGTTGTGATATGAAACCACAAAGACAAGAACGACAGCGATACTTAGGTTAAATGAAAATGAAGTTAAAAATTTAGAAGATAAATTAGAAAATCTGTTAGAAAATGATGGAACACAAAAAAATCTGAATGAGGTTGAAAAACTAAAAAATTATATATAAATATTACGAACAAAAAGCAGAAGCAGCACGCATAAGACCAAAAATAAATTGGTATGAAAAAGGTGAAAAATCCACAAATTATTTTTTCTGATTAGAACAAAAACGAGGAAAAGAAAAGCTATGGTCAAAAATAAAAGCCGAAAATGGCACATACAAAAATAATATTAATGAAATCTTAGGTGAACAATTAAAATATTATGAGATACTTTTTACCTCGGGGGGTTGTAATAGAGAGGCTGGGGAAAAAAATACTATATAATGTAAATAAAACTCTATCTGAAGCAGAAAAACGGTTATGTCATGGTGAAATTACAAAAGATGAAATTTTCAAAGCAATTAAATTAATGAAAAGGGATAAATCACCAGGGGAAGATGGCATAACTGCAGAATTTTATCAGGAATATTGGTTTTTGATACAGGATGAGCTTACGCAAATATTAAAAGAAACCTTTTGTGATAAAACACTTTCCGAATCGCAGAGACTTGGAATGATAAGCCTAATATATAAAAGTGGGGAGAGGGAGGATATTAAAAACTGGCGACCTATAACATTATTAAATGTAGACTATAAAAGTTGCTCAAAAATTCTGGCTGAACGTTTGAAAATAGTTCTACCTTCTATTATAGGAACAGATCAAAAAGGGTTTGTTAAGGGCAGAAATATTTTTGATTCTAATAGAATGCTGCAAGATATTTTCGATTTTATAGATATGGAAGACGAAGAAGGATCAATCCTTTTTCTTGATCAAACAAAAGCTTTTGCTATGCAGAATGGGAATGGTTAGATGCAAGTTTAGAAAAATTTCAATTTGGGGAAATTTTTCGGGAATGGGTTAAAATGTTACTAAAAAATGCTAAAACTTGTTTAATAACTAACGGTTTTCAATCAAAATACGTCCCAATTTCTAGAACAATCCGTCAGGGCTGTCCAATATCGCCGATGCTATACATTTTACAAGCAGAGCCGATGGCAGCCACAATTAGGGCTAATCTGAAAATTCAAGGAATAAATTTACCCCACCCTGACATAGAAAATGAGAAGAAAGAGGTTAAGATTAACATGTTTGCAGACGATACACAATTTTTTGATAGAACAGAGGAATCAATCGAGGAAACATTCAAAGTTTTAGAAATATATGAGAAAGCATCGGGGGGCTAAGATGAATTATGAAAAGACTGTAGGGGTATATTTGGGTCGTTGGAAAAATAAAACACCAAAATATAAAAAAATAGGTGGTCAAGCGAACCAATTAAAGCATTGGGAGTCATGCATGGATACAGTGTTGATATAGAAGCTATATGGTTAGGAAAAATAAAGAAGATTAAGGCGTGTCTTGAGGTTTGGAAATCTCGTGACCTAACATTGAAGGGCAAGGTCTTAATATTAAAATCATGGATTATATCTAAAATAGGGTTCGAAATCGAAATGCGAAGTATACCTGAAAAATGTAAAAAAGAAATAAACAATGTCATGTGGAATTTTATATGGGAGGGAAGAGTAAATTTAATTAAAAGGGACGTGTGTTGCTTACCGGTAGAGGAAGAGGGGATTGGTATGATCAATATAGACTCGTTCATTAAATCCAAACAAATCAAAAGTATGCAAAAGATTTTAAGATCAAAAACCGATAACTGGAATACAATAGCCAAATGGTGGATACAGAAGTTTGATATCAAATATAATTGTGATAATTTTTTTAGCAAAGTGTTCGGACTTACGAGGATTACAAATGGAAAATTTTCCAAAATACTATCTTGAGTTAATTAAAACGTGGTCAAAATTTTTAAGTATACAAAGTCCAATAAATAAAAACGATATCCTAAACCAACAACTTTTTGGAAACATAAAAATTCAATACAACAAAAAACCTATTTTTCGCTAACTTCTGAAAAAGTGGAATTCATACAATAACAGATATTTGGGATGAAGAAACGAAAAACATCAAAAGCGACAACTTTATATACAATACTCTTAAAAATAAGAGAAACTGGATCTCGGAATGGACAAGGCTGAAATTAGCTATTCCAAAATTATTCAAGGACAGACTAAAAAACGTCCACGTTGATCCAGAACCCCCCCCCCCAGAAATGGTTATTACATTAAAAATACATTTGAATTTTACGATAAACAGAATAAAGTAGTAATCCCAAGTGAGATATCTTTGAAATTAATCCAATATTCGTTAAATGTAGATATAGTTCCAAACTGTCAAATAAAATGGAATATTCAGTATAATTCGGAATTACCGTGGAAAAAGATCTGGATAAATTTAAATCAAAGTATGTCCATTAGGAAAGCAAATCAAATTAGCTGGAAAATTGTTCATAACATTATCTATACGGAGCAAAAACTATTTAGAATCGGCAAATCAAATAATGGCAAATGCCATTTTTGTAAAACAGAAAACGAAACTCTCACACACCTTTTTCACAGCTGTAACATTATAATGGTTGTTTGGGAACACATTTTTGATGCGCTTAAAACATATAATGTACTTAATAACACTGTATATAATCCATTGAGCGAAGAACTTATCATACTAGGAATGTACGATTACAATAAAAAGTACAATGTCATAACTAATACGATTATGAATACAGTTAAATGGATTATTTGGAAATGTAGGAATATCATCAAATATCAGTCTAAAAGTTTAACTTCCAGTCAATTGATAGCATATGCAAAACGGGAACTGTGCAGTTTAATTGAATCTATGGACAAATCATTATCATCTAAAAAAAAAAATTTTGCAGCTGAAATAAAACTTATAATAAATCTTATACGTTAGTAAGTAACGTAATAACTTGTACTTACTTGCCTTTCCTTTTTAGAACATAATACATCCAACGATAGAAATATACAATACACGCATTTACAAGGTCGAGCATGTGACCTATAAAATCACTGACCGACACATAACAATGTAATCCAGGTGTTAAAAGTACAAAAAATTAAATGTCAATTATATAAGTAAAGGTAAATTATTGTGTAGATTGTAGTGTGTTTTGTGGGACTTTTGATGTATTTTATTTACTGGTAGCATATTGTGAATAATTTATACGCAAACTCAATCTTTGTAATTAATATGAATGTATAACTTATGTATGGAAAAAATATAAAATATTTTTTTATAATAGAGTCCACCGTTTATCCCTGGACGTTGTATCATTGTAAACACAGGGCCCCTTGTGTATTCTGCCCTGGTTTATACAAGGAAAATTGTATTCAGGTGATTTTCAATAAATGTATTTCAAGTCTTAAAAAAAAAAATATATCAATGATAATTCATGTCAACACAAAAAGTGCTGACTACTGGTCTTGTAATACCCTCGGGGAAATAAATCTCCACCAGCAGTGGCATCGACCTAGTGGTTGTAAATAAACTGATCATAGATACCAGGACTAAATTTGGTATATACGCCAGACGCGCCTTTCGTCTACAAAAGACTCATCAGTGACGCTCGAATCCAAAAAAGTTAAAAAAAAAAAAAAAAAGGCAAATAAAGTACAAAGTTGAAGAGCATTGAGATCCAAAATTCCAAAAAGTGTTGCCAAATACAGCTAAGGTAATCTATGCCTGAGGTAGAAAATCCTTATTATTTCAAAAAATTCCAAATTTTGTAAACAGTTAATTTATAAATATAACAATATCAATGATAATTCATGTCAGCACAAAAAGTGCTGACTACTGGGCTTGTGATACTCCCGGGGAAATAAATCTCCACCAGCAGTGGCATAAATGGTATGCGTATTTTTGATAAACTGAATTTATTTTCGCAAAAATTTCCTTTTACAGGACCAAGGCAAGAACATGACGAGTCACAACAGTAAGTACAATATGACCTTAGTTATTAAATCATGATTTTGATACAAATTATATTATCAGTTATGCAGATTTGTATAGCATAATCGTTTGCAGTAAAGATTTAGGTGATACGAGATTTAATCTACTTAACCATGTGCCTAATAATAAAGTTACTTTTCATCGGTTGCCACTATAACATGATAAAACAAATTAGCAAAAGAACACTATTTCATTCGAAACATTGAATTCGAATTATACAAACTGTACGTCAAAGGTATCCAAAAAGTCAATCAAACTCTTGATATTGTCAGAAACTTAATAATTAATATAGATTATCAGGGTTTCAATTTAGCATATCATGACATCGAGTTCGATACAAACACGCCAAATGAGCAATTAAACACACTATTCCTCATTAGGTCATGAATTCATATGTTGGAAATAGCACATTACCGAACGTTATATTACACCCCCTACCTCTGGTAAAATGGAAAACAAAACCGAAACACACGTAAAAGAAGTCTGAATTCAGACAAATGTTATAATGTTATATTTGATTTGATGGGATTACTTTCTAAAGCTACATCTATTACATTATACAAACCAGGATCAGATACATTACCAGTACACATGAACTATTTAGTCAGCAAGTGATGCACAAAGGGACATAAAGTCCAACAGTTTTGGCATCGACCTAGTGATAACTATATTAATATGCATGTAATTCACAAAGATTTATTTGAATACATCAGACGCGAATTTGAACATAATATTTCTCTTCTGCAGTTGTCAATGCCTAATATTAGACTTCAAAATGCACCAAGCGTTAAAACTACATCACATGTAAGAGAACAAGCTCTTTATTCCTAACTATTACTTTATGTGATATTAACATTTTAGACCACGTTGATTCTTTATACAACCGATAGTTCTAAACACAATAAACCTTGATCAAATTAAGTTTTATATCCACAACATTAAGATGTGTTATCATTTCAGTGGAGACCAATACGAAGACCTCGGAATGGACAATATATCATCTTATCAAGGAACAAAAGATATTCCAAATGTATATGATCAGATCGGTCGAGTACAAACCATAGATAAACACTATGAAAATATGTTACCTTAAAAGTAGTTTGACTTACTCTGCATGATTAGTAGTAATTGTAACAGATTTCATCTTGTACTACGCATGTTCATTCACAAACCGTCATAACATTAAATTATTTTATTTGGTGCGCTAATTTAGTAGACAACAGTAGGCATCAAAACCAACAAAACAGTATGATAAATAGCAAAATAAACAAGACATAATGAGAATACTCCAAACAAACAAGTCATTATGAGAGCATTCAACATCAACACTCAATAAAACAAGGCAATGAAAATACTCAACATCAACAAGGTTACGGGAACTATCATCATCAACGAGAATTGATTAGAACACTCGAGTCAACACTAACAAAATTTAACAAGAACAATAACACCAAAGCGATATAATGAGAACAAATAAAAACAACAAGATATAACGAGAACACTTAACATCATCAAGACATAATGAGAACAATTAAAACAAGACGTAAAGAGAATAGTCAACAACAAGGAATTCTTTCCCTCTCAACCTTAGTGTAAAGTAAAGTAATGGTAAAAAATTATATCATCGGTTCATAGGAACTGTATTTTTGACAGAAAGATCGACGGGAGTGCCTGTTAAACAAGTTGGTATCACCCAGCGATAGTTATATTTAATTTATAAGATTTTGATATATAATGTCAACCTAACACTGTTATTGCAGATTACTACTTTTATTATTAGAAAAGATTGCACACAATTGTTTACGTACTTCACTTATATTTTATTAATTCACTAATACAGAATCGTTCGTACTCAATTTTCTCTTTCATTATTTATACCAGTTCAAAAGTACCAGTTGATTGGCGTTCTCTAATTCATTTTATTCATTTTTATAAATGAGGCTTTATTCTAAATTGTATCAAAGGTAACATATTCTATATCTTTAAGAAAGCCATTTTTTTCTTTTTTCTTTTTATATAGATTAGACCATTGGTTTCCCAGTTTAAATGGTTTTACACTAGTAATTTTTGGAATCCTTTTTAGCTTGCTGTTCGATGTGAGTCTAGGATCCGTGTTGAAGGCCATACATTACCCCATAATTGTTTACTTATATTAATTGTTACTTGGATGGAGAGTTGTCTCGTTGGCATTCATACCACATCTTTTAATATCCCTATTCGACATATGAAATACACACGTATGTTTTATTTACACATTGTAAATAGATATAGGAAGATGTGGTGTGAGTGCCAATGAGACAACTCTCCATCCAAATAACAATTTTAAAAAAGGTAACCATTATAGGTCAATGTACGGCCTTCAACACGGAGCCTTGGCTCACACCGAACAACAAGCTATAAAGACTGGAATTGATAAAACTAACATGTTTTACAACTGAAATAATACCCACTTGCAATGTTAATTCTTCATCATATTTTTGTTCAATTTGCAATTATTCTATTTGCTCAACTGTTCCAATAGGCTGCATGAGCTTTTCTCATCACTTAACGTCCATCGACGTCTGTTTACTTTTACAAAAATATTCTCCTCTGAAACTACATGGCAATATTTAACAAAAATTGGCCATCAAGTTAGAAAACGTAGTCCGATGACTTCCGCCAACTAACCAATATTGCCGTTATGGCTAAAAAAAAGAACATTGGGTAAAAAAAATGAATAGAGAAAATATGTAAGAAACTAAAATGCTCAGAATTTAGAGCGTTTACAGTTACATATAACAATAAAATTGAAAAAGAAAATTTGAAATATGTCAAAGGAACAACAACCCAACCAAAGAGTTGACATCAGGCCACCAATGGTTTCTTGAACGCAGCAAGAAAATCCCGCATCCGCAGGTGGTCCCCAGTTGTGCCCTTAATGAAATTGTATGCCAGTTCAATGAAAATGGACGTCATACTAAACTCCAAAACATATAAATGAATTAAAATTAAAAACCATACACAACTAACAAAGGCCATAAAATAATGTAAAAATACATATTGTTCACTACTTTCTTCCTGATATATAGTAACATTATTACATATGAAAGAATACACACATTTAGTTTAGAGCAGTTGAACTAAGTGTCTCTTCCTACATTTTTTCGATAAAGAGTTCAATTCTTAATCTATATTAATTATATACTCCTGTATCCGAGCGTAGCACGAAAAGTTTTAATTCGTTTTTCATATGCATTTTCAAAAAAGCCTGTATAGACTGCATATTCAGTTATTTTTTTTCAAATTTGCATTTATTACGTATTTTCCAAATAGCCAATTCAAAAGAAAGTATTATTGCGTTATCACTAAATATATTATTCTTATTATCTAATCAGATTCCTAAAAGAATATCTTTTTCAACGAGTGCATCATTATTTATTAAGTTACAAAGTAGTAAATTTCTGATAACAGTTTCCTTCAATGGGTTTACATTGTTACATTGATAGAATTAATGTTCAAGAGTTTCAATATTATTATTTTCATCAAATAAGTGACATTTTACATATGCATTATTTGCAGTCTGTTTTCAGTATATATAATCCTTTGTATAAATTTCCATTGAAATTCTTTAACTTTTCTATTAATATACATTTTACTGAGATTTAGCCAAATTTGTTTCCAATCTTTATACTCGCTATACAAATTTTCCCATTTTTTTTTACACTTAGGGGTCTCAGTTATTGATATTCTTCATCTTAAATATCAACAGGACATAAAGGGGATCATCAACACATCAGGGCAAACATAACAGCTAAATTAAAGCGGATAGACATCGTATCTTTTATGACCTGTTAATGTTATGAGTGTTAATCATTGTTGAAGCTGTTTTATTAAATATGCATGAAAACCTTAACCACATTTGTACTACTTTACACATAATTGCAAAAACAATGAAATAAATATCCACGTAAATAAAATCTTTAGTTTTATTCACGAATATAAACGAACTCGAAGTTTTTGCTGGACAAAGACGTATACTTGTTTAAACATTTACTATAACAGTATCGAGTGCAAACAGTATTTAAAGACAAGCTGCTTCTGTTTAATTCCTTTGTAGATTTTCATTTTCAAACTCATAAGTAATAAATCATAAGATTGCATATCATTCTTGGTTTTTAACACTATAAAACTGCACATTAAAGATAATTATCACAAAAGTCGTATTCAAATTTAAATAATGTATAATACTCCTCACAGGATACAGTTGGTACAACGTATATAATACAATTAAATAGCACTTACTACATTTAAAAGATGACTATTGATTTCGATTGAGACCTCATACACTAAATTATATTTATTATTTTTAAATGTAAACAAACGTATTACCTTCAACAATTTAATTACTTCGATGGTTAGATAAACTTGTCCTATTCAATACTTTTTTGATAGTTGAAAAGGTTTTTTTCTACAATGTTCGGCTAATAAAATGCATTAAGAAGTTTTTCATATATCCATCACAGATGTTTACCTGATTAAATGCCTTTGAATACTATGCAATATGACATACATATTCAATGTATATTATTGGCACATCTAAAATAAAATTCTTGCTAAACATACCGCTTTATCAACAGTTTATTCATTTATGCAACGGGATAACATCGTGATGACTTTTTAGATCAAAATACGAGATATTGTTTTAGTCAAATAATTACACAGAGTGTAGTCATACTTTCCAAGAGCACATCACTTAAAGGTATCAAGGGAGTTAATATTTCCCATAGTTTTTCTCTGTTGTTTTGTATACAAATACGCCGTTATGTATTCATATCAATAGGTTTTGTTGCATATGTGTTGTTTATCATCAGCTGTCTTTGTAGTTTGTTATACTAGTTAAGATACTATATAAGCAACGGCAAACTAAATAACTGTATTCGAAGCAACTCCTTGATAAAATATTAACGGTTTGAGGTAGGCACAGTAACAACGTTAAGGGGAAATTATGCTAATATATCACTTCAGGAATTTGGTTTCTTCGATTGCGTTTGCATTATCGCTTACATTATTTTAACAAAATTTACACACATCTGTTGACCAAAAAAAAAATTAAATTCCTAGCAACAAAAAGGCCTTTAATGTCTCTTTTAATAATTATTGGCGAATTGATACTCACGTTTTTTTTAATCTTTCAAGACTGCAGACACAAACGGTAATTATTTTTTTCTTTTTTTGGGGGAAAAAGGGCAAACTAAATAACTGTATTCGAAGCAACTCCTTGATAAAATATTAACGGTTTGAGGTAGGCACAGTAACAACGTTAAGGGGAAATTATGCTAATATATCACTTCAGGAATTTGGTTTCTTCGATTGCGTTTGCATTATCGCTTACATTATTTGTTTTTTGCAAAATAGCTGTTCGAAATTCATGAATCGATTGAGAATGAAACAAATCCGAGTTCCAAACTAAAACTGAAGGAAACACACCAAATATAAGGTGAGAACTATGACCTAACAGAAACACAAAACTAAAACGTTACACAGAAACAAATTATAATATAACAATTGCCATTTTCCTGACTCGGTACAGAACATTTAAGAAAAAAATGATGGGTTGAACCTGGTTTTGTGGCTAACTAAACCCCCTGCTTTTATGGCATATTAATTATAACATTAAAATGACAACATTACATGACAGACCTACAATACAAATAAATTAGAGAACATATAGAACAGAGAAACACACAAATAATAGCTAATAAAAGGTACCAGGTGTTTAATTTAATACGCCAGACGCGCGTTTCGTCTACACAAGACTAATCAGTGACGGTCATATAAAAACAGTTCGAAAGCCAAAACAAGTACAAAGTTGAAGAGCATTGAGGACCAAACTTTCCAAAATATTGTGCCGAATACGGCTTAGGTTATCTGCCTAGGATAGGAACATCCTCAGTATTCAAATAATTCATACTTTTGCAAACAGTAAATTTATAAAATTGACTAAATCATAGATATACATGCTAACACCTAAGTGGTGGCTAACTACAGAATAAAAATAAATACATTTAACAACCTTAACCAGCACATAAAAAGGCAAAGGCGAGTTAGCCGAAGATATCGACGCACAAAGTGACGTCACGTGAATTTCTAAACATTTCCAAAGAATAGGATAGAATTCGGATAGAATTCAGAAATAGGTTTGTAATATTTATATAACAATGAAAATTACAATACTTATAAATATAAAATTGTGGTAGTAATTAGAAACACCTGAAATGTTTATCGATGTGATATTGATTTCCAAATAAAGTTCGTAAGTAATAAGAATGAAGTATATCTTTTACTGGTTGCATATATTGTATGTATACAACTATTTCTTTGTTGCTGAGGAATTATTATTCTCTTTTTTCCCTTTTTTTCTTTATTGAGATTTTTTTTGTAGCATTGAGTGTCTTTATTCTATTCCTTTATTACAGATCTAGACACAAAACGATTAAGAGCCGTTCATACGTTATCTAGGCTTTGTATAACTTGATAGCCGTATTCTTCCTCTTATACATAATACGTCTGTTGGTTTTTTTCAGAATATATATCAAAACTAATTCATAAAGTATAATGTGTACATCTTTTTGCATAACCGTCTAAGTGAAAACATGAATATTACATTTAATAAAGCGAAGTCACTTCACATAAAAGAATCAGTTTTTAACCGTTTGATGAAAAGAATTTTCTGAATGATCTTGTTTTGAAAATAAATTTACCTGTATTGATATAATATAAACGGTTTTGAAGATGCCTTTTCAAAATTATATATCTGCTTATAATTTTTGTTAGTATGGAGTACTTCCTTATTCTTATCGAAATTATCTTGTAAAATGTCCAGACAATATTTTCGTCATACGGTGAGTATTTTTGATAAAATAATGATAATAATTGGTTGTTCCAACAGGATTTTTTAAGAACTGATTGTATACAAATGTGTGTATTTTTGTAGATTTGTCTGATCTGTTTACTATGTAATACGTATGAATCAACAGTTAGAGATATTCCGTGTACTTTTGATAATTTTGACAATTGTACAAATTATGGTAATGCAAAGTGTGATACAAACAGTTGTCGGTGTATGGATAATCACTATGATGATGGATCAACCTGTCAGAAAAGTAAGTTTTGTATAAGTATTGTACATGATACATATTTCTCTTTCTGAAAATGAACATGTTTAACCTAGATGATATCGTGTGTTTTACTTTCTATATTATAATCTTATATTGGAGTTTTTTTGAAATGAGTAGCTTTGGTACACTGTACAAATAAATATAACACATGATCAAAATATGACGCAATCTACTTTATTTGGATATATAACTGACCAATTTTAGTTTGTTTCTTAGAAAGTTGTTGCGATCCATACATATAAAATCAATTGTTTCTAATTATCCATCATGTAGCCATATTGTATCCAGGCTGATGATAATGATATTTCATACTCAGCATGTATAATGTATTATAAGCGTATGACTTAAAATACATTACAACTTGTATATCTAACACATTTATATGTGTACAAGAACTGGTCACCAATACAGATCTAAAAGAAAAACGATATTACAGAATGGTTATATGTCTTTATTTAGGATTTAAACGATCACTTTGTTGTTCTAAAAGATATTCGATAAAGAAAGGATATCAGTAATATACTGCGGTTCCATAGTATTACTTCGATTGACAAGTAACAAAATAAGGCAACCTTCTAATCAAGGTATCAAACTTAAACCGAGGACACATATCAACTATAAAAGGAAAACAACACAACATCAGACACACTTAGATACAGCAAAAACAAACGGCAACATGCATAGATTTATTGATTGTTTGTTGCTTAATGTCCTATGGCAATTGCAAATTCGACATATAAAGAGACGGACTGTAGATAACAGTACAAATAACTCATCATAGATACCGGGATTGAAATTTTATATTTACGCCAGACGCACGTTTCGTCTAAAAAAGGCTCATCAGTGACGCTCGAATCAAAAATGTTAAAAGACCAAATAAAGTACGAAGTTGAAGAGCATTGAGGACCAATACTTCCTTTAAGTTTTGCCAAATACAGCTAAGGTAGTCTATTCCTGAGGTGATAAAGCCTTAGTATTTGAAAAATTAAAAATGTTGTTAACATTTAATTTATAGTTTTGAACATATCAATGATAATTCAAGTCAACACAGAGGTGCTGACTACTGGGCTGGTGATACCATCGGGGAAATAAATCTTCACTAGCAGTGGCATCGACCGAGTGGTTGTAAATAAACTCATCATATATACTCAATACAATACAAACAAACGCAAAGCAAAACATTTAGAGCAAATCTGCTGTAAATAAAATTGTTCATTATAATTAGGTCAAGATCTACCTGCTCTCCGACCAATCGGGCAACTTGTTGTTTGGTTGCTGCCCCTGAATAAGAGCTACAAATAAGTCAACATGACCAAAGTGGTAAATTGACGCCTTAAGAAGTTATTGTCCTTTATAGTAAATTTTTAACAATTTTTATTATTTAAAACTTATTTAATTTTTGTAAATTTTTAAAAAATATTTTCCACTGTCACTTCTGGGCCAAATTCATTATAAGTAGAGATAATTGTAAGTAGCAAGATTGTTTAGAAAAGTAAGATCTACAAACGCATCATCAACACCAAAACACAATTTTGTCATGAATCCTTCTGTGTCCGTTGCTTAATATGCACATAGACCAGGGTGATCGACACAGGCTCTTTAGAGCCTCTAGTTTATTATTATTTTTTTACTTTTTTCTTTTAGTATATATAATTATGGCCTATAGAAAGATGAATGTCTAGAATTTTCAACCATATGAGATTGTTTTTTCATGAATTAAAATAAACTAGTCAGGTTGAAAATTTAAAATATGCACCGTTTAGAAAAGGCTACATCTCTTTTTAATAATAACGAAATAATAACGAAGGAATATTAGAAAGGCCTTTTGTTAATCATGAACATACATTTAAGGAAGCTGTTGCACATGTCATACTGTTATGCATATTGTCAAAAGGTCAGGTAGTTAGTTTGTGTCTTAAAATGCGTCATTTGTACAACCAATGACGACTTTTTCTGGAAAATATTGAAAAGAACTAAAAACAACATCTCTGTGGAAAGACCTTTGGATTTATTCTGATTATATATATATATTTTTTTTAACTTTTTTTTCTTGTGCAGCGTTATTGTTTCAGCAAGATGTCACTTTGAAATTTGGTATTTTATATCGAAAAAGAAAATTCAGAATAGTAATGCTTTTCTAATAATAGTTAGCAAAGGTAACAGGCTTATCGCTTGATACGCCAGACATGCGTTTCGTCTACATAAGACACATCAGTGACGCTCAGATAAAAATAGTTAGACTAAATAGCTAAACTCAAATCAAAACCGTTGGAAAAATAAAAAGCACAAAGCACCGAAAATTCTTCATCATTATGCCAATTTTGGGAATGGTAATTTGTGTATCAAGGGAAAAAAACCTTAGTGTTTTAAATGATTTATGGGCATCCGATACAGTTTCTCGATATAATGTCATTTTTATAATTTTGATATATGTTGTAGGCCTTGGCGAGTTAAAAAATAAAACCCGAAATAAAACATAGGTCACCGTGCTTGTTTTCGAGAAAATTGAGGCTGAAAATTGGGGATTTGTGCTGTTTTGTAAAAAAGTTAGGCATTGTTATAAAAAATTTTGATCAAATATTCCTCGTCGTAAATTGTTAAGATCGGGTTCAATCTGAAGCTGTGATAAGTGACAATAAGGGAAAAAATAAATCCCAACACAAATGACTATACAATTGTTCAAGCCGTGCTTGACATTGCAGACCAGATACTCAAAGTGGTAATTTTTTAAACCTAAAAATAAAGAAATAAACTGTTTCTGAAAATGTCATTTTTATCATTTTTCTGCATAAACTGCATTTTGTCATGCTTTTTCCAAATCTCAAATAAAAAATTTATGTCACCTTGCTGGATTTTATGATAAACGCGATTTATTCTAAAAATTGCGTCCCCGCTTTGTAACCTCAACGTTAGCGCTAAAGTGCACGACGTCGCTGGCAGACAATTTCGACGTTATCTCTGCAAATTACCGGCGACATTTTTGAGATGTATAAATATTGCTTGTACAAATCGCTACCTAGAAATTTGTAATATTGTTTTCGGAAATAAAATCATGTGAATCTTAAATACATCTCTTTGTTTGTGGTCTAAGTGAGAAACATAGATCTCAAGAATTTTTTTAATACGGACTGTTAATTATCTTTACGGCTTTTAAAATTATAGACTCGGCAATTTAGAACTTGACATACAGGTTCATGCACTGTACACACTTAAATTTATAAATACCATATGTTGACCACTAAATGTTGATTTTGTTTTGTTTTGGTTGGTGGGCTGCTGTTTCTTTACAACACCCAATTAAAATCCTTTTATTCACGTTTTAATCACTTTCTAGAATTTCACATTTATTCATAAAATTAAACTTTTGTTCGAGTCAATGATTACAATTGAATAAAATTGGGAGGCTCCTAAACAGTTTGAAAGTTCGCAGTTTTTATAGCTGACTATGCGGAATGGG
This sequence comes from Mytilus edulis, assembly GCF_963676685.1. Lineage (NCBI taxonomy): Eukaryota > Metazoa > Mollusca > Bivalvia > Mytilida > Mytilidae > Mytilus > Mytilus edulis. The sequence goes on along the minus strand of NC_092353.1, from coordinate 77,787,180 downwards.
CTTTGCACATTGTTGAAGACCTATAGGTGTTAATTTCTGTGTCATGTTTGTCTCTTGTGGAGAGTTGTCTCATTAGCAATTTTACCACATCTTCTTTTTTTATGTTGTCAGAAAACAAAAACAAAACCTTATAAAGGAGAACCTTAAATTTGCTAAAGGAGGCTTTTGTCAGAGACAGACAGACAGAGAAACCATACCATAATTTTAATTTTTTTTAAAAAGCAAGTCAATTTTAAAATATTGTACTATTATATACTTTCTCCTCAATTTTTAATGCTGTTTTTTGGGGGTTGGGTAGGGAAGAGGGTGGCAAGTTGCAAAAATCCAAATACTTCTCTCATTTCGTAATTTTATTGGTAAATAACTATGATATTTTTTCACCACATCGAGACGCATTGCGGGGTACATAAAAGATCACACGTTCATTCCTCTGTCTGTCCTTGGGTCCTTCTGGTTAATTAGATTTTTCAAGTGTACAATTCTTGCCTAATTTCTATAAAACTGATATTGTATGGGCACGTTCGAAAATCAGTGCATATCAACTATTCCTTAAAAGAATTATGCTATTTGGAAATATTAATTATATTGGAAATTATATTGTATTTGCTGTCATTCCGTCATTTCTCTAATATGTTTTTATTTAAAAAGGAACAATATAAACAGAAGCGCAACAAGCGCATGATACACCCGTCGTCTTATGAAAAACACATAATACCTGTTTTTAAAACAACATGGGGGTTGTACAGGTAGTCATGCTAAGTATATCCTGACTCATTCCTAATTCTTGCATATTTTCTATGATACCAAATTAAAGCTCAATGAAAACTCAAGAACTCAAAATGAATTAAAGAATCATCACGAAAAGAGTACAGATCTTAAGAGTAATTTAACTAAACAAGTATGTGAAATTTTATGCGCTAATCATAAATAGTTTCTGAGATACGGCGCGACATGTGAAAACCCCCTCTTTTTCATTAACTCAATAACTCTTAAATAAAATTTGAATCATCCTCAAAAAGTATACAGATCTTCAGATTAATATAACTAAGAAGTGTGTAAAGTTTTAAGCAATAATCATAAATAGTTTTTGAGATACAGCGCGAACTGTGAAAAAAACATACCCCTGTTTTATTTGAAAGTCCTGTAACTCAAAAAGTTCACCAAAAAGTATACAGGTTGTTTGACCATCATGAAAAAACAACCATGTTACGATCAATGAAAAATTGATATCCAAGAACCTTAGTGAGCGTGCTCACATACCCACGTACCTATTTTGTCACTGGAGAAATGAAATAACTGTAATAAACAAAATTGTATAAGAAAAAAAAATTGAATCATATTTTCCTGTCAATATGCACATCAGAATTTCATGTAACCTTGTTGGATAATAAGGACATACGTAGATGTGCATATCGAAATGAAATTACAATTCATTTTTTTATTTTAAGAGTTACGCCCATTTTAGTCTGTTTCTCGGCCGTTACATGAAGTGCTGATGTGTGGTTTAAGAGGAGTTGCGATGACAAGAAACAGGATTGACGGACAGACAGACGAACGGATCAAAACATTATACCCTCCGCAACGTGATGTATAAATATGCTGTACCATGTTTACGAAGGACAGACGGACGCCGGACATTTGTATACCATAATACGTCCCGTCAAATTTTTACGGCTGTATAAAAATATTGTTTGCTATTGCCTTTTGTTAGATAAAAACCGTACTACGTAGAGGAACTTGATAGATAGGAACTTTGTACTTTTATTAAAGTTGTATCATTGTTAATATTAGTGGCATACCATTATTTACCCAACATAAATAAATTGAATGAATTGTTCAGTTAGGAAGTTTACTTCTTCGTGTACCTAAATTTTTGGTATTATTTTATAAATATCATTGGTTTTCTGTGCTGTAATAAAATGACAGAAAATCTGACCCGAACCAAATCATGGATGATAATTGATAATAAAAAAATGATAATTGACATGCATTATATTAGTAACACCAAAAGGGTAAGTCGTCTTGAGATTGCTCACTATACGATATTTTGTTGAAGATCTCACAGAAACAGTAAATGTGTTTTATTTCTTATGATTATATTAGACTGTTATCATGTTAAAATCAAATGCACTAATTAATATTAATGGTGTAGAAGTTGGCATGCGGGAGAAACAGAAAATGGGGCATCGAAAAATCCACACTACGTTTCTAATTACGGAAAATTACACGCATTACGTTCCGCAAAAAGTGACCTTTTGCGGGAATTCAAACGTTTAACGTCGCGCCAAGAGTTACCTCCCTTGAAACTGTATCGGATGCCCTTAACACTGTACAGATATAAAGTTTATCCAAAAGTATCAAATTGTGCTTGTACTTTACCACTGGGGACACACTTCAAACAGTAGTAGCACACCGACCTTATTTTTATACAAACTATACATTTAATTTGGTACGCCGGATTCGTGTTTGATATTTATCAGTTAAGACAGCTAGATTGCCAAATCAAATATGTAAACCTCAGATTTGTGTACGGCGTCAAATCTGTGTCCATTTCTCAAATGTATGCTCAATCGTGGTGTCAATCGCTAATCTATGTCCATAAAAAATTATTCGGCCTCAAATATGTGTCCGATTGTTAAGCGTGACGTCATTCGCAAATATGTTCCCGTTAAAAAAGATAAAACCTCACATCTGTGTTATATTTTAAATCTTTTTTCAGTTTGTGTCGCAATGCGCAAATTTATGTCCGTCTACTAAGTTCGGCCTTATAGGTTTTTTTGTTTTATTTACTTAGTAGTCATTTCCCATAATTCAATATTCTAATGGCAAAATTTAACGCATACACACAAGCTGTTTATAAGGGTGGACTGGTTGATTACACGGTATTGACGCAATAACATGCGTAACCTCATACATTTAGATTCCTGATCATAAAAGTAAAGCGATAAAAACTTGTTTTACCATTCTGTCCGAAAACGGCACTTTCGATTCGTCAACAAGTTTTATTTGCTCCCCGATTTTGATGTTCTTCTTTGGCCTTCGCAATCTGTACAATGTGAGGCATATCCACCCGTACCCTTTTTGGATTTGGAATCTTTGAAATACCTTTGTTCCGCTTATTTGATACAATGTATCACTCATTTGGAATAGTGTCCTGCTGCGCCATCATTCCTTTTATGCAGTGACTTCATATACTAGATGAAGTTTTGTTATGTTTTACGTCGATGAAAGGACATAGATTAGATAAAACATCGCCATAGGTTTCAGTACATAAAGGACTTATATTTGGAACGTCAATGACGCAATATAAAAAAGACATAGATTCGAGGCCGGACATAGATTTGGGGCTACAAATATAATATCGAAAAAAGTAAGAACAGAAAATTCCAAAAGGTTTTATCAAAAACAGCACAAAAAAAATTCACGGAGTAAAATAACCAAACCATAGCATGTTTCATCCATATCCTGCTCTGTTTGCATTTTCATTTTCATGTTTCACTGGTTTGTGGTTAACGATGCATACACTGTTATGTAAAAGGAGTAATGCTTTTAATTGCCATGATCCTGAACCAACTTGTGCCTGTAGTATACAGCAGTACTGCATAAATACAAACTGTTACCAAAGTAAGTTGTTTTTCTTTTTATCAATTAAAATCTGACTTTTCGATGTTTTAAACAATACTTATAAATATCCTTTGGTTTAAGTTTTTCCAATTTTTGTATTTGCCTATTTGTAAGTTAAAATTATGTGTTAACAGGATAAACTTGAAAATACGTGTTTATAAACATATATATTAATTCAGTAATTGACTTTATAAAAGATAAACTTGCATTACAAATTTTCTATGTATCTGTTATCTCTGTGATTTGATTGCAGAAAACGGTCGTGGACAGACATGCAGTTCTGGAATAGAGTGTTTGAATCAATTTTCATGCACAAGTGGAATTTGTCAATGTGCTACACTTCAGTATTGGACAGGGTCAACTTGTGTTGCAAGTAAGTTAAATTTCGGATTGTCAATTGCTCATTTAATGCTTATTTATTATGTATATAACCTGTTCTTTCAAAATTGAATTAAAGTGACTTTTCAATTTAATTGAAATAAAAAGAAAACTAGTATACAGGTCATTTATATTTGGAAAACATCGTGTGTCTGTATTTTCATTTGTGCTTTAAATTCCTGTTATAGTTTAACATAAGAGAAGCATACCAATGAGTTTGTACTCCTAAAAGACGATGTACCAGTTTATGTACTTTTTCGATGAAACGAGGGTTCATAGCTCGATTAAAAAATTACAGTAAAAAGCAAAATTGCAATTAGAAGCAATGCATTTACAATACTATATTTACAGAAAAGAGTATTGATGTAAACTGTAATGCTGATAATGAATGTATAAGTCCCTTGCAATGTACAGCTGAGACCTGTCAATGTGCTATGAATCAGTATTGGACAGGTTCTACTTGTTCTGCAGGTATTTAGTCCTATTATTTACAGATTTAAATAAAACGTACGTATATAATTGACAAATGATTTTGTTTACTAAAATAATAATACGATTCCTGATGTTTCTAGATTTCGTATAAACGGTTGTGTTGATAAATTCATGGATGATTCATTTTCATATACCTGCATCTTTATTTCTTCAAAGACTAACAATCTAGTGTCGGTAATAATGTCACTTATTCTCATTAAACGATGAAAGTCACCCACCAAGTTGTATAATTTTTGTTGTTGCAGTTTGTTTACTTGTATTGTTTTGACAGAAAAAATTCTCAATTAAACATTTCTTAATCATTCTCTATGATTAAGTGTTTCTGGTATCTGCTTTTGTTTTGTTTAAATTCAAAAGTTAAAGGGTAGTAAATACGAATTTGGCAAACTGATGACCAAGTTTTAAAGCTGCTAAAATCAAATATATGTAATACAAAATAAGAATAAGATCGCTAGGGTGTTTTTATAAGCTAAAAAAGGTTGATAATTGACAATTCAAATCATGTTTTGTGCCTTTTCGTGCCTTTTCGTGCCTTTTCATGTCATTTATTATTCATCGAAATTTCTTCCCTTACTTTGCCGACTCACTGAGTGAGATGACCAAGACATGAATATATATGAACATGTGCTTTTTGTAATCTTACGCGTTTTATAATTACTTCTCATTTAACCTACATAGTTGACGTCATTTATCAAATTATGTAAACAAATAATATAACAAAATCCTGAATATCATTCCAACCCAATATTCACCAACAGCAGCAATATAATACACTTGTTTTTCCATTTGTATGAAAAAACGTAATATATGGATGTGTTTGTGAATTGAATCGGGGCCATCATGAAAGATACACTTGAAGAATAATATTAAATTGTAGGAAGTAAATTTCTAATTTCTACTCTGCCCGTAATTTATAAAAACATATTTTGGACAATAATGAAAGCGTCGCGATTTTATTTTCAGGTGATCTGGAATATTTTAGAAATGTCGTATTTTCGGCTACTCCTGTATGATCATGTATGACTTTGCCTAGGTGAAACGTGTTTTTTAAAAGTGATTTTATTTACCGATCTCATCGCTTTTATTTATTTTCAATTTACAATAACTTGTCTGCATCTCTTTTTTGTTACTTTTCTCGCACACACTGTAAATTTATGTTCCATGTCCGCGATAACATTCCCCTGCTAGACAATTTTCCCTTCCAAACACAATGTCCGATTGCGCATTGAAACTTCGGAGTTAAGGTCAACATACGTCATACATTTCCTATGAATAAGGGTTGGCTTAACATCGATTTATAATAAAAAGAAGATGTGGTATGCTTGCCAATGAAACAACTGTCCACAAGAGACCAAAATGACACAGAAATTAACAACTTGTCACCGTACAGCCTTCAACAATGAGCAAAAAGCCCATACCGCAAAGTCAGCTATAAAAGACCCTGAGAAGACAATGTAAAATAATTCAAACTAGAAAACAAATTATTGTCTGGTAGACAAAAAATAAATTGAAAAGCTTATGAATGATGCTTAATAAAAAGTAACAAGTGATGATATTTATCATACTTTTTGTACAAAATTCGGCATGAAGGTTAAAAAAGTATTTTTAATAAGATTGGTAGCCACTCTCCGTAAAAGGTTTGAATTGGTAGATATTGAAAAAAATGCAAAGACCTACCGAAATTAAAGCGAGTAGTACATAACGTCAACTGATTACAAATAATTTTTGACATTTGTCTTTAACCATTTATTTAAATTGACAGTCAAATTTCAAACAGAAATATATCAGTTTGACGTTTCACCAAAACTATATCCAGGTCTGATATTATTTGCAAGCTTTTGATACCTTTTTTTTCAAACAACAGCTATTTACATTTTAATCAATATCTGCAATCATAATTGTTTCGGCTGTTAGATAAAAACAAAGTACAACATGGAGTCATTATCCGGTTTTCCAGTAATTTCAAAATATCCAAAGTATTCATTACCTTTAATATTATGTCTGATAAATTTATACAGAAATAGTATTATATATTGCATGCATATAATGTAAATATGTCATATGACGGCATAAATAGGTTGAATAAAAATGCTAGTCATTGAGTGATTATAGTTTATGACATTACTATTTCTTTACCAATGCTTTAGTCTTCGAAAACAAAATGCATCTACAGGTTTTAATACATTGCTATTTGCTATGAATAGGCGTTCAAAAAGGGCGGGTTCTCTTTATTTTGCATTGGATAAAGAAATTGTAGATTAATTGAGTCAGTTTCAAAAAACAAACTATTTAATTTAAGAGAACTTATAATTTGATATTGATGTTTAGAAAAAAGTGTGAATGAAACATGCACTGCTAATAAAGAATGTGTCAGTACACTAAATTGTTCAGGTGGGCGTTGTCAATGTTCTACAAATCAGTATTGGACAGGATCAGCTTGCACTGCACGTGAGTTTTTTTTTTTATTATTCATAGCTTATTACATTTAAATGCAGTACATATGTTTTCTTATAAATGTCTCCATTTATTTTATTACATTTCCAAACAACACATACAAACAAACCGACAAACATACAGGTCAACGAACGCTGTTTATCAAACACTAGGTCAGCATATATATCAATCTTTCAAAATTGCCCATTATATTAAAAATAGATAAAGTATCCAATGTTTTTTAAAGAATTTTTTTAACCCAATTGTGTAATGATGAATACATGTTTTTATTTCACTAAAACACAAGTCGATAATTGCCAAGATCCCTCAATTGAAATATACTCATAACGATTTTTGTCCTAAATTAAAACCCTTTCCGTTTCAATTCTTATCAGAATAATAACAAAAAGTAACACATAATGACAAACGTAATCAATTAATGTAAGGTACCTAACTCTATGTTTTGTCCACAGAAAAGAGTGTGTCTGTAAACTGTAATGCTGATGCAGAATGTCTAAGACCAATGACCTGTACAGGGGGAACATGTGAATGTTCTGTTAATCAGCGATGGACAGGGTTGACATGTGTTGCACGTAAGTAGAATGTTCATAAAGAAGTTATGATAAAATTAAAAAATGCACATTTAATTCTTATACAACAATTCTATCACAGTTATTACCGGATGGTAAAACTTTTTGCATATTTTTACCATCCCCTATATAGTTTGCAAATGTTTAACAAACAAACACACAGCATGGTAAAACATGATTTAACCATTTTAGAGCTATTAGATTTACTGACTCAAAACCTCCTGACCTCAATCAAACTTATCGAAAGACTATATCTTCACAACATGAGGTGGTTCCTATGGTTCACTTCTTTCTTTATATTATATTTGTCACCAGTGTCCGGTGTTCCAACAAGCGTCACTCTTAGTCCGAAAAGCAGAAGTATTCGGATTTCATGGAATAAGCCAGTTGAATCACAAAGTACTATACAGGGATACCGTGTAAGAGTTCTATTAAATAGTGAGTGTGTAGTAGAAGTACTCCTTGTTTGTAGTACTGGGTGTACTAATAAGGTAAGTATTTTGTTAGTAAAGATTTTTTTTTGTCAGCGAATCATATTTACACAAAAGCCACAATTACTATAGAAGTTTCTCCCCCTGCGGATTTTACAATCTTGATTATCATCACGTTTGTGTTCAAAGGAAACGTTTGAGAACCATTAAAACTACCAGTTTATTTTAAAATGTTTAATGTAAAAAAAAATGGTAAGTTTTTTTCTACCGTAAGGTTATAAAATTACATGTAGTAGGCGCAATTGTAAATATTATTCTCTGAATGAATCAACTTTCCATATACACTTTGAAAACACGATATTTTCAAACAAACAGAAATATTTCGAGAACTCATAATAAAGAACCATAGTTTGGGTTATTTAGAGTGCACAAATCTCATAAAATGTTTTATGAACAAATACAAAAACTTATCTTCCTATCCTAACTAATTTACTCATAATGTTCTAATCTGGTAATAGTTACAGGTCTGAAAGACAAACATTTTTGCTTTACTTACAGCTGATACAGCATGTGTGCTCTGTAGACACTAGACAGGTTCGAGAAAGTAGAAGGAGTATCGAACTGATGGAACCAATATCATATGAAATCAACCAATTACTACCATATAAAGATTATATCGTGTGGCTAAATGCGATAAATCACGGTGGTGATGGTAACATAAGTGAAACATCAGTAAGAACTGATTCCGAAGGTATGTATTTTGATTAAAGTAACGGTATGTATTGCATGTAAGAACTTGCCGGACCATAATAGAATAAACTTAGAAGATAAATTTCGGCTGATGTCATTCATGTTTGATTTGGCTATTTCAAAATCTCTTATATATAGGTATTCATATGTTATATGTTTTTAATATTTTGTTGACAGTTCCCCAAAAGCCGTTGAATGTATCTGCTTTTGTTGTAAGTTCAAATGAAGTAAACGTAACATGGAAGCTACAAGGACCAAAACCAGGGATAACTACATATCATATCAAAGTTTATGAATTGGTTTTAAATGCTGAACCAGCTTTTGTAAGAGGAGAAAACGTAACTGGTAGGTATATCTTGTTTCTATGTATGCTCGCTACTCATTTCAGGTCAGAGGTTCTGAAATGGCCTAAATCGTGGATTCTCAAAATCACATATGTTAACGTAAAAATAATCGGGACCAAAACCGTTTAAATTTTACGTTTCCTGAGAGAGAAAAACTGAAGTTGATACTTTTGGTAAAGAGTGACTCTTGCTCAGATTTTAATTCACAAAATGTCACGACTTACCTTACGCCTCAAACTTTAGAAGCTTCTCAATAACATGAATTGTTATGGAATGTAATAGAGGACATTGAAGAAAAGGTTCAGAACTGCAATACAAGTTTAAAAAGGTGATATCCATAAAAACTAATAAACCCAATTTCTGAAAGCGTGAACATAACTGTCATATTCCTGACATGGTACACAGATTTTTCGAAGAAAATTGTAAGTTAAACCTGGTTTTAAAGCCATCTCAATCTCCCACTTATACGACAGTTTTTGTTATAGTTCCGTTATAATTTTTAATAAGCTTTAATGAGCAACCCATACCATACAGACATACTAGTTTAATAATGTAATAATAACTAAGACCAATCACCCAAAACTGTGTACACATACGTCATAGACATACAACACAACTGACTTACATTTAAACCACAAAAAGTAAAGTAAATAGTAATTACTCATCAAAGATGTCAACACCAAAATCGTGTACGCCAGACGCGCGTTTTTGTCATTTATAGTATATACTGTATATAGGGTACACTTATTCGATAAAGTGAACAAAATGGAATCAGCACAGATATGTTTTGTCAAAATCGCACCTCAGGACACACCTGCACAAGGAATAGGTTGACGAGTAAAAACCCGGTAGCAGGGTGCATAAATTGCCAGTCAAAATTTCATTAAAACAAATAACGGAGAAACTAAAAAAAAGGATGAAACACAATGAAAGATGCATTGATAGCTTGTCATCATAATTTCCTTGATGTAAATCGTGGAAAACAAAAGTTGTCTATTTACACGCAATTGATAAAATTGACCTTGCGGTTTTCAACAATGAGCTTACGTCAATTCCGATCGAAAAAGTTGTTCAATTTGATAGCATTATTGAATTGCCATTTACGGTAGGTAAATGAATAAACTCATAATGTGGAACATAAAGTTACCGTCTATTATACTTAAAAGTATGATTAATTAGACACTCGACAATATCTGGATAAGAAGTATATCAATGTAAAATGGACACACAGCAAATTTGAAATGTGTACCCAATTTTAATCTTTGAAATAATAATATATTAAGAGACATACAACAGTTCCTGTTTTATAATTAGTTTTTTTCCGGTATGTTTAGTAAGTTGGAAAATTTTTCAAAATGACCTTTATTCATATTCTTTTACTGTTTATTATTGTACATGCTTTTCAGTTAAGTATCACCACAACTTTGAACAAGTTATTTGGTAAGCAGATAAAAGTTCTTTTGAATTGCGGGGTTTAAAAGTGAGAAGCTTAGGGATAACAGAACATTTTTTTTCCTAATAAACTTTGTTTTTTGTGTTATTGAAAGGATTTGATAAGCAGATCGCGCAGTTTTCTGGACTAGAGGCATATTGGAATTATACGTTTACAGTCGTTGCTACGACAGATAAAGGCAGCAATGAAGAGTCTGATATGTCAGCTGTAGTAACAACATATCAAGATGGTACATATACATATTAATCAAATTTCCTCAAAAAGATATATTTGACATCGATCATTAATAATATAAAACTGTGTTTTCATCTAGACTTAATATTCTTAATTAATATTTATACACAATACACTCATCAGCGTGCAATAGCTTACATTAGAAATATCTACACAAGTAACAGTTCAAATAAATTAATAAAATACTGATATGATGTACAATTATTATAAGAGTGGAACCTCAACAGCTCTCCTTTATCTCTCCTTTTTGATTTTACTTGTATATATAAGTTTCATTTTATAACAAATAATTTGATTTTAATATTTGAGCATATCAAGAATATACATGTATATTTGTGTTTTCACTATATATCACGTACATTGCTTCGTTGTCGTATGTATCATTATTGTAAATGTGAACAACATTTAGGGATGAAATTAAAAATGGACACACGTTTTGAAATTGATGACATTCTTGATTTTAAGCATGTCTGCGATTGTTTCTATTAAAAATGATAAATATCCTTTCACAGCTCCTGGCAAAGTAACGAATTTTGAAATAAAAAGACCATCAACGATATCAACAACAATGGAAGTTTCCTGGTCTATACCATTATTAAAAGACAGAAACGGTATCATTAAGGAGTATAAGATTAACCATAACATCAGTGGGGTATGTGTTTTATATTGATATTATTATTCTATACATTGCAATGAGCGAGGATAATGTTCCAAAGGATTTCATTTTAAAAGAAATGTTGATATCATTGCGTCTAGCGTATTTTTTTTCAATAACCACATGGACGGTTAAGAAAGACAATAACAAAAATCCAAGGAGTAAACAAAGACTCACAAAATCAAAGACATTTCATCAACAGTTATAAATAACAAAAAAGAAACAACACGAACTCCACTAAAAACCGGGAGTGAAATCAGATGCTCTGAACGGGTAAGCTTTTTCTGCACAGTATACTGCACCCGTCGTGTTATTTCTTTGTTCAGTTCGGTAATGATTGAAGGTTATTATGACTGAGGGAGAATATCAGATATGATTTCTGACACACTTTTGTCATAATAGCCGATCAGCTCATGATGGCGACCGTAAAATTTCTTGAGTGATGACCTTAATTTGATTGATTCATAGCCTTGTCTTAGTAACTTTTTAGAAAGCAGTATTTCTCGTTCAACAAACTCAAAGTACTTTGAGCTAGCTCTAGAGTAACGTATCAATTGAGATACAAATACTCCATATGCTGGTGCCGCTGGGATGTTGCTACACAGAAATGGGAAGTTGATTATAGGAAAATAAAAATCAACGCGTTTGTCATAAGTTTTACTATTCAACCTAGCATAGTAGTCATTTTGAGAAAAAGGTTTAAATATGAAGCAGATTTATCTATGTCGGTAGTATCTTTATTTTCAAGTTCACTTGGATATATCAAATGTAAGTGATCACTGATAAAAAAAAAATGATTGATAAAGCGGATTTTATTCGTTCCAGGGTTTGCAAAGGTAAAGGCTATATGCTTTTTTTAAGGTAAACTGCAACCCTTAATAATGTTTTGAGTACAATTAAATGAGTATAAAATGAATACCATAGAGTATATCACCAAAGCATTATCTACGGTAGATATAGTATTTTCCACAGTAGAGAAGGTTAAGGCCAACACTCTCCATTTTCTTTTATACAATTTTAGACATTTCGACCTAATACATCACCGAAAAGAAATACATTCGTTGTCGAAACAGACATATGATCCATAAAAACGGGTACCGTTAATGTTATAAACAATTAGAATCATAATAATCGATTAGACATACGATTGTTTGTGTCTTCATTCCCTTCTACTTACTTTTATAAAAAAGACAAATCAATGTAAGAAACAAAATTTGAGGGAATCGCATGAAATTCAAAATACGCTCTAGGCCAAAAATATTTAAAAAATTGAAACAAATAAAATCTTTTAATGAGCTGATAAAAAACAAAAAAAAAAAACACAAAGCAGTGACAAAGTCTGGCCAAGGAAGTAGACATTTGGATGAATGAGATATATTGATGAATTTGTAAATTTTCAAAACTTTCAAACTAGAAAATTTCAATCTAACAAAATCAGTATTTTATGCCAATATCGAAGTAAGTCAGGAATAAAAAAAAGATCTTTTCAATTCGATTGATTGACAAAAGTTGATTTCTGGACCTACCCTTTCTGACTTTACCTTATAATTTTGTTTTATTCTAATAGTTTTTATCTATTCAAATGAAACCTTTGTATTAGAATATTTGCAAATAACTAATGAACTGACATTAGCATTATTTGTTATAAGCTAAGATAGTAATGTGGTATTTATAAGATATAATAGCATCTGGATAAATTTGTGATATCAACTAATTAATTTTGATTAAAGGTGAGAAGCACTAGTAAGTGATTAAAGTTACACGCTTTTTTAAAAGTTTTCAAAAGGACATGCAAATGTATCACTACGATCGATACTCCATTTCATTTACATTTTGCAAAATTCACCTATTTATATGTAGACAACAACAACAGAAACAATAGCTGCAGAATATGAAAATTTCCAAAAATTGTATTACATCACACCAGATAGACATTATCAGATTGAGGTGAGTTTTATGTAAAAATAGTCAGACGATACAATTTATGCATTTTAAATTTAGTCAAAGAATATGTGACATTTTTAACAAAAGCACTACTACTGTATCAATAAAAATAAAACTGATCTTTAAAATCATCATTTCATGTTAGCAGGGCAACGATTTTTTTTTATAACTTAAAGATGCAATTAATATATATTGTTAATGGACCATCCTTCTATTGAAGTGTTTCCAGTTGCCCCATCTGCGAATGACAATAAATATTTCTTAACGTTAAGATAGCGCATTGCTAATTGTCAATATCAAGTACAAGAGTTTGTCAAAATAAAAGAAGGGTTATCGGAGTTCGAAAAGATATACAGGATAATAGTAAGACTAAAAGATTTTTATTTTCGATGTCGAATTCATTTAAATTTTGAATTCGTGTCGAAATGCATACATGACTTTACGACTAAATTGGAAGCAACATTTAAATAAGTTACTAGCCTTTGAAAGAACTAGATTTAATATTGCTGCTTTTGGGTTTGTTAAAAAACGTGTTTGACATGTTAAATGCCTATGTTACATATTCACAGATCACCTCGTCGGGTCCACTACGGATTAAATATCACGGATGATCCCGTCAATGCAGTTTCCGTAGTGCGATGCGGATCTGTGCGAAAGGACAACATTGTGACTGCGTGCTCTTGCGTGAAAACGGAAATGACGCGGTTTTTTTACGCAAAACACGTGTCAGGGTGTATAAAAGAGGGACGAAAGATACCAAAGGGACAGTCAAACTCATAAATCGAAAATTAATTGACAACGACATTGCTAAAAATGACAAAGACAAACAGACAAACAACAATACACATGGCAAAACATAAAAAACTAAAGAATAAACAACATAAAGCCCATGTAAGTATCAACCGTGTATGTATCACGGATAAACAGCTGTTCGCTTATGTATAAGTAAGGAGTCGAATCACGATTATTTTACGACTAAGCAAACAAATAGTGCAGATGTTGTGCATTCTAATGTTATACAAATTTGCCATGTTTAGTGGATGCATCAAAGTTTTATATTGAAGGTTAAAGTCACTCCACTGTTAATTCGATAATGTTTTGTCAAATTTGTGTCTATGTTTTCTGGGTTTTCTTATCAAAAGTACTACATATTCTCATTTTCAGAAAATCTGTTTGACAGAAGTTTATGTCTTATTTCTTTTATTCAGATATATGCAGTAAATGCAATCAACGTAGCTGGAGAAAAACTGCGAAAAATGTATTACGCGTCATCAGCAATTGAATGTAAGACTTGTTTTATTTGATTTATATATAACCATTGTTGATAAAGTAACTTCTAACAGCTTTGAAGACAAAATAGTATATGCATGGGAAATAACTCTGAAATTGCTAAACAAATGATGCGCTAATGTTCAAAATACCGTTGAATTCTTAAACATGCATCTATTTGAAACAAAACTGGATAAGTGATGTAAATGTACTTTATCAGACTAGTAGGCAATCAACGTTTTTACGATAAATATGTCAAATAATATGAGAAAAAACGTCAGGTTTGATTTCTTTTTTTTTTAAATATTAGTCAAGTACTTCGCGGAAGAATGCTGTTTTTCCTAATAATCCGGCTGGTATTTCAATGAAATAGGATTTCTGTAAAAAATAATCTTTGTTTTGTATTTATCTTACTTTTGTTGTTGAACTGGCTCATAATTTTGCTGCCTTTTTTTTGTTGTGTATTGTTTTTTGTGTCCTTATTTTATCAACCCTGTATCTTTTCACATTGGGTCTTTGAAATGTATGAAGGTCTTCCTCCTTATATTTATCACTTCTTATATTACTTGAAGCGCCATTTGGTCTTTTTAAATATAGTCATTTAAGATTCGTAAAAATTCTACACATTGTTCATTAGTCGAGATATAATTGAAAATGGTCTCATCTGTTTAGATTTGTATCCATATACATATACTCCAAGATAGCTTTGCAACGTATTTTAGTTAGAAACTTGTTTATTTTTTAGCACAACCACAAGTGT
Organism: Mytilus edulis; assembly: GCF_963676685.1. Lineage (NCBI taxonomy): Eukaryota > Metazoa > Mollusca > Bivalvia > Mytilida > Mytilidae > Mytilus > Mytilus edulis. Next base: position 77,771,823 of record NC_092353.1, on the reverse strand, counting down.
CATCTAAAGGATATACAATTGCCACAGTAGTTGGAGCTGCAGTTGGTTGTGTTGTCTGCAGTGGTTTTGTAGTTGGCCTTGTATGTTGTTTAATCCGAAAGCGCAGAAGAAATCTAATTTCTAAACAAGCAAGTAGGTTTTCGTCGTTGCTGTTGCAATGCGATATTGTATACTAGTATATTAAGTATATAGTTAAATAAAGTGTTATAGTCATAACAACCAAGGGAATGATTATCGAATCATTTAGTATTTGTTCCATTAGTAGATGTGAATGTTTTGTTGTACATAAACATGAACAGTTCGTTAATCAAAACGCTTGAATAAGAAGATCCCAATTGATATAAAAACAAAACAAGATAGAAAAAAAAGAGATTATTACATAGCCAATAAAGTGAAACAAATATGTGTGATAAAATGCGACGTCATGAAATATTCACGGCTTTTGTTCCGTCCGAAATAGTGTATTATCAAACTGTTTTATCGCAATTTCAGTTACAATAAATTACATATTAAGTCAGACTTTCTTTTCTTTTTTTTTCTTTTTTTATCTCAGTGGAGGAGTCATAGTATGAAGCAGTGCCAATAAAATAACTAAACATGACATATAGGTGATTGTTATATTGGTACAATATTGCATAGAGGATAATCCTTAAAACTGATTTGTTATTGTTGTTTTTGCAGAAGCAAAACATACCCGAGAAGAGTCAAAAATGTATGTATAATTCGTATTTCTACTTTTTTGCCATTGTGCCTGGTGTTTACATAATATAACAGGTTATATTGATATAAAAATTACCTAACAAAATAATCGTTATAGATTTATCAGAGGTACAATTACTTTCAGTATTATTTGACGAAAAGATGTCAAAGGGAAACTCATAAATTCTGAGTTCAAAACAGATAGACAACTCCTTGGTAAAAGAAAATAAAGAAAATAGTGTATACGAACTACATAGATACGAACGATTAAACAATACAATCTCCAACGAAAAGCAAAGAATTTCCGGCCAACAACGTATATTTTTTCGGATTGGTCTAGTTATTGTACAATGAGTAATTCTTTTAGTTTCGAATCTTGTGTTTTTCATAGCTTTAAAATAAGCATGTGACGAATTAATTAGTAAGCGATACCAGACTTAATAACTTCTACATTATATACACCTTTTGTGTTCATAAATCTGTGTACATAAATTAGACATATGACATTGAGAGATCAAATCAATTACAATGTTAAAGTTTTTTACAATTATAAAATACGTCTACCAATTCTGGCACCACCAATGCCTAGTACTATTATAACAATAATGAGATAGCCGTAATTTGACCACTGCAACGTTATTTAGTCTAGTAAAAAATACGGATATAAATAACAATGTGATACATCTACAACGTACATTGCTCAGGCAATAAATTTCAAACATACTTATATTTTTGCAGTGGGTGCCAATACGAAGAAGTTGGACTGGACAATGTATCTGCTCAACAAGAACTTGGAATAAAAGATAATCAAAATGTGTATGACCAGATTGATAGAATACCTACAGTAGATAAACAATATGAAAATATGATTATCTAATCTATGTTTCTATTTTATCAACGTATGATTTACATTTATCGCGCAAACATATAACATGTATAAATCAACATTACAACATCAGTTTGTCTTAAGCATATGTACATTTCAAGCCATCATTGTACAAGGGACTGACAATTCGTCCTTATCACATACTTAACAATGATTCGATTGCCCTATCATCGGTTTGCCGTAAAATAGTTTGGTTATGTTCATCACTTTTTAACCTTGGGCTTTATTTTCTCTCAGATTAATCACCAAAATATTATATGTTTACAATACTTTATTTTAATGCTGACATCTATGATGAGTATATGTATTTCTTTAATATGTATATCATTTGCTGAAACTGTTTTTGTTCGTGATATGTACAAAATATTTTTCTCTAATTTACCAAATTTTATCACCAATTATACCACATCTTCTTTTTGAATATAGTTGAAACAATGGCTAATATAACACATCATTTATTATGAACTATTCGAATAACAATCATATATTTATTCATATTCAGAAAAAGGATTCTGAAACAAGCATCAATTGATTGTTGCTTTGACACATCAAATGTGCAATATAGTCATTGATATCCGAGCTTGATCAACCATAAGGTCCTTCAACTCAGTTACATAGGTCACAAGTGGGAAAAAAGGAACTGGATTTCAGTTCACCAGTTGGAACTCTTGGTTGCTTGTTTATGAACAGTAACCCACTATCAAGGAATTGAATCGTTATCATAGTAATTACAAGCCCTGGAATATCGTATCAACTGGAGATGTAGACTTAGTATGCAATCGCTGTTCGAATGTTGCTATATACATTCATAGTCAATGTTTTTTTACTCGACTGACATTGTTAATTTCTATGAGGCGGACCTAACTGTATCTGTAGTATCCTCTTTCTAATGTTTAATGGGATAGATGCGTTTAACATATTCAATATGAATAATCTAGCTAGAAAACATCATTTACATCATCAAATAAATGTAAGGGGTTTCGTGAAGCACTTGGAAGAACAAGCAATATACCGTTGTTTGTAAGGACACTTATGAAGTTTAGTTATTCAATTAAAACAATGATGGAAGATGCATATATTTATCTTTGGTCGACATGCCTAAGTAACATAGACCAGACCTATGATTATCCAGGATTTTCTCGTCAGTATGTGTCTTGTAGGTTCATGTTCAGTTTCCAATTGAATTGTTAATACCCAATTCATTTATCAAGCAGTATGTGTAGTATGTATCTACAAAAAAAAACGGTGTTTGTTGGGGGTTTTCTGCGGGGACATCCACATAATTGTCAAGGAGGTAAAACAAATCTTTTACAACATTTAGATCTTTCAAGATTGATGTACCATGGGCTTTTATATTATCTAATCGGACTTTGGTAAGATTGAATCTCATAGGTTATTAATGCCAACAAGAGCAAACATCTGATATAAGCTCATTACCAAAATGTAATTGTACTTTCTTCGAGGGTACTTATTTTTTTGGCAAATTGTGTATTTCGATAAACATCCCGGTTACATATTTCCACGATTTGTTTCCGAAAATAAATGTAAAAAATCGTTTAACAGTTATCGAATATCCGTTTCACAGATGATAGCGGATATGTTCGTAATGTCGTAACTACAAAATGGAGCCATTCCTGAAAGTGACACATCGATCAGACTTGTTGCCGGGTTTGTACTAAAAGGATATACACGACGTGTGCCACATGTGGGGCAGGATCTGCTTGTATTTTCGGAGCACCTGAGATCATTGCAGTTTTTGGTGGGGATCGTGTTGCTTTATCGTTAATTTCGTATGTTGTGTTTCGTGTACTATCGTTTGAGAATGAAAATGGGGAATGTGTAAAAGAGACAACAACCCGACCAAAGAGTAATTACGATGGCCACCAATGAGTTTTCAGCACAGCGAGATAATCCCGCACCCTGAGGCGGACTTTAGTTAGACCTAAACAATAATGTGTACTACCTCAGTGGAAATAGACGTCATACTAAACTCAAAAACATATTAATGAACTAAAATTAAAATAATACAAGACTAACAAAGATTTAAGGCTCTTGTCTTGGGACAGGCGCAAAATTGCGGCGGGTACACATGTTTTATTAGTTTCAACAGAGATAACAGTAAAACTTTTAAAAGATTGTCTGCTGCTGTACACATGTTGATAAATTAATTCATAAGAAAAGTCATATGGTCCAAAGTAATTTTGGGTCATTGTTTCTTTGATCTTTAATTGGTGTTCACTTGGTATCTGTTGATAATCTAATTGTTTATTTACTGTCATCGATGTAAGGTCAAGTTTACGTGCACACATATACAATACGTTTTCAGTTAAACGATTGGATTTTAAGTTTCGCATGTATTATTTTTTCCGATATTATGCCAATCGCGAAATGCGTGCATAAAGATACATCGTAAAAACAATTAAAGTAATTTGGTACTTTTTTTCAAAACCTCAGCTATGTTTGTACCCAGTTAAAATATCTTTTTTTCCTTTAACATTCATTATTAATTTCTTTACTCTAAAGGTTAGTTAGCTGTCAAAATCATGCTAACCGATTTGACTGAAATTTTATATTCGATGTACAACTTACCATATATATCCATGTATTTAGAATACAAAACAGTCAAAGAAAACAATTAGTTGTGATTGTAAAAAGTGCGTCGGGTCTTTAATGGCGTCCATTTTAATACAATAGTTCAAAATTGAGACAACTCTGACGAGAACGAAATCCAAATAAAAGACCTGTCCTCGATGACCAAACCATTTTATTTATCAATCACTTAAAACGGTTAATCGCATGTGAAATAAATGAGTATCCCGAGACTCGTTTCTTGATATGGCATCTGTGTAATGATATGAACACCAATGAGATAGTTAAAAATGTACACAGAATAAAAGCATATATATTTATATTATCTGAACTATTTGCATGTCCTTTAAGAAAAACAACTTGAATTCTATCCATTACAAAATAGTACATAGAATGAAAGCATATGTATATTTATATTAACTGTAATATTTTGTAATATATAGAATGCGATTTGTTTTCTAAATGGACATGAATATATATATGATCTCGATGATCCTACCACTACTGTGTGAATGGAGTCTGAGGAAGAGCTAATATATTCGTCTACAGATAAATACACACAAATACCTTTAAAAAGAAATAAAAACAAGTAAATGGTGATATCACTTAATTTAACATGCATGAAAGATACTTTTGATTGTATGTTCCTATAATTTGGAATTCATGAGTAATAAATATCAAATTAATCAAAACATATTGTGCATGTTGCTGTTGCAAGACTTTCGGAAATTGTGACAGCCTTTAATTGATTATTATCTGAAACGTCATTATGCTCAATTCTAATAACGTATAATTAAAAGTAACTTCAATTACCTCTTTGTCGTTTACAAATGTATGTATAATTGCTGACACTGCTGTGAATTTCAAAACAAATATTTTTCCAAAGATTCAATTAATGTAAATGGATACATGTTTAAATTGATAGATTTTTGGAAGAAAAAAATCCTTTGACTATCAAAACAGCTCCTTTTTACCGTTATTTGTTTTTAGTTAGTTTCATATTAACATAACTTTGACATATGAAAAGGTGAAAGAGAAAATATAACATGTTATGTATTACAAACACAAACATTCGTATGATAAAAATATTTCGCTAGATATGCAGTAAAGTTGAAAAAAATCACTGTTTAGATAGACACAAAACAGGTAAATATTGTTATGATACAGGTTATCAAAAAATTTGAATTATCTTGAATTATGAAAGATAAAAACCAATGTATGTCACTCAGTGTTTTAGATATTCAATGTTTAGATAAGGGATATGTGTAGAGACATAGTATTTACAATACCTCAGGTAAGATTGTTAAAAAGGTATTTTACATAATCATTGATATTCTAGCAACTGCAAAATATATCTTATTCATCTAAGAAACGTGATTTCCTTGTGTCATCCTGTTCATCAATAATTGCAGAATCGTCTATCTACGTGTAAGGTAACATAACATTTAAAAACAAAACATTTGACACATAGCCTTTTCAATCAAGTTATGTAAGATAAGACGAGATAATAAAATCACTTATAATTACACGTAGGAGGTGCTCATAATACTTTCATCAACTTCTTTCCACAGCTTTATTTACTTCGTTGCGTTGTTTTATTTGTTGATAAGATATAATCAAAACATGTCTTTCGGTACGTTTATGAGGGTATGCATGTTGAATGTTTTTTTGATAAATGTACAAGAACAAATTCGCTAAACTTGATTTGACTCCTATGGAATGGAAGGACTTAAAATGTAGTTCGAAGCTTAAAAATAAATAGTTATAGTGTTAGCAGTTTTTAAAAGTATCTTATATACACTTACTTTCTGTTTTCCCATTGTTTCCAAGCCCTCATTGTACCAGGAACACTTTGAACAATGTTTTCTTAGTGTTTATGATTAAGAGAATATTCCATTATGTTTCAGTATAAATATTACCCAAATCAATTGCATACAGCAAAAAAGGTACAGACATTGAATTGGAAATGATTTAATTAAGCATCAACTGGAATATTTTGAATATAAGAACACACACTTGTGGTTAATTATTTTCAACATGTTAAATATAAAGAACAAGTTCTTGAAATTGTTGACCACTGTCTGTACGATAGTAAAAAATGTAGGTTGTTATTTTGTAAATACAGACAATGCAAATTCCAATATGAACTCCCTTTGCGGCTGCATCTGTGCCACTTTCACGATGAAGTTTTGTGACAAATTGTATTCAAAAACGATTGATATGGACTACAGTTTGGAAATAAGTATGGCGTTCATTATTACTGAACTAGTATATATTTGTTTAGGGGCCAGCTGAAGGACGCATCCGGGTGCGGGAATTTCTCGCTACATTGAAGACCTGTTGGTGACCTTCTGTTGTTGTTTTTTTCTATGGTCGGGTTGTTGTCTCTTTGGCACATTCCCCATTTCCATTCTCAATTTTACTATTTCATTAAAAGGTCAAAATATAAGGCTGTGTGGCAAATTTTTAACATGTATATGCCTTGAACTTCTAAGAGTTTAAAATGATACTAAAACCCTATACTATTCGTACGGGCTTCAACAATGAGAAAATTCCTTTCTGAATGGTCGGTTATCAAAGACCCCAAAATACAAAATATAAAACAATTCAATTTAAAAAACAAATGGCCAATTACATAACAACTTATATTAATTGCCTCCAGCCTGGTTTTGTTGTCCTCAGAATATATCAGCTTGATATAACATAATACCATTCCCTCTGTTTGGCGATTGGAATATTTTAAGACGTTTATGTTCATCTGACTGGGTTTGTCTGACTTTAGTCTTATTTACCTGGATCATTGAAAACTATAACTCTATGTTATACTTTTTGTACAACGCTTTTTTCTTCTAAATATTTCTTCATAAATGCAATTACAATAAGTTCAGGCAAGAGATGTCAATTTGTTCACTCTTAATGTATTATATATGTATTACCAAAGGGTAACTTTTGAAAGCGTCATATTTACAATAAATGGCCGAAAAAAATTCATCCAGTATCCGGATACTGAAATGCATGAAAGAGACAACTAATATTGGTTAGTACTTATTCATTTTCTGTTTTGAGGTTTCCCACTGTAATTTCACATACGGATTTTTTCTTTTAAACAAAATGAAAGATCCTATTAGTGCGTTATTGCATATCTGTAGAGTATAGCGCACAATGTTCCCATCTGGTGCTGCATAGAACAAACGATACACCGGCAATGAACAAAACTAGTTATGCATGAGTCCATGTCGTTCAGTTTGTTTTTTAGATAATTTATTTCATAGTATTGATTATACTTATTTTGTAGTTTTTGAAGATGCAGCTCAGTGTGAGGTTGTAAAGTAAAAGAGTAATGTGGTTCAAACTAATGACATTGGTAAGGATTACTTTTTTTATTAACGGGTTTTTATTAGCAGATGGATTCAAATGTATAAAATGTAATGTGTCGTTGGTATTGTTGTCGTTGATGACTTTTGACCTGTAATTCAATTTTTGTAGACACATATTTATCAGACACGCATTAATCATTGAAAGAACGTAAATTTTGCGAAATATTTACAAAGATAAATAACATTGAGAAAAGACATTAGCTGTATTCGGCAACAACCCTTGTTATGTTTGATCCTCTATAATTTTTCACATTCTTTTTAGCCCGTATAACTTAAGATGTTTGAGTTTCAGTGATGAGTCTTCTGAAGTCATAAGTTGCGTTGAAAGATTATTTTTTTTCATCTATGATGAATTTATGGTACAATATAAGCAGTGTTTCATTTTACGACTTTTCAAAGAAATCATATCTTAGTATACAACATTCAATGGTTTCTAAAAATCATTGAACATAACAATAAAATGTGAATCTTATAAATTATATTTCAGGGAATAATATAATATAAACAGGTAGCATTGTCTTTGTAGGTTCATTTTTGTGCAGCATTTCCACTGAAATGCCCGGAACCATCACAATGGAAACTCCGTGCAAAAGGTCAATGTGCTGATCCATCAAAATATTTTTGTCTACGAAATGATCTCATAAACGGATATTCTGAAAACTGTACAAGGTCTGACTTCCAACAACCAGGTAAAATAATATGGAGGAAATCAATAATTTCATTCTGTTTTCCTTATTTTAAGGCTTGATATATCTTAGTATTTTCATCAGCAATAAAAATCATACAAACACGTAATTTCCTATTCCCAACGAAATCCGTTTGTAAACCAATTTCATTTGATTTCATATAGCCCAAAACACGTTTTAGTAAATTTTGTTATAACATACTTACATTAAGGTATTTGCCAGAAAGAATCTTCAAATCAAGTAAAATCCGTTCAAAGTGTGAGTTCCATTCATACTTCAAAATTAAAAGACACGTTACTGATAAGAACACAGTTGGACGATCAAACAACAACAGTGCATACAACATAGCATAATAAACTAAACTATGATGAACACAAAAAAAAGTAGTGCCCCAGAAAGAAGAGCAAATCCTGTCTCCAATCATGTTCTTCATAACAAAAACATACATTATTTGCCAATCACGGCGCCGAAAATTTTCAAAATTATTGCAATGATAATACATGTATCAAAAATTGATTAAACGAAGAATAGCAAGATTAGTTATTATGTAGTTGATAGCATACTCTACAATTAAAGTAAGTTAAATAAGTAATTTGTAATGTGTGATAACAAGTGCAAATATGACCCACTGTTTGCTATTCTGAATACCTACATATGCAGCACACTTTAATTTATACTTATAGTTATAAGCAATTCGTGTAATTGTAAAACATGACCATGAACTTTAAATAATACACATCTTTAACTGTTCAAACATAACAATAGATATTCTAATTTAATATTGGCTTTCTGCTTCCAGTCCAAACTTCTAATTATTTACCGGTACCTGTCAAAATCGTAGCATTTTTTTCCTTTAACCTAAAAGATATGTGTTATCAAATTTCCATATATTTGTATTTTTATTAAATATTGATCGAGACAAGGGATTTCTCTTCTTAAACAAAACTTTACATGTAAAACGAAAATGCCTCATTACATTGTGTTAAACTTTTTTTTACAGTTTAATGTTAAAGTAATGACTTATTTTTGTATTTCCCATTCATATACATATACACCCGTCGATTAGTCGAATTCAGTAGGTAACATTGGCGAAAACGAGGAAAGGAGTTTAGTTTCGAAGATAAGATTCTATCAGTCGTAATCTGAGAAACAAATATTTCATAAAGGCCAACTATTTCTGAAAAAAATGAAAAATAACACGTTATAATTGTCATGCGTCCGAAGCGCTGTTCTTAATTTACCTTCATCAGGAACGCTCAAAGCCGAATTTGTGTTAGCTAAATATTGTGTTCAAAACAAAATATTTGAAAAGCTATATGAAAAATTCGAAAGAATGTGTTCAACTTTACAAAAACTCATTGCTTACTTGTTCGTTACAGGTAGGAAAGCAGTTCTGCGTGGAGGTATAGATGCAGTTATTTGTTCTATAAAAAGATATCAACCATTTCCACTAAAATTTTACACAAATGCTAGTACCCATTGTATATTTTTGAGATCGTTTTGTAACGAAGAGGGTCAAGTAGTACATGACCAAGGAGATCGTAACAATGATGCTACCTGCAGATGTGATCACAGAAAAGGCTATGATTTTTTGATGAAACCAAACAATCCGTGCTTTTGCAAACCATCACAAGAAGATTGTTCTTGCTACTTGAAGATTTGCTCAAATAGTAGTCTTGTGCTTTCGTCAGGTAAGAATTGCTTCCAATGTCTATTGGCAAACATGTCATTGATCGTTTCTCCATGCTTCGATGGAAAAACAAAACGAATCAAAAGAAAGCTGTGCAATAAGATAACTCTCCATCAAAGTCACAATTTGTAAAAGTTATCCATTATAGGTCATATTACGGTCTTCAACACGGAGCATTGACTCACATCAAACGGCAAGCTATAAAGGGCTCCAAACATGACTATTTTAAATCAATTCAAACGGAAATACCAAAAGTCTAATCTATTATAAAAAACGAGAAACGATACACACTTATGAACCAGATCAAAAAACGACAACACCTTAACATCAGATTCCTGACTTAGGACCGGTGCAAACAAACCAGGTTTAAATGTTTGTATAGGAAGAACTTTCACCCTACCAGTAACAATAGTGTAACATCACACCAAGGAAAGACACACTATAAAATAGCAACTGAAATAGCTTAACCCAATCAAAAGACATACTAATACAAGTAACCATACACTAAACGAATACATTGGATATATAACAAACTACAAATACAAAATCAATAAAATAATGGTCGAATTAATAAAGGCAACAGAAGTATACCGCTGTGAGATTTAAAATCATTTCCGAAAGTCAACTAAAGAACCCTTGAACAAATAACCTTACCGTCATACAGAATAATCTACACATGTAAAAGAAAATATTTTGTTTTGTAAGGTATACAGTATAAATGAAGAACGGAAATATTTTTACAAAATAATTATTTTGTTGTTCATAATACGAGAAACAAAATTGAAAAGATCATGAAAAAGTGACTTGTATTACTTATGCCCCATATATGTATATTATCAAATTGCCTTGTGTGGGTTCCATGAATGGTTTATTGCCAGAAACAATAAATCAAGATATCAACGCTTGGAAATACATCGTTCAGCATTTTTTAATTGCGAATGATTGAAAAATAATACATCACTTAATTGTAATGTTCTTGTTATTGTAGATTATAAATGTGTTTTTAAAACGAACCTATCTCCTGTAACAAAATGTCGAGCTATGATAGATGAAAAGTAAGTAATGAGTATATTGTAGATAATTCACACTGGTGTAACTAAAACAAAACTAACATACCTTTTTTTCGTACGAAAAAAGTTTCTGATGAATGAATTTGTCAGGAACTTTTGACTGGTGTATATGTATTTTCCTACGTTAAGGTAAGTTCTTTGCGAATTTTTCTTCCCATTAATTTTAAAATATATAATGTGTGATATACAACGGTGATTCATCCAGTTAATGCTGAATGTAAACAATACTAAATAAGGTCCACGATAAGTTCTGCACAGTTGACCCTATTGAAGTTCCCTATGATGATAAAAGGTATCTCCGTAGTAAACAAAAATGTTATAAATATATATAATTTCCCCACGTTGAATCTTAAACTATGAAATTTTGAAACAAATAGATATGTGCATTTTAATTTATAGATAATGCATATTTCAAGGTTTTCTTTTTCGAAGAACACACCAAGGGGTGTCAGGATTGATCAAATGAAAGACCGACCGTAGGTAGGTCTTTCCTTCGTTTATCTGACACCTCGATGTGTGTTCTACGACCATAAAACCCTTAAAATATGCACTATCTGACTTATAAACCGTTCAAAAAATATTATTCTAATAAAGATTTGCAAAATTTAGGATCCTATTCGAACAGCGGTATACTACTGTTGACTTTATTTACCGACCACACTAAAGTGGAGTATTCCTTTCTAGTGCGTTATGGCTTTAATACGCCATATGGCTCATTTAGAATGTGAAATACATCTCATGAATTAATCTAATTATATCCTTAGCAATTATTATCGCTCGATACACAATATTACCGTATCCGCATGAAGTAAAACACAAATGAATTGTAACTATCAGATAACGGTGTAAAAAAATACAAGACACTCTGTAAGTAATTTATTGTACCAACTTAGTTGATGGAAAAAAGGAAGGGGTGCTGTGTTTTCAACATTTTTAATTGAATCGAATGAAATATTCAAAATGATTTACTTTAGAATAGCAATACAATTGTTAACAGATTATCGAGATATAATTCTATACCCCCACCCGATCCCATTGTGAGTTACCTGGATGTTATTCAATATAATATAAAAATATTTTATTAGTTGATCATTTGATAGAGTAGAAAATATACATCAATGTAAAAAGGATACGCCCACCACACCCAAACCTGGACCGGCCCCTGGTGTACCTGAATGAATTTATTTAATGTTTGAACCTGTACATTTTTTGTAATATAAATTACAAAGAACTGACACGAAGATAGCACAAAATCGTTATACATGTTCATGTAACGCGAAAACGAATATCAATACATGTAGGTCACAGGTCGGTTGAAAACAAAACTTTACGACAAAAGAGATGATTTCAGCTTTCCGATTGTGAACTTTCCATTTTTAAGTAGCAACATTCCAGCAGCACCTGCATACGGGGTATATATCTTCCAATTGATACGATATTCCCGTGCTTGCATTTCCTATCATGATTTTCTTGATAGAGGGTTGCTGCTCACAAGGAAGCTATTAAACCAAGTGTTCCAAATGGTGAAGTTTAAATCATCCCTTCGTAAATTTTATGGACGCCATCACGAGTTGGTTGACCGTTATGGAATAACCGTTTCACAAATGATTCAAGAAATGATCTTTACGTCGTAACTACAATCCTATTCCCTTTTATGAATGGGACCTACCGAATTAGACTATTTACTGGATTTGTTATCACATAAGCAACACGACGGGTGCCACATGTGGAGCAGGATCTGCTTACCTTTATTGAGCACCTGAGATCACCCTTAGTTTTTGGTGGGATTCGTGTTGTTTATTCTTTATTTTTTTCTATGTTGTGTCATGTGTACTATTGTTTGTCTGTTTGTCTTTTTCATTTTTAGCCATGGCGTTGTCAGTTTATTTTCGATTTATGAGTTTGACTGTCCCTTTGTTATCTTTCGTCCCTCTTTCACAGTATGATTTCCTAATCAGTGTGATTCAATAAAATGTTCAAAATTTTACACACCAATATGTTAAATCTGTTTGTTTTAGTGTTATTAAAGTTGTACAAATTCAGCTCACATACATGATAATGTATCTGCATTGTAGCGATAAATTAACATAACCTCATATTATTTGTTTCTAAAATTGAAATGCGGCAATGATGATTTTTTACACCTATCATATATTGAACTTTGGAAAATAAATTCTCAAATTGGCCACCAAAACTATCAGACGAATATAATTTTAAAGTAAATCATATTTTGCATTTTTATCAAGAAGAATAATGATTTCACACTGGTAATTGTGTTATGCCTTGGAGCATATTTCATTGAAACATGGTATCGTTCGAGTTGATTATTCGAAATAATTACCTATCGTTCTGAAAGAAAGAACTCCATACCTGTAGATAATTTAGATTGGCCTTTTAAGGTTTCGTGGTGTAAATGAACGTACTTAAATACTATTTAGTGGTTATGTTTCTTCTCTGTATATTGGAATGACTTTTGTTTCATAGTGTTAATTCTGATATATTGCAGTGACAATACAAGTAGAAGACCAGACGTCACAGATATACAAGACAACGCTTCCTTTATTTCTATACATTTTAGAGGTATATTTTTATTTATTATGTTCAAATGAAGTGTTCAAAAAGTGAAATGATAACAAATATCGACCTAAAAAGGAAAGTCAAAACGATGAGAGTACTTCCTGGTTGTTAACTTAGCTCTAAATGTTTCGGAGAGACATAATTATGAACGTGTACAATAAAATTAGGAATGGGAAATTTATTGTTTGGACGAATGTCATTATACTGTAATCGACATAAGTGTCAACATACATGTACATAAATGGAAAAGATACAGCAACCATACTAAATCACAGAAAACTACCAATGCCACTAATGAGTCTTCATCATAGCGATAAAATCACTCAACTGGAGGCGGTTTTTTAGCTGACCTTTAAACAAAAATGTGTCCTATTTCGTTGAAAATAGATGTCACAATAAATTCCAAAACACATAAATTACCTAATTTCAACAAAACTTTCCAAACTAACAAAGATTAGAGCCTACTGACTAGGACCAGCCTAAAAAATGCAGCGTTGTAAAAATGTTTGACGAGATCACAACCCTCCTTCTATAACACTAGTCAATGTATGAATAAACAAACACATATCAAAACGAACAGTACAAATAAGTCCAAAAGACGTCCGACTCTAATGTAAGTGTAGTAAAGGAAAACAAATAAGCAAAATAAAGACTATACATAAAGGAGTAGGTTCAGTAAGACCCCTTTTTGGCCCCGAAATATAGCAGTTTCACAAAATTGTTAAAATATAATCTTTAACCTATTTATTGGAAAGTAGAATGCTTCTGCTACATAAATATGGGCTGTTTTTTACACTACAATGCACATATATCGGGTACTAGCATCATTAAGTCATGCTAAATTACTGAAATCTTCAAAATGTTAGCATTTTAGTTTAATTTTAGACGGTTTCCGTTTTAAATGAAAATGGCCGCATTCGTGTTCATTCATAATATTGAAATTTTAGTTGTATTTTATGATAATACATAATATATATAAAGGTTGAGGATGAACACGGATGCGGCCACTTTCATTTTTGACAAAAACCATCTGAAAAGTGACGTGTTTTGACATATTTGATAGATGTTTCATATTTTAGCTTGAATCGGAGCGTTTTAATGACTCAGTCAGTCAAAATCTTTCACATACACTAATCGAATCAATTGAAATAGACACTTAAGTGTTTAAAAAGTGTCTAAAATCTTTCGTTAGATGTACTTGAAATTTGAGGCCAAAATCGGCCCTTACCGGACCTACACCTTTACAAAGGACTACTAGCAGTTACGGACATGTCCGCTGCTGACATAATTTTAACAGATTTACAGACTATGTCTCGATCATTATAAAATCCACCACAATCCCTCTAGTTAGGGGGTTCAGTATCATACCATCATAAAATATATCAGATAAACATAACCCGTATCATGCCAACAAATGGTTTAAATACTTGTATTTATTTCCGATGCAAAGACCCAATGAGTGAATCAATATTAAATCCCAAATACTGTTTCTTTAATGACTTGACTTCAGTATCGTAACTTAACCTTCTAAATTAATCTGTTCAAAGGTTTGGTTAGCTTTTTCCAGGTTAGTGATGACATTTATATGCTTTGTATAGAATGTTGCCAATATTGACCAATAACTGAATTTACATATTTTTGCAATAAACATTTCAGTACAGTATAGTTCATGAATTATTTTAATCAATTATTTTACTTACTGAAATCGCGAAATGCGAGACTAAGGGGTTACTATATTTTGTACATAAAAACCTTCCAACGTTTACATGTCTATCATACAGAGTTCAACTGACCTCAGCCTTATTTCATAAATCATTGACCAAAGTTTGTGGTGAAATACGTATATCTGGAATAGGTCAACTATGTTTGGTGTACGGAATTATAATAAGGTCTATATATCCGACTGGATATTTCATTTGACTGAGACTACTTTTATATAGTTCGTTGGTCAATTTGTTTTTTACTATTTGGTTTCATTTTCCAGCTATTTATTGTTTAATATAAACTTTTCAAGTATGTGTTTTTTATTTTGTTACATTAAGCAATATGTCAAGTGTATTTGGTGTATGGAATAATTGAAATGTAGACCTTTGTGTGAAGCAGGTTTTGTCTAACTTTGATCCTATTTTCATGGTTTTGTTTATTTTCCAGATATTACTAATAGTAATTTGTGTATGGAATGATTGATAAGTAAATACGTTTTTGCAGGGATTTTCCTTCTCATTCTGTTATAGATAATGCATATTTTAAGGTTTTTCTTACCTAGAACACACCGAGGGATGTCAGAATTGATCAAACGAAAGACCGACCGTAGTTTTTCTTCGTATTATTTCTTTTTGTAATGCATTAGAATCGGAATAACAGTACTGTAGTTGAAGAGTTGCCACCGTCCTTTTTGATTTGTTGGTAGCAAATGTCCGTTTTACTGTCTCCGCTGCGCGTCGCCAGGAAAACTGTATTTGCGACCGTCAAATCGACAATTGACGGTGGCAACTATTTAACCACAGTACTGTTATTCCTTAGACAGAAGCTTATTCGCAATAATCCTGATAAAGCATCAGAATAATAAGTTTGATATCTTTTTAATCAAGTTTTCCTTACATAACTTATACATTGCAACACTGATAAAAGCGATACAAGACAAGGCAGAACCGTTTTGATGTTTTTTACATTTTTATAAGATTTTCTCGTAATATACTGGCATTAATATTACGTTTCATGTATATGTAAGAAGGAAAAATATAATTTACTAACAGCCCTCAATGAATAATAATTATTCGTAATTGAATAAAATCAAACTGATGATAATGTTAATAAACTTGTACATTTATTTACAAATGTCTTTTCAGTACCTTGGAAGAAATATTCATTTACAGTTGTAATTTCTATTTTTGGTAAGTAATATGTTTGTTAAGTATTTTTTATGACTTCACTTTTTGAATGTACTACGGTTCTTACAGATATTAATTGTCTATGTGTCGATAGCTAAAACGAATGCTTGGTCATAGCACTTATGAGTGATCAGAGATAGCAGGTTAAACCTCGAGTAAAGCCGTAAAGTGTAGATTGCCAAAAAAAATTAAGAGTACGATTCTCTATGAAGCAGGTCACCCTACAGATTCGTCGGAAGTTTGTGGTATTTATTTGTAAGTGTAAATTAAAGCTTACAGATGCAAAAAAAAAAAATCAAACGTCACACACACAACGACCATGGCAGCGTATTAACACATTGAACACATCCCAGATTCAATTCTAAAATCTATGGTTGACCATATTTTTATACACTATGATAAAACTGTAATAACATAATGGATAATTCACATCCTTTACAGTTATTCATGAATATACTTTGGACACTAGGAGGCCCCTTTTCCCATTATATTCATCCTATGAATAAACATTATTTGTCAAAAACATACTTCTCATTGGTATACTAATAACCAGAATAAGTAGAAATGACAAAAACATCATGACTTTTTATATAAATTGAATTATTATTTGAATCTAAAATTGGCGATACAAATGTTTATCCACCTTGGTATAAAAAAGTGTTTTATTTTTGTCTTTCTTATAACAAAACTTACAACATATGAAACAAATGAATCCTCATCCTGATACCGTCTCAGTTCGTGGTTCATTAACAAGGTAGCAGTAATTTAATTATTTTGATGTATATATTTCAATATGTATTCAATCAATAGCAGGAAAGCAGACAAAACATTCAGGTGTGTTTCCAAATGTTATTCGATCTTTGATAATATCCAGTACAAATGGCGAAATTGAGTATCAAATTATTATTAGCAACATTGCATTTTAAAGATGTGGTTACAACATGACTTGAAAAAAAACGAAATTTAATTTGCCTCACTAGTTACTTTTTTATGTAGCTTACCATTACTTTGTCATGTAAACCAATGACTTTTATTTTTTTCACAACGTTGATTCATATGTTATATATGAAATATTTCTTTTGGTCCTACCGATCAACCCCCATGACTACTATGACAAATAAGATTGGATTAAATGCATTAGATATCTTATTTCTTGATAGACAGAATGGATAGACACATCTGACAGTATCATGATGTACCTTTTACCACTTAAATCATTCGACGACTCCTTATATAAGTACTCATCTATTTAGGATGATTTTTTATACTTCGCCCCTAATCTTTTCAGACACAATCATTCCATATTGTACGCAATATCACTGTTTACTAGATCCAATGTGTTATGCACTATCATTAGAGCTTTTAGTTATGTTTTATCCTTAGATTTATAACAAACTGCACGTATATAACAATGTAGATGGAATCCATCTAACTAAATCACAACGGTTTACAATGTATTGAACAGCTTAAATGAATGTTTGTTCATGCAATTTGAAAGTTTTTTTGTTTTTTTCCTCATGAGATGAAATAAAAAGGACGCAGTACATGTTTGAAAAATATGCCTCAGTCTGACAAAGATTTTTCAACAACTATTTAACATGTTATATTTCTACAAGGATACATATCTGTACCAAGTCAGGAATATTGTTTTTCATTCGTTAGGTGTATTTGGGCGTTTGATAATTCTATTTTATAAAAGCTTTTGATTTTCCCGTGGTGTTTGGGATTTGTGATGTATTACTTTACTCTTTTCTCTTTTTCTTTGAAATATGTATTCCTGTTTTATGATTCATATTGGATTATGGCACAGTTTGTAAACGTGGAATATATGTGATTTAATTTATTCAGGAGGTACAACTGCAGCATTTATACTTGTATTATATATAAGAAGATCCTGTTTAAGAGGTAAGTCAGAAGAAGTCCACTGTCTAATGATAAATACATTTCAGATATTATGTATAAAAAGACGGAAAACTTACTGAATGGGAGTAAAACGGAAATCATTAAAAAAAAATACAACAGGACATTTAAAAAATGAATTCGTAATGAAGAGGAAAAACAATCCACAAAAGACTTCAAAGAAAAGATTGAGTAAAATCCCAATTGTTATAGTCTTTAAACTTTATTAACGATATAAGCTTCACACTTGTTTCTCGAGTCTCTTTCAAAACGATTAGCACAATGGAATTACAATTAACAGAGATTCATGATGGATGTTTATATGAAGATGGTTTACTCAGGCATCACAGGGGGTGTTTCCGGACAAATTGGACAAATTGGGAGACCTAAAGTTTTTATTTCTGGTCATTTTGTCTTTTATGGACAGTTGTCTAAATGGCAATCATACAATATTCTTATTTTTATAAAATTAAAACTGTTCTATTGTCGTATGCGTAAAATTGGGAATGTTCACCAAATCGTATCTTGAGAATATGTGTGTCAACCTTATTTGAATTTAAATTATTTTTCACCAGTCTCTCGTTTCGTATGATTTCAGATCTGCTAAGATCAAACTTCATGTTTCAGATATAAAATCGCTGCATCAAGATCTATTGATTGGTTAACTGTTAATTAATGTCTATAGTACGTTTGATTTCTATAGATCTTCAGAAATTAATTCTTAAAAATTCATTTTTACTTATAAATATCTGTTTCTTCATGTGTGTTAATGTATGATATATACGAATTTTACTACAATGTACTATGAATATCATAATTTTGAACCAATAATGAAAAAAGTTACTCATTTCAAAATTGTTTTTTTTTTCATTTTGTATATATTTTATGCAAATCATATAAAACTATATTTCTTTATATCTTGTAAATGACACATTTAAACTATTATGTTGCAGAGAGTAAATGTAACGACAATAGTAAGAAAACCTGTGCCTGTAGACAATGTGGAATGGTTGACTGCAATGATCTATTTCAATGCATAGTAAGTTCAACTACACTGTTGCGATAAAAAATAGTATAAAATATACCCATCTCCAAGGCATGCAAAATAAAAATCGGAAGTACGTAAAAACTTACAAAATCAATTACCACCAATCAACGGAACAAGTGATAAACATTGTCGTCTTCTTTGGCTTGAAACATCCATTTTCCAAACAAAAAACCTGGTATGTTTAACTTCGTTTTATAGTAGGTGAAATTTTGTAATAGCACCAGGTAAAAATCCATGGTATGATGACCGTGTGAGGGATGTATAGCCAGTCAAGGTCGTTAAAAACTCCCATCATGATACAAAAATACCGAGTTGCGTAAAAATTTATAAGTATAAAAGAAACATAATATTACAGAGACAAATGACGGTGAAACAAAAAGATACACAATGTTTCAAAAGAATCGAATTTTAAGGAATCTTTATACTGGATACACTATTCTTACACATATTCTTACAGAAATTGATATATAAATGGGTAATCAGGAAGTTCGCCGAAATACATTTCTTTAAATCTTACTACTATTCATTTCAGAATAAAGAAACTATTATTGATTCGAATGTGAAAAATAAAAATGAAACCTTTTTTTCAGTATGGAAAATGGCAGACACACGACATTTACAAATTACGTGAAATATATGAAAGTTCAAATTGTAAAGACTTGTTTCAAAAGCCTGTTAGTGAGGTATCAGGGTCATATCTGCGCGATTCTGGTGAATCTGGTGTACAGTTAGATGTACCTGCGTTTATATGGCGATGCATACAACAAGCACTGACGACTGTCAAGGAAGCAGATGAACAATTACTTAGGAATACTGAACGGGTTAATTTAGTTGTCACCTTTCATAAAAAGAATATAACACGTGAAAGTGAGTCATTGTGCTGTAATTAAAGCTCATGTTTTACCAGAGTTTACACATTTTTCAAAATTAATGTGAACTTTAACTGGTCTTTAAATATTTCAAATATTATTCCTTCATTCATGTTTTCGATCAAGTGTTATGTTTTATATGCAAGCATATCTCATCAACTAATCTAATATACGCGTTTTGTGGTCAAGACACATAATAAACATCATATGATCTAAATATTTGCAAATAGACAAAACCGATAAAACATACACCAAAAACTGACACATCATCTGAATTTATTTATACATAAATATTTATATATATATAGGTCAAGTATACCCAAGAGCAGAAGATGAACGTCAACAAAATACTTTCATGTCTGGTTTGGTTGTACACCTCTTAACCCTTATGATAGAATACGTTTATCAACATCAATGGCTTATCACAGAAGAACATAACGAAGTTCACAATAATAGAGCTGAAACATCAAGGTAAAAGAACACAGATTAAAATTAAACATATTGTATTGTTTAAAAAAGATTAAAAATCTGAATATACAAAAGTTTGCAACTTAGAACTTACTCCATGATTATTAAATTGACAAAAGCATGCAAATGATATCATATACAATATCTTGATAATGACCATTGAATGAGAATTTACATGACATGGATCATTGATTTTTTAAAAGGGTCGGCCATTTATTTCTATGAATACACATCTAGGATGATTCAGTCTTAAAAGGAATAATCTTTTTAAAAGTAAGATTTAAAAAAAGCAAATATTTATGTTTTGTGCCATCTACATATAATAGGATATCATACTATCAAAGATTGATGTTGTTGAAATAATCGAAAACTTTCATTTGAAGTTATCAATAGTAACTTCACTTTAATTTTTACACATTTAGCCAGTGTCTATTTTCTATGAAAGCAATTGCTCTATTTGATATAGTTCTTCATTTGATAGAACTTTAAGTACTTGAGTCCATAATAAGAAGTCATTCATGAACGTCAAAGATTTGTTGGACTTTTCACACGGCCTCGGTGATAACCGAATTTTGATTTGAAAATTGCTATAGTTTAAAAACTAAGCGAAGGAATTTTGTTGTCGGTATTGCTCTGAAATTTACCTCCTGTACCAATTTTCAATAAAGCTTAGTCTTGCTTGAATAACTTCTCAAATAGCCTGTAAAAAGGGTATTCAATCCTTTTAATGTTTAACCTTAACTTGTACACTTTGTTGGCTACTAGTTTCGAATGGTCTGAATTAGTCCATCCAACTCAATTATATATTGATCGCACATAATGTAAGGTTAATGTTGTTTGGTAGTTTGGTGTATTTCTCTACAATTTAAGGATTTGATTAATAGGTTAAAAAAGGTAGAATTTTCAGTTAGGGATAAATTCATATTGTCTTTTTTAATCCCTTTACGTTCCGCTAGATTGGACCTAAACTTTTTAAAAAGTCATCATCCAAATTCAATCGATTATAGGATCCGCATCAAAACTCACACGAATTTCATTTTGGAAATTTTAAAAGACTTAAATTGATTGAGTATATCAGATATTCTAACATAACATCCTTCAAATGCTTTGAGTACACAACCGTGGTAAAATATGAATATATTGTTTGAGCATTTCCGATCGTTTTCCCACGCCATATGCTTTTATGAATAAGCCACCTAACGTCATAGAACGATGACGTCAGAAAATAAGCATTTTACGGGGAAAATACGCGCTTGTGAAACCGAAATCATCACAAGGAAACGTAAACAAACGATGCTAAAATGTGTTATATAAGCCATTTTTTTTATTCGTGTAACATATATAAGTAAAATAATCATTTAAGTTCATCCAAACCTGTCTAAATATGTTATTGTAACTAGTTTAGGCATGCCACATGTCGAGCAGGATTTGCTTACCCTTCTGGAGCACCTGAGATCACGCCTAGTTTTTGGTGGGGTTCGTGTTGCTTATTCTTTAGTTTTCAATTTTGTGTTATGTGTTCTATTGTTTGTCTGTGTGTCTTTCGTTTTCACGATAGGCATAGTGTCCGGCTAGGATCGTGGTTTTTCGAGTGATTTTATCGTGCTTTTTCGAGTGTGACCACTTTTTTTCGAGTGAATATGAACAAAAATGTAAACAAACAGACTTCATCTCTAACAACACGTGATATAAACGCCTGTGTTTAATATACAAAGTTATATTATGTATGATTGTATTTGATATAGAAAGATATTACTAACCCGACATTATTTTTCGTTAAAAAAGGTAAAAATAAGCCTTAAAATGCTTTAATTCCAAAATACAGAATAAAGCCATTTTTATACAAATTACGCTGACAATGTTGAAGAAAATGCAAACATAGAATCTATATATCCTTAGAAATACAGAGACTTTACAAAAGATCTTGTTTTTGCATTAAAATCAACATTTTGAGACTAAATTCATTTGTTTATGTTCGGGTTTTTCGAGAGCAGTCAGGGCTTTTTCGAGTGTGTCCAATTATTTTCAAGTGATTGTACAAATTGCATATAGTTAAAAATGATATATGTCAGTGTATTAACGATTAAAAACAATAAACAAAGTTTTAAATTAAGTACTTTTCCAGGCATGAACCAATGCAATGCAATGAACATTCGTTCATTTGTATATATTTTGCTGTTTTATCATTTTATAACTTTCAAGTACAGTACATATTCGAGATGTCAACAATATAATGTACGCATAAATATTTTGAATTGAGACGTACATACAGATATTTGTATTTTGATGAGCTATTCATATTATGCATACAATCTATTTCAAATGTTTTTGTCAATTGGAATAAAAATCATGCGGGTTAATTGTTTGCTGTTTTTTTTTTTTTCATTCATGTTTTGTTTTGTTGGGGCGGGGATCAGGCCTCCATCAGTAGAAGTGTTTTATTACATTTTTCTGATTCTTCTTTGCTGTCCAATACTGAGGTTTCTTACTCCGTTTTTTTAATAAACAGCAATGGTCGCATGATACACATGTCCCGTTTTCAAAGTTCATTTCTCTTATTCATGGTTGTGTCTTATTATCTATTTCTTGCATGAATAGAAATTTCTCGTATCATCACTACACAGAGTGTGATATGAAAATACGAAAGTCTGCGTTAATTTTGATCTGCTTGTGTCACACCACCAAATACTCCCTCCACTTTAGAAAGTATGTAAAATAGCCTTATTCTGACACAAAATAGTGCTTTCGATGTCCTTGTTTACTTGTTTACTTAAACAAGGACCAAAAAATTTTCAAAAATCAAACTTTTGGTGAAATGGAAATACATTTAGACCATTTCGAGCCAAAATTTACTTTTCTATGAGTTAGAATGAAAATTTGAGGATTATTGCGCTCCACGGTATACTAATTAAAGATTTCGAGAGAAAAAAACAGGGATTATTTTTGGAGTACCTCTATTCGAAGGTCAGTTTTTTTCTGAGAAGGCTTTAAGGGTATTGGCATGTAGAAATATGATACATGTACATATCAGGATATACCTGGTTTCTAGGAAGTTAAACTTTGTGTAAGATATTTTGAAAGCTGCGAAAATCGCTAAAGTTGGTAGAACAGATAGGGAATTTTAATTGGTGGTCTGACACCTTATACATCACCATAAGACGATATTACGGCATTTTCACTGAATATTCGATAGGTCAATAACTCGAGTTGATAAAAAGCGATATCTATTTCCACTCGTTAAGACATCTATAAATAATTTCTCAATGTCAGTAACTTAACTTTAACAAATATCATCTCGTCTGAAACTACTTGACCAAGTTCATTATAGATAGAGATAACTGTAAACAGCAAGAAGAATTTTCAGTAAAATAAGATCTACAAACAAGTCACCATCACCAAAACAGATAATTTTGCCATTAATTCTATTATTGTTTTTAATGTTGAAGAGTGCCCTATGTTTCACATGCACTGAAGCAAATAGACTAAGGGGTTCTTAAGAAACTCTATAATGTTAAAACAAATCCCATAACTCGGAAACGTAAAATTAATAATTTCTAAAAATTCGAAAGGGATGATAACTCAATAGACAATTCAACGAAGTTCCATGTAAATTGGTTACAGCGTCTTTGAGTTTTCGTCCGACATGCTGACGACGGACGAATAGACAACGGGGCACCATAATACGTCCCGTATAACAACTAAATGGTTCATCATGAAATTTGTTTTACCTTGACAACAAAAGTACCAAAGTGGAAAGGGATTAATATAACATGTATAAGTTGCAATAACTTGTTTCCCAATCAATTATTTATAAATATGTCTAACCTAACAAAAGTACCACGAAATGAAGTTAAAAAGATTATGATTCTCCTGCACTTTGTTCTAAATAACTTTTAAAAAGGATCTAATAATTTCTAATTCAATACTGGAAAGTTGTGGTAGAACAATAATCGAACAGAAAACTTGCATTAAATTAAAAAAGGTTAGTTTTGATCAATGTAGTATTATGTTTTTATGATTGATTTATTGAGAATAAGTAATATTTTCATTCATTAAATTACCGGTATCAACTAGAAAGGTCATTTTTTAAAGTCTAGAATACCTTTTTCTTATTCAAATTTTCTGTAAAAAAATCCGGATTATTTGACTAAAAACCCGGACGATTTCACAGTTGCTCTCGAAAAATCCCGGACAATAATAAACACTGAATTTTTGGTTTCAATACAAGAAAATTGTGCTTCTTTGTTGGTCGAAATATGTAAGGTATACAATATAAGATGAATAGTTATGTTACAAACTATTATAATTACGAAATAGCAGTTAATGGAAACTATTGCATGCGTTATCACTCGAAAAATCCCGAACTACACTTGAAAAAAATGAACCGAATCACTCGAGAAACCTCGATCCTAGCCGGACACTATACCTACCGTGGTTTGTAGCCAGGCGTTTTCAGTTTATTTTCGATTTATGAGTTTGACTGTGCCTTTGGTATCTTTGGTCCCTCTTTTAAGCATGTTACTAATTCAGTTTGGTTCGTTCTTTTATGTCAACCTAACGGTGCGTTTATCTATAGAAACGCTGCGATCCAAAACAGTTGCAGTTTTTGTCCTATAGGAATCAAAATAAATCCTTGAGGCTTGAATATATCGTGATATTACCACGCGTCGTCCCTTTGTGTCGATATTTTACCCCTCGCTATCGCTCAGGGTAACATGTTTGTCATAAAGGGCCAACCCGTGGTAAAGTTACGCCAACTTAATAGTGCGTTTAAATTAGAATCGAAATAAATAATGGCGGCTTGAATATATCGTGATTTTACCACGGGTTGTCCCTTTATGCAAAAAACGTTTTTTTAAGTCATGTCGTTTCTTTGTAAAAGTCACCGGAAAACAATAATACAAATACAAAAAGTCGTGAGGATCATTAATTTTTGCGCTTGTATGGAACATTTTTGGTCTCAAAACAACTAATCTGATCGAAATAGAAGAGTTACCATAATGGTACAGACGCATTTGTTTTCGTTAAAAATTTGGTAGGTTTGATATGCTCAAAATGTTTTTGTCAAGTTTAAATATATATATCTATGAACAGTCTTTTTACTGTTGTATCAACAACAAAAAACGTTATCTTCCAAATTCATTTGATTTTTAACTTATTAGCGATTTTGTTCATGTGAACTAAATAATGAATATACATTTGTAGTAGAGTCATACATGCACAAAAACTTAGCAATGAAAGATCGTGTATTTTATGAAGCCAGAATTGTGATATTGAGGTGGAAGTTCATTTTATTTCAAAATATGAAAAACAACTTAAACTGGTTTATAAAAGTAGACTAACTCTTTACCGCCATATATAATAGAACTAATTCTTCGCTTAAATCTGTTTAAAATTTATTCGGACGGTTATGTACCAAATACGTATGTCAGTTTTTTTAAATTGAATTGTCTTATAAGCCATGTAAGGGAAATAACTAAAAAACTATTTTAGAATTACTTGTCAAAATAAATCTACTTATTGACAAAAAAATCATGAAGAATCTATGCACATGTGGGCAATATTTCACGACTTGTAACTTGATAAATAGCACGTTAATTATCTGTTATACTATTTTAAAAAATCTACATTCTGATTCAGTATAAGAAGGTTCTTTCTAAAAGAAATTATATAAATGATCTCCCTCAAAAAAGCATTAAAATAAAAAGTTCAATTTTTTTAGTTGTTACTATTTTAATATTTGCATTTACATTTTACAACTAAAATTATATTATATTCAGGCGAGATTTCAACTAGGCCAACACTTTATCTATCTAAATGTGCAGTTATCAAATTATGTTAATACTTAAGAAAAGATAAATGCTTATCCCTTATACATACATATGATATGATCGCATGTACGTGAAGTAAATGTCGTGCTGTTGATTTTTTACACAACCTTTTTGATTAATATGCATGTGAAATTGTGCCGTATATTTGCGAAAATAATTTGATTATTTTAATTTCAGGAGATCTGTCATGGAATACATTGAGAAATATGTAGTTGATAAATGGATTGTAGGAGTTTTGGCTGTAATGGATACAAACAAAAACTTTGACATATTGTCTGGAGATATGACGAACGGATGGAAGAGCTTACTCTGGCGAGAAATAATCAATGACCCAGGACTGACTCAGATAAGATTTTCTGATTTTGAAAGTGGACAAATAATATATGTTCCGAATAAATCAAGTGTAAACGAAACCTCAAAGGAAGGAAAACATTTCAAATCTAATATGCCCTTTTCATGGATAATCTACAGGGAATTGAGTTTTTTGTGGAAAACGTTAAAAAATATACCTTTACCTGACGAAGAAGGTATACCTTTTCATTTCCGTACAAACGTTAAGTCATGAATACTTGCGTGTAAAATTTAAAAAATGTACTTACCAGACAACTGTTGTCAATACTATCCATCAGTTGTCCGTCATTAAGATTGACTGTAACAGTTAAATTTCTACAATTTTATCCTGTAATAGTAATATTCAAATTTAAAGTTCCATTGGTTACATATATCCTTGTCTCTTATTGAATGTATTTTCATATTCAGGTTTAGTCGACATAATTTTTTAGCAAGATATAATGAAAGATGGGTGTTTAAGTTAAATGCAAATGATATAAAGTCTGAATTCTACAAAATGTGTAAAATTATTTTCCAAACGGTGTTTATATTTTAAATTATTACGAATGAACTCCTTCTTAACTCGTTTTCACTTGCATTTCAGAAAGCGATCTTAATATAGTTTTGCGAACAGCTAGGGCACTCAGAAAAATGCCTCTTGGAAAGTTACTTGCTCAGATTAATGAAGAAGATGTTGTTGAAGCAATACAATGTTATGTTTCAGATTTTATTATGATGATTTATCCAGTTAAGTCATCTTCAGAACATCAGGTACTTACAAAATGTAGCTAGACTAATAACACATTATTTTTCACTAATTATTCTCAGTTGTTTTCAAATAACGTTAACAAGAACTTTTAGTGAAACTATTCCTAAAACATAGGAAGGGCTACCCGTTTATAACTTGGCCCTGTTTATACATAATATCGGGTTCCAACACGGAAATATTCCCACGACGCATACAGACAAGTAGCAACTTCCTTTCTTATTCTGATCAAACAAGATGGGAGGTTTTACACATGAAGAAAAATATTTACCTGAAGATATCAGCACTATATTGTTTGATGTAACGTCTGCGTTATTAACTTTTATAGCAAGTGACAGTAGCCTGTAAATGACGGTAACTTGTTCTTATCAGAACTGTGAAATCTTCTACTAAATGTGCAATAGTTCAGTAACATTTCCCCAGTGTGTGTGTTTTTGCACACAAAGTTGCATAGTTTAAAGATGTTTTAATCTCATATATCTATTGGTAAGATACACAAAAAGGCTTGATTTCAACAAAAATAACAAGAAAACAAAACTGATGTTTGCTAATGTATACAAATGAACTTGAGATAAAGAGTACTACCGAAACAAAAACATGTGTTTCATATCTACGTTACTTCTTCGATATTGATACAGATCGATGACTGCAAATAAATCTATAGCATACGTGATGATTTGAACTTTCCACTTATTAATAGTAATTTACTATATGCTCTATCGTACGACGTAACCACATATCAACTGATACGTTACATACGTTTAAAGATATTCATTTATAGTGGATTGGGAAACAATTTATTGCAACTTTTATTAATCCCTTTTTCACTTTGGGGGTGCAAGTGCTGCCTTGTAGTGGCATTGGCCTGCTCTTTTTTAATCTATAAGGGTGTCTTTTACGTGCAAAAGATATTGTTCGGCTTAACACGTGTCAGTCATTTATCATCCCCTTTCGACGAAATATCATCGTTTTTCAAGACCATACTCGCAAATTGTGTCAAGGGAGGGTACAAAATTTAGCCCTTTATTTTCCCCCCTCAACGGGGATCGAACCAAGATCCGTTGAGTTTGTATTCCGATGCGATATTCACTTCACCCGTCTTTCCATGTTAAGTGCATTCATGTTCATGTTTCCGGTACTGCTCAGTAGGAGTTTCTCTAATTTCCTAACACTTTACATATAACCTGGATTTAATAATTGCTGTGATTTGAATATCGGTAAACTTCTGTAACGTTGCTTGTATAGATTAAGGACATTTAAAGAAAATGAAAACGATACGTTATAAAGGCAAGCATCCGAACAGAGTCGCCCATAGCTGAATATTTAAAAGACGAAGAATAATAAAAAATTAAACAGTTGAATATATGCATGGCCAAAAAGAATATAAAACATTAATTCATATTGTGAAAACTTTAGTAGGGTTTTGTATATGAATAAGCATATTCACCTGCAGAAAAAGTTTATTCACCGAGGAAACCGTCGCGTGCTTTTACGTTTATAATTTTGGTATAAAAACGTTTGATGAACAATTGGCTTTGGTAGATAGTGTTCATTAGATACATTTATCGGAAAATGGAATTATAATTAATGTCCTTTGTTTCGGTAAATATGTGATTTCATTGACTTTTGAAAAATATGATTGTCACTGAGGTAAACCGCCACGGTGATTATCAATTTTTCAAAAGTCAATAAAACCACATATTTTTGTACCTCGCCAAAAGACAGTAATTGCATGATAGCAAAAGTCAGCTAAGTGTTTTTGCCTGAGGGAGTTGAAACCTTAGTTTCTAACCATTTCGAACAAAAGTTTTAGTATCATACAATTATAATTATATGTGACGAACAGAAACGAATATCTTTGTTCATTGTTAATCGAACGAGATTGAAAGATTTTGTATTCCGACACATAAAACGTACCTGTTTTTGTCATTTTAGTTTGTCTGTGACAATGTGATTATGGGATGTAAAGCTATAATTCATGCAGATTTATGTCAAGATATTTTGACTAGCCTGATTGGATGCCATGCAACTTTTGATCTAAACGAGGGACATTTTCGAAATTTCAAAAGTATTGTTCAACTATGGCCTGACTGTAGCATAAGATGTCTTAATGTTCTTCAAGAAAACCAAACATTTGTAACAGATAACGAAATTGTAAGTGTTTTACAATTTAGAATTGATTGAGTGGTCTTTGTTTTTTTACCAATAGATATATGAGTGCCAATGAGACAACTCTCCACATGATCCTGCATGTAACAATTAGTAACAAGTAAACAAAAATAGGCCAAGGTAAGGACTTGAACTAGGAGCCTTGATTAAAACACAACAGCAAGCTATAAAGGGCCCTCAACACGATAAGTGTAACATTATAATATAGAAAGACACACTATAAAATACAAATTAAAATGTCTAGTCTCAATAAAAAAAAACACGCATTCTTAACTTCAAATATAAAAATTCCTTCCAAATTCGATTACTAGAAAGAGTTGTTACCATTGATTTGCCTCCTTCTGTCAGTTGCTGTCATTTCAATAGCTACGTATTTATGAAATAAGCCATAGATAAATTAACACATGGCATGAGCCGTTTTATAAAGCACAGGACAAGAGTAATAAATATCACGGACTATAACATGTGTAAATGTTTATGCAAATTTATGGCGTCAATGAAATATTTAGATTCAATGATGACAAAGTAATTTCAAAACCTGCCGTGTATGTGACTGTTCCTTTTATCCCCTGTAAGATAGATATGGTAAAGCTAACAATGTCCAATAAATATACAATAATATGAATTATTTCTTAGATAACCACTAAAATGCATGTGTCTTATTCCTTTGATTTTCAGTTCCAACATTTGCCATTTTTAAAAGAAGTAGCGTCAATAATGATGCAATGAAATCAGTAAATGTGCGTAAAGTGCCAAATAAAAAAAAACACTACAGCTACATCAAAACTCCATGCAATTTCCTATTAGAATTTGGATGGTTTACGTAATTTGAAAAAACCTTCAGCATAAGCTTTTTAGGTCGTATGACGTCAAAGGCATTACCGAAATTTCGCTGAGTTTTCTATAAGTTTGTGAGTTTGTACATTTTCCCGTGCACTTATCAAGCTAATGCTTTCTATCTTTTTTTTATGCATCAAGATTAGAGTAAAGGTTGTGTACTCGATTGCAATTTTTAATACAGAGAAAAGGGCGAAGTGTTACAATACATAAAATTGAGAATGGAAATGGGTAATGTGTCAAAGCGACAACAATCCGACAATAGATCAGACAACAGCATAAGGCCACCAATGGGTCTTCAATGTAGCGAGAAAGTCCCGCAGCCGGAGTCGTCCTTCAACTGGTCCCTAAACAATTATGCATACTAGTTCAGTGACAATGGACGTCATATTAAACCCCGAATTATACACAAGAAACTAAATTTAAAAATCAGACCAGACTAACAAAGGCGAGAGCCTCCTGACTAGGGAGAGGCGCGAAATTGTGGCTGCATGGGTTAAACATGTTTTTTGAGATCTCAACCTTCCCCTATACCTCTAGCAAAATGTAGAAAAACACACAGAATATGAAACAAAAGAAAATAAACAAAATGACAATAATACATAAATAACAACAGATTTCTTGCAGTTACTGACATGACAGATCCAGATCGCAATTAAATTGATTGAAAGATTATGTCGTCATCATATTAATATCAGGCGCAATCCCTCCTGTTAGGGGTTTAGTATTATACCATCATGAAATATATGAGAAGAACATAACCCGTCTAATGCCAACAATTGATTTTAAAATAAATGTGTTTAATTTCGATGCAAAAACCCAAGTGAATCAAAATTAAAGCCAAACTATGCAATATCTAAGGACATGACAACAGTATGATAACTATATATGTTTATATTAGTCTGAGGTAAAGTGTAACGGATATCATAATGAATATCTCTGAGTTTCCGATAAGTATAAATGATTCGAAAATTTTATTCAGGTGTTGTTAATAACACACAAAAAGCACATCAGAAAAGAAATTCTTTTCTTATATCCCCCAGACGAATTTTTCAGATAAATGGGTAGCTGATACTTCATAGTTTATATAAAAAAAAACTTCAATTGAACTTTTGCTTTGCTTTTGGAACTTTAAAACTTATATTGATGAAATGTGTCTACGAATTAAAGAATTGTTGAGGACATGCCCATGAGGCAGCAACAAATTTACACACAAAATGGAAAAGCATCTTCATTTACGAATAGTCTAAGATTTCAAACTATTGTTGTAGTTTGTTGTTGTGTTGTACTGTTACACAACTGTCCGAAGTTAGGAGGAGGTGGGTTCCCGCTTACATGTTTAATACCGCCACATTCTCTATGTATGTCCTGTCTCAAGTCAGGAGCCTGTAGTTCAGTTGTTGTCGTTAGTGTATGTGATACATATTTGTTTGTCGTTCATTTTTTTGTACATAAATAAGGTGGTTAGTTTTCACGTTTGAATTGTCATAACGGGGCCTTGTATAGCTAAAGTCTAAACAATTATTTAACAAATTTGGAAAATATATTTTGGTTCATGCTGGTTTTTATTTTCACTGAACGTATGATTGGTTATTACAACAAACTGTTATTTCTCTCTTTCTGATATTTCAGACACTAGATTTAACGGCCTTGCATCTACTTCTGAAAAACCTTGAGCCCCCTTCAAATGATCATGAGTATTTCAACAAACTAAAAGATAGAGAACATTGGATCAGAGTCTTTTGTAATTACAGACCAGTTGTTGAGAGGATCTTTGAATTCCTCAGACAAAATGAACAGGAGCATGACTTGCCTGCTAGATTTACACAGACTATTCAGTCAACAAGGTGAAACTTAAAATAGATTACGTTAAAGGTGTAAAATCTTTGGAGCTTATTATGAGTTCTACTATATCTATAATATTAAACAAGAAGACCTCATTTTGGATGTCGCTTCTCTTCTTTCCACAATAAATTAATCAACACGCCTCTTTGTCCTATAGGTACAGTGCATAGTCGCATTTGTCATCCATTCATATGATTATTCAGATTGAGTTATTTTGGGAGAAAAACGAAAAAAAGAGCATCCGGATATTGTCCCGTCATTTGGACACAATTTTAAGTCAGATTATACTTCCGGTTTGCGTTTTTCTGTATACTTTGAACATACATATACTACGAATAAAGTGTATTTTCAGAATTCTATCTGCTATCATTTTCAACCATGGATCGATTAGAAAACTTAGAATTGAAAGTAAATACACTTTATTTATATATAGATACAGATAAGCGCTAAAATTATTCATGTGCACTTTTGATACCTTTTCTAGAATTCTCCAGTCATTAAATCTTTTACAAAATTAATTAATTACAAAAAAAAGAAGATGTGGTATGATTGCCATGTTGACAACTCTCCACAAGAGACCAAAATGACACAGAAATTAACAACTATAGGTCATCGTATGGCCTTCAACAACAAGCAAAGACCATACCGCATACTCAGCTTTAAAAGGCACCGAAATGACAATGTAAAACAATTCAAACGAGAAAACTAGCGGCCTTATTTATGTACAAAAAATGAACGATAAACAAATATGTAACACATAAACAAACGTCAACCACTGAATTACAGGTTCCTTACTTAAATGTTCATAACATACTAAATGCATATTCATATAGAAATTGATAGAATACCACAAATTAGGAATTTTTGAAATAAAGGAGGAGGGATTAAAAAAAAACATTTTCCTGTCCCCAATAACCTATGATTTATGATACTTTTGCTGAAATTCTCCAGTCATTCAATATTTCACAAAATTCTTCAAACAACACTTTACATACTTTAAACTACGCCCTGAATGCCCGCGATTTCGCGGGTGTGTTCTAGTAGTATTTATATCTCAGAAGAAATCAGATACCTGACTGTGGACGTTTTACTATTAAACGTCAACAACTAAAAAAAAACCGGCAAACTTTAAAAAAAGGCTTATTTATTTCGTGAATATTATATTTTTACATGTTCACCTTTCAAATAATTATATGTAGGCCAATAGTTGGTCTGCTAATTACCGAACTTGACCTATTTCCGATTCTGACAGTTTTGCCGAATGAAGTGTGAATTCGCAGTACTATATGACGTGTCTCTGTGTTTACTTATCATTCATTCATGTAGTTGGTTGTTATTTTGAAAGTCAAGTAAGATATTGTATTGTGTCTTATCGTATATTGTTTGAATTGGTTATTTTATTTTTTCTGATTTAGAAAAAAAAAACGGCACAGTTAGAAAATGCAAGAAATTGCGCCATTACTAAATCAATTTCAATTTTAAATTATTCAACGTGTACATGGTGTACTGTAAACCAACTTTTTTCGCGAGCGATTAATTTTCACGACTTAAGCGAGTAGAAAAATAACGCGAATATAAATCGTCGCGAATATGTGAAATGTGGATCATTCCTAATAAAACAACGACAAGTAAATTCGAAAATCGCGAAATTAAATAGCCGCGAAGTGGACTTTAAAGGGTAAATCACGAATAAAAGTATCCGCGAAAATAAGCTGGTTTACAGTATATATAAAAAAGATTTTGTAGCGTTGGTATATTTATATCACGCTCAGTTAGTACTTATTTATGGTTTCCTGGGTTTGCTCTTGTCAATTTATGGGAGGAATCCATTGTTGTACCATTATATTATTTATTTATGTATTTCTCAGTCCAGAGTTTTTTTGAATTTATTTGTTATATATATGCCTGTCACTTAGTGTTATCATTTAAGCGGTATTTGTAAACTTGCTATATACACCTGTGGTCTGGCTAGTCATTTAACCAGGTTCAATCCGCCATTTTCTCTGCAAATGTGTCTGTACCAAGTCAGGGAATATGAAAAAAGTTATCAAATAGATCGTTTATATGTCGTTTGTTTTTGTTGCAGTTCAGTGTTTCTGTTGTTCTGTTGTTTTCTTCTTATAGTTGATGTGTTTTCTAGGTTTGAGTTTGTCACCCGGATTGGTTGTAACTTAATTGAATTATTACTATTGAACCGTGGTATACTGCTGTTTCCTTTATTAATTACGAAATAAAAAATCCAAAACAAAAATTATGTTTCCATAAATGCTTTTGTTTGTATTGTTATTAGATGGCAATGGACCAGAGCTAGAGTTTTAAAGTTATTCATAGACCATGTTTGTTCAGATGATTCAGAAGTAAATATGTGCATGACACTATGGACTGTAAGTTCTAAGATAAGAATAACTCTACGATAGCGATAGCTGTATCTTTTTACCCATGCACTTTAAAGTGCAACAAAATAAATAGTATATAAAGTGCGTATACAGTATTAAGTAAACAGAAAAAGAAACCAACAATATAATAGAATAGAATAACCGGCAGAAATAAAAAAAAAACATATTTAAAGTAAAGTCTTTCTAAAAATGTATAGCCAACGCATTTCAAGGGTAGTCTGCCATCCTAGCAGGATTTCAATTATCAGTTTATAACTTAATCTTTCTGTTTGTCAATTGTTTTTTTAAAAAGTTTGTACATTAAAAAAACTTTATATTGTATTGCAGATGCTGGGAACAACAGCTGATATGAAACCATCACACTCTCTGGAAATAGTAGAGAAGTGTCTTATGGTATCCAACAATGAAGTAATATCCAAACTGTTTGGGTAAGCTACATCAATTCAGTGTACTGCTAAGATGCCAAATATCATATAGTTTTATGAGAAAAAAGTCTCCTTCTCAAATGATACAGTATCAAATATGTCACCATCATACAAATGTTAATCTGCATCCAGAATACCCAAAGCAGGTCTAGTAACATTCCGTACTTGTTAAATTTATCGGTAGACCTTGGGTAGGAAACTGTTGTCAAATTTTAAATATCACGGGGGACTTTTCAAATTAGGTTGCTGCTGGATAAAGTTCAATTGATAGATTTATACAATTTTAACATGTGCTGTGAAGCAACTTCCTGTTTGCAGATAGTTTGAAATTTCACAACATCAATTGCGTCAACTATTTCTTGACTTCTGTTGAACAGAAGTATTTTATATTTCATCTGCAGCTTGATAAAATTCTGAAGGAGCGTATAAACAACTTTTACATCTGCCGCGCACCCACTGCTAGTTTGAAAATAAATTGTAATTTAACAACACTCGTTGTACACGACAAATTTTCATAACTCTTTTTATTCTCTATAACTAGGAAATTATTTTATATATTCGGCCTAACACGTGATAGCGCTGTTTAAAATACAGCCACTTCCTGTTTTCCGACAGTTAGAAATTTGAACACAAATGTACAAAAAATAATTTTCATGCGCTTCAACGAAGAGAATAATCAATTATGATATCCATAAAGGATGAAAGGTTTTAAGTACTGGTGTAAAATTGCGCGTTTGATATTCGCACAGGTAGACATAAAATAATTTTGTCGTTCAAAGTATGACGGGATACATAAATACAGAATCACTTAAAATAGATATAACAAAAAACAGACTTAACAGTAAAAGTAATAATAATAAATAAAATAATTGTGTGGTTCAAAGTATGACGGGATACATAATTACAGAGTCACGTCAAACGTATATCACAAAAAAACCCAGACTTTACAGTAAAAGTGGTATTAATAAATAAAATAATTTTGTCTTTCAAAGTATGACAAGATACATAAGTAAAGTAATATTAATAAATAAAATAATTTTATTGTTCAAAGTATGATGGGATACATAAGCACAGAGTCAAGTCAAATGGATTTTTCAAAAAACAGAACCTACAGAAAAAGTAATATTGATAAAGACAAATAAAAGAATACTGTAACAAGTTATTAAGATGATAAACAACGTCAGTACACAAAATCTATACTTCAAGACCATCGTGTGTTATTTGTGAAGTTGATACGGGATATTTATCAACAAGTTCTTGGTACCTTCCAATGAACTTGTTTAGAAAAAGGACGAGACGTTCTTTGACATACCCCTGGTTCATCAACATTCTGATCAGACACTGGTGACGTTTTATAAAGTCTGAGTAGGAGCTGAAAAATCTTGAATACCGAATAAGTAAGGAAATGTATTTTCCATATTCAGATGAAGTATGTATATTGCTTCTAAGGTGGGGGAAATTGATATAATCAAAATTACAATCGTCCCGTTTGTCATAGAATCTGGTACTGAGATGACTGTGTATGTCAAATTCGAGGTATAACTCTAAAAATGAGGCGGAGGAAGCCGTGTCTCTTTAATTTCTAGTTCTGGTGGATATATTAACGGAACCCAATCAGAAAAGTTTGGATTGTTAATTGAAAAAAACATCATCAATATATCTGAAATTGAAATTAAAGAACCCGGCTTCTTTGATCTTGTTTTTGACAAGTGTCTGAAGGAACTCCGTTTCATATGAAAATAAAAAGAGGTCGGCAAGGAATGCCGACAATTTGTTGAAAAAGTCTACCTCCAAATATGTTGTCAACAAGAAACTCAAGCATACTGATCACTTGTTCCTCTGTGAAGCATCTTTTATCCTTTTGTTCACTATTAACAAAATATGCCTTATGGTATCCCAAAGTGATAAATTTTTAGCGTATACTACCATTTTTATGATAGAAAGCATTGTGGATTATTTCTTTTAGACGGTTTTTCAATTTCACATGGGGAATGGTGGTATACAAGGTTGAAAAATCAAAAGTTTTGATAGAACTAATTTCAGAAAAAGACCGAGATTTGAAATTATCCAGAAGTTCTTTAGAGTTTTTAAGAATCCACATATGATTAATACCACTTCACGAGTAAAAAGTTTCACAGTATTTCTGAAGACCCTCTTTCACTGCGGACAGAATTTTAGTCAATCTAATGGAAAACTCTTTAGTGGAACATGCAGATGAGCCGGCAATGTACCGTTGTTTGTACTGAATTTTGTGAAGTTTAGGTATCCAATACAAACAAGGTAAGTCCTCCGATTTGTTGTTCAATGCAATGTTCATTGAAGCCATGAAGGACTTATTATTCGCCAAAATCTCATCCTTGTCAAATAATATGTTTTTGTATGTGGGATTTACTGAGCGCTCATTTATTCCTAATTCTTTTACAAGACACTCG
Source organism: Mytilus edulis (assembly GCF_963676685.1). NCBI lineage: Eukaryota > Metazoa > Mollusca > Bivalvia > Mytilida > Mytilidae > Mytilus > Mytilus edulis. The sequence goes on along the minus strand of NC_092353.1, from coordinate 77,734,043 downwards.
TAGTAATACGATTTACATATAAAGACAACATTATTTGAAGCTTTGAGGAACAACAACATACTTCTCTTGAAGAGATGATAGACATTCTACAGCCTCTTTGTCTCTGAAAACGGACTTTGGTCGATCATTCACACAGTGTTTAAACTTGTAAATGCGACGTTTTATCAGAGACTTAATTGTTTTGACCCATTCTGACAAGTGTCCAGTTGAACTTCTTATCGTTTAGCCCATGCTCTGGCGTAGTCCTCAATGGAATCCATAATTATTATGAAGTTATGGTTCCAATTGATGTGCTGGGGTTCTCTAAACTTAGGCCCATGATAAATCACCTTTCGGAGATTTTCATGTTGTATTATGTTTAGATCCCCAGTAATAACATGGCCAGAGGGGCTGTAATTGAAAGGCGATTGGGGACAGTCACATGTCAGACGTTTTTTCAGGTATTATTCTAAATCAAGGTCCTGTAATACTTGTTTATAGTTAAATATTTTGGATGCAATGGTTTTGGTGTAACTGAAGGATACAATAGGACAAGACAGATTTTGAAAAAATATCGGAATTTTAGATGTTACCTCCTTGTGATGTAGAACGTTGCTGATGTTGATTGCATCAATTCCTCTATTGGTAAGGTAAACAGGAAGGAATTTCCTCTTTTCCTTATGCAAAGGTTCCGGTCTTTCTGGTTTAAAAAGACGGAAAAGAGCTACATCACAAATTATACTGACAAGTCTGTAATTGGAGAAAATGTATTTATGCATCCTTTGTCAAATGCATAATCTCTCAAACATTTTAGAAAATTAAAAGGCAGTGAATTTTTTTTTTTAGTTATTATGTAATGTAACCCTAGTGGAGATGAAAATGAGAAAAAAAGGGCATCAAAGCTTCCAGAGGGCGATCTAGAAATTGGTTTATTGCGTAACTACGAATTACACCATTTTGTTTCATCTGATTATTGATTGTTTATGTATTTAACAGCCATCAAATGTGTGCCCATTGTGAGATGCTATATACAGGAGCACAAAATAAACCACCAAGTTCACCGGTAACCCTTCCATGTAATCATACTATATGCAGAAGATGTTTTGATAAGACCGTCACATTGCCAGGTGTCAAATGCCCTATTTGCAATAAGCCGTTTGTAAAAGACTTTCAACCTGTTTTAGCTGATCAGAGGTACAGACATATTTATACAAACATACTTTAATACAATATCTTAACCCCATGGTTCCTAAATGTTTGATTAGAGATATATTGAACTTACAAACAACATGTACCTGTAATTTACAGGAGAATTGACATCGATAAAAACAAATTGAAAAAATATTTAAAAAAAATAGTTTAAAATGTTTGACTTGAATTCAACAATATTTTGTAAAAATTTAATTGAAGAATGGTTTTGTGTTTGTCTGGAAACATTTATAGAATAAAAATAATAATATTTTCTATATTATTGTTTTTCCGCAATATTTCTCTAGTTCGTGTAAATAATATATCTGCAATAATAGATATTGAAATACTATTTTTGAACTTAACCTTCTTTATAGCGACAATGTTCTAGCATACAAGAACTTTAAAAGAAGATGTAACTGTTTCTACATGGAAGTTGTTTCCCAGTTATGCTTTGCAGAAGGAACCCCACCACAAAACAACATTGTTAACAAACTACTGAACTACATTACCAAGGATAGTAATGAGATTACTGAGCAACAGACAAGTTTTGATAGTTGTTTTTATTATACTCCAGTTTTTCGTTCATTCGTTTTACAACATTTGATGCAAACAAGGTAATTGATTATCAAAAACAAATACACTGTTCTGACTGAGGTCATTGCTCTGTACATTAAACAATTTGGCTATGTATGATAAACAAAGTCTTTCGTAACTGTGTTATGTGATATAGATACAATGGATAAGCGTTGATTCTTGAAAAAGAAACCATGAGCCCGGAGGGCGAATGGTTTGTTTTTCATGAATCAACGCTTATCCATTGTATCTATAACTTAAACTATTGTGTTAATGTCTTTTAAAAATTAACGCCTATTCTTAATTAGAAAGTATTGTAAGTGAGTTTAAATAACCATGTTATCGTGTCAAACAATTCATTACCATAAATTCAATATCACAATTAAATGGCTAAAACAAAAATAAAAATATATTATAACACAACACGTCTGTCCTTAAAGATCTTCATACTATCAGGCATCTGAATATTGTCTGTTCTTTACAAAATAGGAGATATTCGAACTTATTTCTATTAAAATTGAAAATAGAAATGGAGAATGTGTCAAAGGGAATACAACCCGACAACGAACATTCTAAGTCTAGGAACATCACGATTTTCTAGCATAGGAATTTACGAACTAGCAGTTGTAAAATTGTGTAGTAAAACAGATGAAATCATATTAGGTATATAAATTTATAAAACAAAAGATGACAAATCATGAGAATGTAATTAGTTTTGTTTTAAACATGTGGAATAGCCAACAACATGAACAATGATCCAAAAATAAACGACCAAACTCGCTTTATTTACACAAATTATTCACAATAACATACAAAACAAGAACAAAAACTTGAAAAGTAGAGAATAGGGACAACAACGATAATACAGGGATTCGAACCTAAAAATACAAGTCCGTACCTTAAACTCATTTATCTTAACCATGAAACCTCGTGGCTACCAATTCATACTATTCGTTTGCCTATTATGTATATATAAAGGTAGAAGCCCTGTGTGTCTTTTGTACCGATGTATTTCGTACATTCATTTATATAAATAAAATAGACATTTAAATCGTAACCGATTGTTAGCCCAGAGGTTTAGTCGATATGTTGATGTCAGTAACACGTATCAGAATTTATGAACGGGTTCGAATCCCAGGGAAACCTTATAGAAATCACAAAAATGGAAGGTAAGTTTTTAAAACAATTCCATTAGTGAACAGAAATCAGTTAATTAGTCAATTCAAACTTAATAAAATTAGGCACACAAAGGAAACAAAAGAATCTAATATGTTGAGCCCATTTCAGCGACAGATTTAGGAAGCGTTGATTCTAGAAAAAGAATCCACGGTTATGAATAGGCTGACGTCACCACAATGGTTTAAGGACAATAAGCCCTGTTGTAATCACTTGTCACTTAAAAATTAACATAACAATAACTCTGAAACCACTGCATCAACAAAGAGCGGGTTGAAGGTCATGAGGACATGTAATATACTGTTCTTATTTTCCTACAATAAATTCTCGGCTAAAATCTAAAAAGATAGGGATAAGAAAATGAATTATCTTATTGTATTGGAATAGCTATTAGCGTTATCATTTAAGTACGTAATATCTATCTTTGACCAACTCCACCAATTAGTGGAACAGAAACCTTTACTTCGTCAGTCCTGATTTTACTATTGTTATATCTTATCTCCACACAGTGGTCCAGAGGTTCACCAGCACCTGGAGTACTATTTCAGAAGAACTTTAGAATTGGTTGATTCATCTACCAGTAAAGAATCTCATAGTATGTTTCATATAGTTCTACAGTGTATGGAAGTAAGTTTACATTTTAAGGGAGAATTTATTACAGCACACATCGGTATTGTAACGATATCTTTTTTCTGTGTACTATAAAATCATAAATATTAGAAAATGGGGATAAGATTTCAAGCATTGTATAATTTATTTTAGATATTTTATCCTTCAATGCTATGAAGGAATAAATAACTTTATGACCTAGTATTGAATATGTTTCAAATACATGCAAAAATGTATTATTGTCAATTTTATGAAACCCGTTGCTAGGTAACAAAATTTTAACATAAAGAAAAAAATGATCAACATTTTTCAAAGTCGCTATGCAAAGACTAACGAATATAAAGTGACTTGATGCCAAAAATACCACTTAGTATACCTTGTCCTTTCAATTCTTACCGATTTCTTTGTTCAATCTCAAAACATGTCTTTTGTAAAATTAATTGATTTAGTGTTCAATTAAACTTACTTCCACTGTTTTTAAATATAACCCTTTCATCATATTTTAGAATTCCTGTCACCAACGTTACCCAGATGACAATATAGAATTAATTGAAGCAGCCACAGACATGTTGATAGATTCCTGTAGAAAGATACGATTAGATACCACTCAACTGATAGAAAAAATGAGTCACTTGTCCCAAACAAGGTTTTCTCTTAGTGTGGCAGCCAACTCAATGTATAAAGCATTCATAAAAAAGACTGTACAATTAGATGAAAAGTTGCATCGACTATTTACGGCAGTAGGGAAACTGATTGAAGAATGTGGGTCCAAATTGCCTAGGTAGGAATAAACATTTATATGTGGGTCCACATTGACTTTTTTAAAGGTTATTTTAAGGTTATTATGTCTAAGAACAGCAAGGCAAGAAATTTGTATTAAATATGAAATTTATTTGGAATTCCTAACAATTTTTTACGAGTTCATGATATGTTTTGACTTTGTCTGAAGAATTTTGATTAAAATTGAGAATAGAAATGGGGAATGTGTCAAAGAGACAACAACCCGATCAAACAAAAAACAACAGCAGAGGGTCACCAACAGGTCTTCAATGTAGCGAGAAATTCCCGCACCGGATTGAACTAATTGATAACTGTACAGACAGCTGATGAAGTACTGGCAACATACATGTATATATAAAAACTGGTCAACACGATTTTAATATTTGAAAAATTATCATCAGTTGTTCAACTGCATATCTACTTACTAAAAGGTGTTAAGAAATGACACAAAATCGGTGGAAAGTTGTAAAAAATGGTAGAAAGACATTTTTGACTATTTTTTTCACCAAAGCATAAGTTTCACCGATTGAAGGTGAATATTTGCACTTGATACGCTCTACTAAATCTACCACTATTTGTTGGCAATTCATTTATACCGCTTAAAAGTAGTTGTTTTCAATTTCGTCACTCTAATCAAATTAAGTTTACAAGGAATATACCATTATGTCTGTTATTCCATCCTTCTGTCTATTACAAGTTATTGTGTCGCAACTTTTGGTAGCTGATTACTATTACAGTTTAATAGTGGGATAAGCAATTTCTCTGTTTTCACACAGCCATTTCTATATAGATCAAGAAAGGCGAAAAATATTAAAAGGGCATTTATACCTACGTTGGTTTGTTTTCCAGATGTTACTTTATAAAGTATATGTGTAGACGTTATGGCACAGACTGTTATAACACAATACGTACAACTTGTGATTTGGCAATTCAAAGATGGATAAACTTACCAGAACTTCAGAACAATAAGGTAGATGATTTTTGTCGATGATTTTCGAAATATGAAAACATTAAAAATTTCAATGTTTTCGCTCTTCTGACAAAAAAGTGAGAACACTGAGAAAAAATGTTCGTTTGCCGACAAACCTTCAAACCACCAATTAAGAAATAAAATAAAAGGCACTCCTATGTTCCTAAATTAATGACTTTCACCTTTTTTTAACAGAGTGAAATGATGTCACATACATTATGTGACTATAGATGCTGATGGGGTGATTAAGCGTAGAAAATATGAAAAAACCATATTGTGACAATGATGCAAATGAAATGTTTGTAAGTCATAAAGTTTTTGTTCTCCATCTTTTAAATTTCTTTGATTGTTAGCAAATGACTCTAATATTTATCAGCTTCTAATACCATACAAATTTACATGTATTATAAATATAACAAATTTCTTGAAGGCAGTGTATAATTTGTCAAAAACATAAAATAATAAATTCACGATAGTTGTTCCCATTTTTGGAGAGAAAAAACAATAAAGGAATCTAGGGTACCACGTCCTGTGTTTACACTTGTCAAATGTAATACAGAACTCAAGATTTATAGTCAGTAATATGGCAATCTTTGTTGGTTGATAATATCTGTATTCGTCTGTTTTGAATAAACCTTCGAGTTCGGTATTTGGTTATGATTTGGTATAAAGTATGGTATATTCAAATGCTTTTTGATCATAAGATATCAATAACAACGAGCCTCATTTTGTTAAAGCTGTAGTTATTTATACTGTTTTGATTTTAGAAATTAGTATGTCAGGACAGATTTATAGTATGTGGGGAAGATTACGTACAAACGAGAGAAACTTTCATTCATGCAGCAATAACTGAGGATGCTGAGACGATTATAGATTTATTACAGGTTTGGGATTTCTTTCAATAATTGCAGTATTTTTTTCTGCATTTCAACAACTGATAATGATCAACACATATTGTCCATTTGTATCAGTCAATGTAAAAGAGGGACAAAGATACCAGAGGGACAGTCAAACTCATAAATCGAAAATAAACTGACAACGTCATGGTTAAAATGAAAAAGACAAACAGACAAACAAAAGTACACATGACAAAACATAGAAAACTAAAGAATAAGCAACACGAATCCCACCAAAAAACAAGGGTTGATCCGGAAGGGTAAGCAGATTCTGCTCCACATGTGGAACCCGTCATGTTCCTCATGTTATAACAAATCCGGTAAATAGTCTTATTCGGTAGGTCACATTCATGAAAGGGAAGGGGATTGTAGTTATGACGTAATGAACATATCAGATATTATCTGTTAAACGGTTATTTCTTAACGGTCAATCAACTCGTGATGGCATCCGTAAAACTAACGAAGGGATGATTTCAACTTCACCATTTGGAACTCTTGGTTTAATAGTTTCTTTGTGAGCAGTAACCCTTTTCTTCAGAAATTCATGATAAGAAATACAAGCACAGGAATATCGTATCAATTAGGAGATATATACCCCGTATGCAGGTACTGCTTGAATGTTGCTACTTGGAAATGGAAAGTTCACAATTGGAAAGCTGAAATCATCTCTTTCGTCATAAAGTTTTGTTTTAAACTGACCTTCATTGTGATTTTTTTCTAGATGTAAGTCAGGATAAGAGGCCGACTTTACTGTATCTGTAGTATTCTTTATCTCTAGTTCGATATAATATATACGTTTCTACAAATTAAATGACCACAGATATCGATTAATATGTACCTATATGCCTTGACGTAATTCCATGCAGATTATCTTCTCAGTCATTTTTTGATTGTTTTTAACATATTTACTTGAGATATTGAGTGATCAGATAAGATATATGGTATACTCTTATATTACCGTCATCATGTAAGACCACTGAGTTCGGCAATATCGCACTGATTTGAATTTTGTGCATGTTTAAATAAAGATTAAAAGCCTGTACAACAAAAAGACCACAGGAACATATGACAATTTATTTAAGCCGCTTTTTCCAATAAAACAGCTGCAATACCAAGTTTATGTTATGATAATGAAAAAGGAGGAACTATATGTATAAAGGCAGGAATACAAATCAAAACATAAATTGATGACTTGTCTACTTTCTTAATGTCTAGTGAGAAGTATTTCAAATATATGTTGTGTACAGTTATAACTTTGTACAAATTTGTACAAAATGATAAATAAAATGTACATTACTTATATATTGAGGTCAAGGAACCACCGAATATATGTTATAAAAGAGGTAATATAAATTTCATATGTTCAAATTTTTAACGCCTTTTCACCATCGTATGTGACGTAATTGTTAATGCCTTTTCACCGTCGTATGTGACGTCATTTTCATAATTTACTGCGTTGAGGCCTGGACTGAGTCGGGTGTGTCTATTCTGTGTTGGTCATTCATTATGTATTCGTGTTTGTTTTATGTAATGAGTTAATACTTCAGTTTCATTATGTATATCTGTTATATTCATTTGATAAAATTTACTGTTTGCAATAGCATTAATTGTTCTAAATAATTAGGTTGTTCTTATCCCAAGCATACAAACTTAGCCGTATTTGACACAACCCTTTTCAACTTTTGATCTTCAGTGCAGTACAACTTTGTACCCCCTTTTATATCTGGGCATCACTGGTGAGTCTTGTGTGGACGAGGCGCCTTTTTGGCGTATTAAATTTTAAACCTGATGCTTTTTGTTATTCATTAATCATGTGTTTCTTTGTCTCTTTGTCTAATACGTTTTCCTATTTATTTGTATTGTAGTCCTGTAATATTATGTTGTCATTTCTATGTTATATTTAACATTGCCATTAAAGTGCGAGGTTTGTTATGCCACAAAACCAGGTTCAACCCACCATTTTTTCGTTTAAAAATGTCCTGTACCAAGTCAGGAATATGGCCATTGTTATATTATAGTTCGTTTCTGTGTGTGTTACAATTTAACGTTGCGTCGTTTGTTTTCTCTTATTTTTGAGTGTAAATTGACATTGCGATAAGACGTGTCACGGTACTTGTCTATCCCAAATTCATGTATTTGGTTTTGATGTTATATTTATGCTTGGTCCGTTTCTGTGTGTGTTAGTTACATTGTAGTGTTGTGTCGTTGTTCTCCTCTTATATTTATGCGTTTCCGTCAGTTTTAGTTTGTTACCCCGATTTTGTTTTTTATCCATGGATTTATGAGTTTGAACAGCGGTATACTACTGTTGCCTTTATGTAACGCCATTTTCGAAGTGTCAGATATTTGATATTTTATTGGAAATTAATGTATGCCACCCATGGACCCCTCAGAGAGTTGATTTTAAAGTATAGACAGTATAACAATCACTTTATTGGAGTCTTAGATTTAACATTTCGTTTCTGAACAGACATGGTTGTGACAATATTTGCATCTTGCACAGCCAACCAGACGGGTCACCTCCGTTGATTGACAGCTTTTGATTTTTATCAATTTTGTTTTTTCTCATTTTTGTTTTTATATTTGCCCTGGACTTCAGTATTTTTGTTTTACGTTTTGATTTTGAATTTAACTAGTGGTATGAAGAAGACAAATGTTGCCATATTTATTTACCCAAGTCCTTTTGGTGAACTTTAAAATGAAGAGAAATCGGAAATTTAATGGTAACTTCTTTAGGAAGTAAAAAAAACAAGTCATAACAGAGGAACGACAGATACCAGAGGGAGAGTCAAGCTTATTGACTGAAAATAAACCGACAACGTCATGGCTAAAAACAAAAAACAAAAAAAATACTATAGAAAACACAACATAAAAAACTAAAGTCTAAACTCAAAACATAATTAATCAGTAATAAAAAAGATGAAACTATATTAACCAATCAAAAAATTAATGGTTGAAATAAGATGCTCTGGAAGGTTGCGCAGTTCCTTTATTAGAACTCTTGTAAGGTTTTCTTCAAAACAGATTATTTGGGGAAACTAGTGAGTGAACTTCAAATTCAGAAATTGTGGGCGGGTGAACTTTGAAAGAACTATTATATGTTTAATGACAAATTTATAATATTTGGGCGTGGCGTCGTAATTCAGTTATCCTCTTTCCTCTGTATATAATTCTGTATGAATTTATAATGTCTAGATATCTCTGATTTTAATATTCTGACGTTTTATTTTATCTCATAGTCGACTAAGAACGAATGGGAAATACAAGTGAGGTTCCAGTTAGTGGTCTATAGAGTGTTTACTATGAACTTATTGTATAATGAGGCACAACATCAACTATCAAAGAACGTAGGTTGTTTTCAATAATTTAATCCAAAAAAAAGAAATGAAGGATATGCCATATGAAAAAACATCGACTTTAAATAAAACCACTTTATGGTTTACAAGAATTTGCAACTGTCTTCACCAAAAACATCAAACAAATGGATACTAACTGTCATATACCTGACTTGGTTCAGGCATTTTCTTATGTAGAAATGGTCGGTAAAGTCCCGTGCTGATGGGCAAGTATTCTCTTCGCTTAGAAATGACAGAATTGTTGTCTCATCGAGAACTAGCCTTTTTAGCGGACTTAGAGGATACACGAACGTTGGAATGAGCACAATCACAATCTTATGATATACAGGCTCGGGATCAATAGTTCTAAAAAACAAATACAATAATCGTACAGAAATATACCGTTTATTCAACTATTTAACTGAAAAGTACATCTAATTTTTCTCTCGTTTGTTTTAATTATATGTTGTTCAAGGTGAAGCAGTTTTTGCAAAGAACATTGGAAAACAGTAAAAAGATAATGGAAAAGGTGAGTAATGCTATTACAGTGTCACTACTTAAGTAGTATTGTTTTTTATTTGTTTTCAACATTCTGAATATGGTCTTAAAATTGCTTTACAAATTTTCGACATTTAAATACTGTCTTGAAATTTGTCACAGTATGGAGGCCCCTCATGGGGGGGGGGGGGGGGGTCCTAGTAATCACATAATCACCATTTTTTTGCCAATATAATCACATAATCATTAAATATTTGCTTATCTTTAGTAATAAAATAATCATAAACTAAAATTACAGTCCTAGGTAATCAAATAATCATGAAATATTTGGCTTAATAATCAAATAATCATTAAAAAAAACGGCCAAGTAATCACATAATCAAAAACCCCATGAGGGCCCTCAGTATGGCTTGACATATTCTAAACATTTTGAATTGTGTCTTATTTTCTTGATAATTGTGATATTTACCATGTTTACAAGCAATGACCAATATACACGATATATTTGTTTGTGTGTATCTCTTTATAGAATATACTGTTATTTAAAGTTGCATTTATTAAAACAAAAACCAAAATTGTGCATTTAAATGTTTTTTTATAATCAAAACATTCGTGCATCAATAGTTTTATGAACAAAAATTATGATTATGAAACAAGTACATATATATGAGTTTGTTGATATGAACCAATTGAAAAGTTTTGATGAAACTTCAAATATTGGTTAAACTTCAAATATTGATTTAGAATCTGGTTATCAATTAAAATAAATCATGCTATAGACATATTTCTTTTTTAATGCATGATATTCAATCTAAACACAGTAAATAAATAGTAATTGTACCAATATCTTGATTTTTAGCTCACCTGGCTCTATAAAAATTTGAGCTGTTCTTGGCGTCATCGTCTGACCTCTTCGTCGTCCGTTAATTTTGAAAAAAAATATTCTCCTCTGAAACTACTGGACCACACAAACTTAACTAGGTCACAATCTTTATTCATTATCTAGTTTAAACTTTAGCCGACGACCCCGTATACCATTTAACAAGGTCGCAAATGATTATAATGAAACAGACAAAGTAGGGGTAAAATGCAGTTTTTTGGCTTAAATTTCTGAATCTAAAGCATTTTTAATAAATCTGACATGCAATAAAAAAAATCATTCATACTATATTTTGTTCATTGTTTTGTTACCGGTTTTGTTCAATCTTTTATAGACTTAAACCTTAAACACATTTAAATGATGTTAAATTCATTCAAATTATTGACAAATTGCATAATTTTACAGTCATTAAAATTATTTAGACTATTTATAAAGGTAAAGTGTGTATTTTAAAACCATGCAATTCTATCTCCACTATTATTCAGACTTTAAAATGACACTTTTAACACTTTTGTAATAGTATCTGACTAATATGCATTTTGTATATTGATAGACCCAAATTAAAACAATTTTGACATACACTGTATTGTAAACTTTAATGTTGTTGTTTGTTTCTTCAATACTGTTATCGAGAGCATTGTCTTTGAAATCAATTTGCGGGTTCAATGCTTTTTCGTCGATTGGCGTTAGTTTAAATGAAGTTAAATTCATCAATATATTGACAAATTGAAAGAATTTTACCATCAATTAAATTATTTATACTATTTATATACTAGTAGGTAAAGTGTATATTTAACTACAAAAGAGTTAAAGAACATAACCTGACACACAACTTTGCATTTTGGTTGAAAAACAGCTTGCCATAAAGCACGGCTTCTTAATAATATGAGGCAGACATTACCTGTAAATGGGGACGAAGTCTGTATGAATTATTTTTTTGTAACTTAAATATTTGTTTAAAAAAAAAGAAACGCAAATAACGTAACGTTTCCAATTTTGGTTCTGTTGTTAGGGATTTAGTTGTGACGTTATTTAAATTATGACGTCATATGCAATGTGAACAAAGAAACGCTATCATCAGGTAACGTTTTGTCATATCAAGGAATTATTAAAAATAAAATTGGTATTGCGCGTTCCTTCCTATTTTATACTAGACTGATAAATATATATTTTACTCAAAGTTTCATACAAACGAGACCGGAAAAAGGAAGTACATTGTACATTTCTGCGCATGTCCGGGATTTCAAAACACGACAAAAAAAATTTGAACGATTTTGAGTTCATTAGTACAATGAAAAATTCGGGAAATTTTCCCGTATTTTTTCTTATTGAATTTTCTACTGTTATTGGGGACTCCGTCCCCATATTTTTAAAACTGCCTCGTTTGATAAACTTTTCTGCACAGTTGAGTGGCATTGTACCTCGTCTTCGGACAGTTCTTGGTAGATATTTTTCTGTTTTCTTTATAATCTAAATGATTGTTGCGTCATGTTTATGCCCCTTTTCCTTATCTCTAGAATAAATGAAAAGAGCAAATCAGTCACAGATACATGGTTTATACACATATCCTTGTTTTTTTGTTGAATATGAGCCCGTTCAATACAATACATAGGTTATGGTTTTAATGTCTGCATATGTAACCTGTGGCATGTGGAAAGCATCTCTAAAAAGTTAGGTTGCAGATCGTTATACGTCTATAAACAGGCCTTCATCATTGAACGAATTATAGAAACATATTATTTTTTTTCACTATAGGATATGCTGCTTTATTCAACAAACGGTTATGGACCAGTTTTTTTCTTATTGATTGAAAATAAAACCTGTAATGCTTTTGGTTATATGTTAAATTTGTTTGATCCAGTATAATTTGTTTCATTCAACTTACTTTGAACATCAGTAAGGACTTTTTGTTGTCTTTACTTGAACTTTTAAAATGATCTGAATCATAGTCACGCGATATATCACAAAATTTTACTTTCATGACTTTCTTCACATTCAATTGGCTGTGCTTGACATAGTTCTTCGTGTTCTATGATCCCAAAGAGTGAGGGGGGGGGGGGGGGTATTGTCATCATTAGTCTTTCTGTTAACAACAGTAAACATGTCGCCTAAGCCAGACGTCTGTTTGGCTATGCGGAATGCACGAGTTCGCAGACACATCCGGTCAGAATGGGTACGTTAAATCTGAAGCTTGGCGAAGAGAGAATGCCTCATGATTTGTCCTTAAGGAACCCTTGCATAAACTCTTTTAGAGGTCAGTAGATATTCTGTTGAAAGACAAGATGTGTATTGCTATCCAATATATTCCCATTTTTTCATTGCAGTCAAACGGTTAACCGGCCTACATTTTTCAGTTTTTTTATAATATGGAAAAAAACATCAACTTCCAAGAAAACATAATTTGAAAATGGCAAAATAAAAAGCTCAGACGCATCAAAATAAGGGAAAACAACGGTCATATTCCTGATGTGGTACAGGTATTTCTAAGACGAAAAGGGAGGATTAACAATTACTAAAGTCAATGTTTTATAGGTCTTCATTAAGAGATCGATGTCATTAAAAATTGAATCAAAGCGTGAAGACACTCCTTTTTTTGCGGATTTCTTGAAACATAATAACAGGCATTGTACACAAAAAATTTTCGTCAAAGTTTTCTTGGAATTTATGAAAGATATTGCTTAGTTATATTCGTTACATACCCAAATCAGTATAATACAGCAACTTAGGTAGAGACACGGTATTGGACTTGTTATACGTTATACGTTGAAACACTCGTCTTTCTTATGCTTTGTTTTAATATTTAATAGGACCTGATTAAGGATCTGCTAACAAATGATGTATGGAGATATGATAAAAACAGAAACATATCTCCAGCTTTAGATCTTGCGCAGCAAGGATTGTGTTGCCTGTTGCTGCATAGCATGGTTATATTCAAAGGGATACCGGGAAAGCAAACATGGTTATCTCCCTTGGTAAACATTGCAAATAGTCCAGAACTCATGATGGTAAGACAAGAGTTTGGTTAATCAAAATCAGTTGTAATGAATACACAAAATAAAACTAAATAGACAGATATACAATGAAATACTTGGGTAAAATGAAACATTTGGATAAGTCGGGAAAAATCTTTTCACTTTGGTGAATGATAAATATCAATCATATAATTTTAAGTAGAGAGCCACTATGCTGTTGTACTAATTGTAATTGTTCACTAGTCGGTATTCTACTGATTCTTTTGTGAAAGACAGTATCAGCATGGGTCTTTTTCTGATTTGGTAGGTATTTTGGTAACAAGTTTTATAATTTGAATTAAATGAAAATCCTAAAGTTGTATTCTACTTTGACCATTTGAGTCTTGTTTGACAGGATTGACTTGAATAATTGTGAACATTCCGATAAAGGTAATTTTTGTGAGATGGTCATAAAAAAAATATTATTTATAAATGTAATTTTAGGTTTTTTTTTAGAAAGCACACCATTAAAAAACGTTTTGTTAATGACAAACTGACTCGCAAATATTGAGGGCTTTTTCTGCTGCATCATTTCGATAAAGAGAGGCGAAAGATTGCACAGTTTCATTTAAACTTTTATAACAAAATGACAATTCCATGGCAAACAAAAAAACGACAAAACCATAACATATGCAGAGGCACTGCACATTAGTCTATTTCGGAAGGACAATTAGGGTTACGAAATCGGAACACATCCGTCGTTTGCAGTCAAGAATATATACCATTTCGGTCCTCCAATTTGTGATGACGTTTTTGAAATGACCAAATGACGGATGCAACGTGTTCAGTAGGATCTGCTGATCCTTCCGGAGCACCTGAGATCAGTCATAGTTTTGACGGGGTTCATGTAACCTAGTCTATAGTCTTAGTTTATATGTTGTGGTTTGTGTACAATAATTTTGTATTTGTTTCTTTTAATTTTTCATGTTTTTTGCGTCGTCAGTTTATTTTCGACTTATGAGTTTAAATGTCCCTTTGATATCTTTTGTCTCCCTTTTATACATGTATCAAAAAGAAAAAAAGTAATCTGTTTCTATATGTCAATGTTTACTTTCATTCGGACTTGTCACAAATATATTTTCAGTTGTTACAGGTGAAGTCTGATACTGTCGGGTAGATGGGTTATTAACTCTGCTACTATATTGAACCCCATTTTTTTAAAAGTTCACAAGGTATTGCACAAATATTAAAGTTATCATCTTCAACTATCATGATTATGAAATTGTTTTTAATTATTCTAGACTTAGAAATTAAGCTATTTTCTGCAAATAGGACATAAGTATTACAGTACGGACTTTGAGACTTTGACCTTTTTATTCTTTTGCTTTATTTTCAGAATTCTTACTTTCCCACAATGCCGCAATATGATTTGGACATGATTAAGAAAACGTTAGAGGCTTCAACACAAGATGGACAAGTAATATTCTACAGTAAGCACTAAATAAAGTAGAACCATAGCAAGATTAAATGTGTCTTGGAACTTTGTAATTTATGATCTTGATGCTCTGTATTTAAAAGGCATCCGTCATAGTGAATCTCAGCTGCAATTTTAGTTTTGTTGGATTCATTAAAGGTTATCTATACTATTAAACGAGAAGACCTAATTTTGTGTGTCAGTTCTCTTCCTTCCACAATAAACCAATCATCATGCCTCTGTGTCCTATAGGTAACATGCATAGTCGCATTTGTCATCCATTCTTATGATTATTCAGATTGAGTTATTTTGGGAGAAAAACGACAAAAAAAGGAGTCCGGATATGATTCCGTCATCAGACTGACCTTTAGTCACAGATAAGATTTCCGGTTTGAAACATGCACAAATACAACCAATCGTATGATAGATAACAAAAATGAAAAATTGAATAAGCCAATCAGAGCGTTCCCCATATAATGGTGTTTAGATCGCAAGAACCACAACTATTATACCACCTTAGAGAGGACAATTATTTTTCGCGTTTATCTACATGTAAACCACGATTATACTACTTTAATATATAGAGACTCTCTGTATTCTGTCTACTGTTTTCTTTGAAATGTTTACTATTTAAGGGGTCATACAAGTTACATATATATATTAAAATAAGTAAAACATGTCACACAAGTACAACCAATCGTATGATAGATAACAAAAATGAAAAATAAATAAGCCATTTAGAGCGTTCTCCATATCATGGTGTTTAGATCGCAAGAATCACAACTTTTCTACCTCCTTAGAGAGGACAATTATTTTTCGCGTTTATCTACATGTAAACTACGATTATACTACTATAGAGACTCTCTGTATTCTGTCAGGGACTTTCTATGTTAATATAGAAAGTCCCTGATTCTGTCTACTGTTTTCTTTGAAATGTTTACTATTTAAGGGGTCATACTATTTGCATATATATTAAAGTAAGTAAAAATGCTCAACTTCATCTAAAACTACCTCGACCAAAAACTTTAACCTGAAGCGGGACAGACGGACGGACGGACGGACGACCGAACGCACGGATGCACAGACTAGAAAACATAATGCCCATAAATGGGGCAAAACATTTATTGTTGATAGGGAAAATAGTGATTTGGCAAAAATGAAAGTAAGGTAGAGATTAGAGGGAGGCAGGACCTTTTTCGGGGCGTCGGGATAGGGTGTTTTTAAGTTCGGGATTTGGGGATTGATTCTTACGGGATCAGGTAATATATTTTTCGATTTTGGGATATGAATTTCTTTAAATTCTGCATCTCGGGATTGCATGGTTATAAGCCCGGGATTTTGGGATCAGGACCCCTCTGACCACCCCTCAAATTAGCCTTAGTCGGTCTTAGTCATTTATACATGTTTCATATCATACCAATGGCATGTTAATAAGGCTCTTAGAAGAAAAAGCACTGATGGATTGTCCTAGAAGCATATTTTGTTAGACTCATAATGGTCTATATATAAGCAGTTACATTTATTACAACGGTGCAAATTTTTAATTTGATTTAACTTTTACCAAACGAAGCATAGTAGCAAAGGAGAAGAATAATTGTGGTCTGAGGCCAAAAACACGAAAATAATTGAATTAACAGAAAGGAAACAAATATCGGACTTTGGAAAAAAAGGAGAGGGCTTTTGGTACCTTTTATGAAATTCTCCATACATAATATCTTTTACAAAAAATCATCCTACAACAGGTCACAAGCTGTATATGCCCGCGATTTCGCGGGTGTGTTCTAGTTCTATATACGGTTGGATGTCCAACTCTTATGGTGATTGTGTATCTATTTTCACAATTTAAATGAAAATTATCTATAATTTGATGAATTTTGAAACATCTTTTGCTGAAACTAGTTTTAACATTTGTATAAATACAGGTACTGAAATTGAAAATAAAAACACAAAATTATCACAATAATGCTTGTTGTATATGTATAGGAAATCACCAGAATGTGTTAAGTTGTGACACAATTAAAAAGAAAGTATTATTTATGTTCAGAGTATAATATAAATATTTTATGAAATATATTACATTTTGTGTTGCAAATGTCTCGTTATGAAATGTATTTCAGGTGTTTCCTGTAATTAGTTAATACTTCAGTTTTATCATGTACATCTTTTGTATAGTAATTTTATAAATTTACTGTTTGCAAACGTATAAATTATTCTAATTAATAGGGATGTTCTGGTAACTAACAAAAAACTCTGGCCGTTTTTTACACAACTTTTTTGATCTTTTGGTCCTCGATGCTGTTCGACTTTGTGCTTGTGTCGGCTTTCAAACTTTTGTATCTGGGCGTCACTAGAAGATCTTGTCTGGACAAAATGCACTTCTGGCGTATTAAAATTTTGAACTTGTTGCCTTTTGTTGGCTGTTGTTCGTGTGTTTCTTTGTCAATTGTGTTCTCCAATTTATTTATATTGTAGTCCTGTGGTGTTGAGTTGTCATTTTAATGTTATATTTCACATGGCTATAAAAGAGGGAGGTTTGGCATGCCACAAAACCAGGTTCAACCCACCATTTTTTCCTTAAAAAATGTCCTGTACCAAGTCAGGAATATGGCCATTGTTATATTATAGTTCGTTTCTGTGTGTGTTACATTTTAACGTTGAGTCGTTTGTTTTTCTCGTATTTTTGAGTGTAAATTCACATTGCAATAAGACGTGTCACGGTACTTGTCTATCCCAAATTCATGTATTTGGTTTTGATGTTATATTTGTTATTCTCGTGGGATTTTGTCTGATGCTTGGTCCGTTTCTGTGTGTGTTAAATTGTAGTGTTGTGTCGTTGTTCTCCTCTTATATTTAATGCGTTTCCCTCAGTTTTAGTTTGTTACCCCGATTTTGTTTTTTGTCCATGGATTGATGAGTTTGAACAGCGGTATACTACTGTTGCCTTTATTTATACAGAATGGAAATTGCTCGATCTTATTTAGGATACATATATTTTTTTTTTAAAGAAGTACATATTTTACAGGATGTCCTAATGGTCATCTCTATGGTATTGGTGATGTAAGTATACAATTTTTCGTCTTTTTATGTATATGTCACTGAAAAACATTATTTATAAGTTTTAAGCACATTTTATTAAACATAATGTTCGAAAATGTATTTTACATTTGTTAGATTAGTGCTAGATTACATCAAGTATTAAGTTAAGATGGTCAGTTATATATTATTTCATATTTTGTTTCCTTTTTGGCTCACCTGGCAAAAAAATCAAATGAGATATTAACATCACCCGTTGTCTGTGATTGTACGTTAACATTTATTAAAATATCCTCCTCGAACACGATCGTCCTTACTTTAACCAATTTTGTTTTTCTTTCAATGTCATTTTGACTCTAGCGGAAATTTGTCTCAATGACTCTGGCGGAAATTTGTCTCAATGACAATCATAACACATCTTCTTATTTTGCATTCTCCAGAATTGCTTGGGAGAACCACACTTTGTCGGAACAATAATTGGTATATTCGATTTAGTATTGAAATACACCTGTGACCTCAATCATTTGTTCAAACTATAGATTATTTTAAAGGAATGGAGATGTATTTTCTATTGTTCGTCTTTATTTTCCACAGGACGTTTTGCTCTTTGTTTATTTTCAAGGGCACTTTCTCAAAAGAAGTGTCAACCCTTGGAATAGATAAAAAACGTAAAACGGTATGGAATAAAGATAAAAACTTACTAAAACGACTGATGCCGCTTATTATTTAATTGGTATCGTAATAATACAATGAACACAAATTATCTCAATATTAACACAATTTGGTTTGTGATGCAAGTATTGTCACAAAAATTCAAGTGGACAAATACGACCATTTACGATTTAGTCCCATTCCTCTTTAGTGCATCTACAAATTATCAAATGTGTTAACTATGTAAAAGTCAGCGAATTCTATTATTATACAGAACACATTAACATTATGCAATAATGAATGAAAGAGAAAAAAATATTTCACATAAAGATTTTATTTAAACTGTACCGTTTAAGGTATTATTTTCTTGAAATATTCTGATTTTGAACAGCAGAAATTGATGGTTGCATTTTAATGTATCCATAAATTAAAAAGAAATGGCAAAATTGGTTTATTAAGTATTTTATTTGATTGTTATAATATACATACAGTATAAAATTTAAGGGGGTAAGGAAAATTTGAAAATGGTTTGTATAAAATAATGGGCGGGTTTTTTTTAAACGCGTAATATAATCGAATTCATTCATTGTTGTTACATGTCCAGTGACAAATTTAACAGTTATATCGGCACTGTAAATAAACGGCGTAAATCTTGAAAAAGAATGTATTGAAATTGAAATGTAGTTATCCGCTGAAGTTAAATCCAGAAATGTTTCTTAAATTCTTTAGCCTCTTTTCTGATAATAGGGACGAACGAAACATATTTTTCAGTTTGCTTGTATTGCTATTTAAAAAAATGAACAACGGTTTGTTCGTTGTAAATAGCAAAAGAAAAGATAAAATGTTGGGTTGTACATGAAATACTGCTTTCTTGTTTCATTTTATTACATTGATTAGAATGATTTTAAATATAAAATCACACCATTTTGTTCTCCATGTGACATAAATCAATTATACCGTTATTATATAAAACAAATATACGAGAGTGTTTCCGTTCTGATGTTCCTCTGAGTTCAGTTTGTGTTGTTGTGAAATTACTTTATACATACATGGAACTTTATTATAGTGGTACCATTTCACTGTTCTCAGGCGATTCTACATCCAACATCTATTAAACGAAAAAAACACATAATCCATTTGCATATATGCATAAATACTGATACCACAATCAAAATTGATACTAATAAAATAATATTTATAGATCTAACTACAGTGCAAAGATGGTAACCTTTTAACTTAATCTTATCCAAAGAATCGATAAGTTTACTCAAATCGATTCTAGATGTTTGGGTTCAGTTAACAAAATCTCAAGGTAAAAACAATGTTGTGCTATCTCGTTTGGAATATTTATATTTGTGGAAGAATTTTGTAAAGGTTTTAAGTACTTTGTGGTAACGAAATCCATTATTTATTTACCAGAAGTAAAAGAAAATGTAGTACTAGCGGAGATTATTCAATTTTGCACATTCAGAAATGTTTTGAATTTGAAAAGTATGCATACTAATTACTATCATGTAAATTAATTTCTCCACATTTGCGTTTTACCATCAAAATCACATAAAGATCATACAATGTACATGTCTGTTTGTAGAGTGGAAGTCCAGTATATGCAGCCATATGTTGCTGTGGAAAGGAAATTGGAGGGACAGCATATGACCTAAAAGGAGGGAATATCAGGGATCAAGGGTATTTTAAATTAATGGGACGCTTTCCGTTTAGCTTTCCGTCTAGTCAATAATTGTTTAAGAGATGATAATAGGTTAATATATTAAAACACAATGATAAAGCAGCATATGACTTACTGACGGAATTTTATTTAATAATTGAAAATAATTAAAGTTGCTGCTATCAAAACAATATGTAACCACATATAAATTTTGTCAACACGAAATTACAAGAGAAGGATGCGACTCATGATTGAAATATATATACTAGTAGATTCTAAGCTCTTTTCATGACAAGTGCATACAAACAAGTCTGACCCACTGGTTTATCCATGCGATTTGTCTGTGTCTAAACTAACTAAGGACATGTTTAAAACGTCTTAGATTGCGGTTTACTAGTCACTTGGTCTTTTAAGTACCTAACGTGACCTTTTCCAGAATATGACTGTTTTGCTGAGCATATGGCAAAAAATATGGTACTTTGACTATTAGCAAAGAGGCATTTTGCCGTATCACGGCGGCAACCATTACAATAGGATTAAAAATTTGTCCACATGTAGGAGAACTGTACATATCTTTTTAACTTTGTCTGTGTATAAATGAACAATGTCTACTTAAACCCTTAAGCTCCAGTCCCACTAGACCACGATCGCACTACGCTCACCGCGATCTAAAATAAATTCAGATCGTGGTGAGGTCGCGATATGAGCGCCATGAAAATGTAAATTTTCGTTGCTTTCACAATGCTACTGCGTCCTTATTACGCTTCTACAACGATCCTGCTACGATTATACCACGTTCTCACCACGCTTATTCTGCGTCCTTTCTTCGCTCATCACGTTCTCACTACGATCATACCACGAGTTATCCGATTGCAACACGACCTTACCACGTTTTTACTGCGATTATAGTATGTTCTTACCACGATTATACTGCGTCCATACAGCGACCTTACAACGTTATCAGTAATAACGTCAACATCGTGTTCCATATCAATACAATTCCATTCATTCTATTTCTGATTAATTCATAGATTTCTCACAAACAATACAAGCATGCCACCAAAATCCTCTAGAACACGTGGACGTGGTGATAGAGGTAACGGTTGATGTAGAGACATAGGGAGTTCTGATAGTAACGAATCCTGATCAAGCAGATATTTTAGACCGACCAATCCAACCTAAATTACAACCTTTTGCTGGTCCGAAAAGCTCAAATGACGATATTTTAGTGAACGATAGCAGAGATGACACAGATGTGTAAATAGATATAGAAAGATGTGGAATTAGTGCCAAAGAAACAACTCTCCATCCAAGTAACAATTTATAAAAGTAAACCATTAGAGGCCACGGTAAGGCATTCAACACAGAGCCTTGGCTCACACCGAACAGCAACCTATAAAGGGCCCCAAAAATTACTAGTGTAAAACCATTCAAATGGGAAAACCATCGGCCTAATCTATATAAACGAGAAGCATGGTTGAACCGTAAGAGAAAATGGACAAGAACTACATACAGACAAACAAATCCTGAAGATATATAATATATTTTATGTGAAAATAACAATGAGAATGATGATCGTAGTATGAACGTAGTCAGGTCGTAAAAAGAGCGTGATAAGGACGACAAGGACGTGCAGAATCGTACTATGGTCTTGAACAGCGTGGTGTAAACGTGGTATAGTCGTAGTGGAAGCGTAGTTGGGTCGCAGCGATAACGTGATGGTGGTAGTGAGGTCGTAATAACGTCGCTGTAAGATCGTAGTGCAGTATCTCCGAATAGAATCACGCTTTCGCTACGCTCCCGCTACGATGGTACAGCGACCTTTGCGATCTTAATACGACCTTAGTGCGCTCTCACTACGCTTCTACTACGACATGATATCGCCACGACCGCAGTACAATTGGCCATGCTCATCACGATCTTGAAGACCCCACCACGACAGTGACACGACCTTACTGCGATCTACACGATCGTTCTACGATCATCAAAATTTGCATCTTTTTTTCACAGATCGTAGTGCGATCGTGGCCTAGTGGGACTGCGGTATTAGAAAACTTTCGGTCATTTAAGTTTGAAATTCGGATGCGTTACCGTAGTTATTGCTATATAAAGTAACGAAAAATTGTTACAAAGCAAAATTCAAAATAAAAAATAAAGATACCAAAATATATTGTTCATAAATTGGCCGCATATAATAGCATATTAATCTATTGTAATAAAAAATCATAATATCTAATAAAATTTGTAGATTTAGCTTACAAAGTCCTTATATTTGTATAAGTAACATTCGTTTATAGTGGATTTTTTTTTTAAAGTTGAATAAGCTACAATTAAAAATTGCTTGCTAGTTCCTCTCTGTGATTACTATTAGATAACTCTGGTTCTTTTCCCAATCAATCTATCATCAAGGGAAGATAAGCAATTCGATTTTCATTCATAGTCTTTTTTCAAAAATGATGAACGGCTCTTTATATTGGTATGTAATCATTTTAAACGTTTCAAATTTATGAAATTATATTCGTACATCAATGTTTTTGATACACCAATAACACAAACTGAAATATATTGAATTGATACATTTTTTAATTATTCAAAATTATATCAGAAACCTAAACTTAATTATAAGATGATGAACCTGAATAAAGGAGACAATACTCGCATAACTTTTTCTAATTGGCACATAATACAACAGAATGTCACTCTTGCATACAAATGGCACATCAATATAATTGATTAACTGTGCAAGCGTACTCCATCTTCAATGATGATTCTTAATTATAAATATAACCAAAAATTGTTAATCTATCGATAGTGAAGACTAATGAAAGCTAACCCACTGTGAAAATATTTCTTTGCAATGTTTTAAAACTTCCTCAGAAAAATGCTCGAGCCACTTGACTTTCATAGCTCATAATTAACGTTTTTACACAATATTTGAATAAAGTAGTTAAAGATTACTGGCTTCTCAAAGTGTAAGACGCAATAAAAATCGTATGCTTGCACCATCTTATCGAAATACGGATTTAATTAAGTCCTGAACATTTCGATATTTCTTTGTTTATTTTTTATCAAAACCGGTTTTAAACAAATCACAAGTACGTGTTAAGATTTGACTAAATACCTATTTTCCGATATGGTCAGGTAAATTTGCTACATATAAAGAAACACCTTGTAGCTTGAATTTTAAAGTTAAATATCTTTTTACTTACCTTTCTTCTTAAGTTTTTAGCCAAATTATAATTTTAAGAATTCTTAATTAAAATTCAAAGCCACATTTGTTTTAGATCCATGACGGAAATGGGCTGGATTTTCTGCAAATTTCACATAGTTTTTGTTTTCAATCTAAAACTTATAGAAGTAATAGAATTAAAAGAGCCAAAGTCACGTGGTGCAATCATACGAATAAAGTATATTAGATTTTGCCATATTGTGTGAATTTGTATTGCTATAAGACGTGTCTCGGTTTTTGTTTATCCAACATTCATGTACAAACGTATTCAGCTACTAGGTTTTATTTGTATTCTGATCAGATATTGGGTTGTGTCTTATTATAAATTCTGTTCACGTTTCTGTGGAAACACCTATTGCTTTTGTTCTGATTATTTTTTTAAAAAATTTCTTCTGCCTATTTTTTTTTTCTTGCACTGTATTGTTGTTTCAAAAGATGTCACTTAGACTTTTGGTATATGATATCGAACAGTTTATACGCTTTCAAAACTGACACCACTTAAGAAATTTTTTTATTTTTTAAGATTTATCTTTCCTGTGTTTTTCTTGTGTGCACTACTCCTTAAAGTTATTTCCCCTTATGCATTTGTAACTCACTGACTCACTCATCCTCTTCGTGCCTGTCAGCAAATAAGGTCTGCACCAGTACTCGCCATATTTGCCTGTCTTTTGCCATCTTCTCGATCTCCTTCAAGGTTTTCCCAAGGTCTTTCATCTCTGATTCTATCATTATGCGCCAGGTCTCTTTTGGCCTCCCTCTTGTTCGTCTACCATCAGGTGTCCATTTCAAAGCAATCTTGGTGATATCCTCATTTCCTTTCCTCAATACGTGGCCAATCCAACGCCATCTCTTCCTTTAAATATCTGTCTCAATACAACACTGATTGGTTTTGTGGTACAGGTCTTTGTTGGAAATAGTATTGGGCCAGAATATCTTGCAGATCTTCCTCAAGCAGGTGTTATGGAATGAGGAAAGCTTTTCATGTCTGATTGGATAATTCTCCAGCATTCTGCCCCATATAGAAGGACTGACTTCACATTATTGTGTATATTCTGATCTTTATTTTCAGACTGATTGACCTTCTCTTCCATATGGGCTGCAGTTGACAGAATGCATATTTGGCTCTACTTATTCTGGCTCTTATATCTTTTGCTGTTCCATTGGTGTTACTTAGCATGCTTCCAAGATATGTAAAGTCCCCAACCTCTTCTATGATGTTATGTCCCAAGTACACTGGTTGTATTGTGTTACTGCTGATGTTCATGAGCTTGGTCTTCTTCTCATTAATAGTCAGGCCTTTACTTTGTGCTGTTTCATTTAGTATGGTGGTTTTGTTCTGCAGGTTGTTTCTGTTGCTGGAAAGTAGACAGATATCATCTGTAAAATCTAAATCATCAAGAAAAGGATCATGGTCCATCTGATGCCTGTGATTTCATTACCCAATGTTGTTCTCACACACCAATCTATTGCTGTAATGATGGAACCATTCTGACTGTTGACCGTTATGTAATACACAGCATTCATAGTTGTTGTAGAAAGCTTGTATTAAGGTGATTATTTTAAAAGGTACATCATATGCCCTAAGGATGGCCCATAAGCAAAATCATTTAATACTGTCAAAGGCTCTACGAAAGTCAATGAAATTTAGGACTAGTTTGTTTTGCCACTCTATACTTTGCTCTTTTATATTTCTGATTGAAAAAAAATGGTCGATACATACCTGATCTAAACCCTGCCTGCTCTTTCCTCAGAATTTTATTTATAGCATCATCTATTCTGTTTAAAAGTACTCTCAGTAGTATCTTGCTTGGTACTGACAGCAAAGTTATACAACGCCAGTTTTTGCAGTCACTTTGGTCTCCTTTCTTGAGTAGTTTGAATTTAACATGTATAAGACCCTTTGCTCAATCATTTGGAATAGTGCCATGCCTCCAGATATGTCTAAACAGTTCATGAAACATGGTTGTGCTTGTTTCTATGTCTGCATTAAGCATTTCAGTTGTTATTGCATCTAAGCCAGGTGACTTCCCGTTATTGAGTCTAAGTATTGCCTTCCTGATCTCATCCCTTGATACTTCCCCAATATCGATGTCTAGTTCCATTCCAAACTGTTCTATAACTGGAACATCTGCCTGGTGTTCTGTATTCAATGTTTCTTTAAAGTGTTCAGTCCACCTCTCCAGTTGTTGACTTTCTGAGGCTAGTATTTTACCATCCTTGGACTTACATGGTACACTGGAGTTCGTGTGCTTACCACTTAGTTCTTTCGTGATTTTATAAGCAGTGCTAAATTCTCCTTAAGAAGCTGCTGTATCTGCTTCTTTAGCAAGTGTTTCTAGGTATATTGCCTTATCTGCTTTTGCTTTACATTTTACTTCTTTGTCTTTGACTGAATATTCTTTCCTTAGGGTAGTTTGGATTCGTTGTGCATTTGTAACTGGTAATCAATAATTGATAAAGACCTATAGTCTTTTGATTTCAGGTCCTTGTTAAAAAAAAGAAAATAAGTTCAAGGTCAAAGGTCAAGGTCTTAACCTAAATTTTGATTGTTTGTTATTTTCACTTCTTTTCAGAATTTTAGGTTGCGAGTAACACGTTAATTTATTTGAAAGGATACGCAGACATTTAGTGGGAGTTTTTGTTCCTGTTATTTCTAATATTAGTTGGATGGTAATATAAATCATGAACAATTATAAATAGTACATACCTATAGTCTTTTGATTTGATGTCCTTGTTTCATAACCTTGAAATAAGCGTCAAGGTCAAAGGTTGATTTGACGTTCGAGATTTTGACCTTTACTTTAATTTTTAATGTATGCACGATAAAGCTATGGGACTGTGTGCATTTAGTCCAGGACAGGACATTACTTTTTGTAAACCGGAAATAGCTATTTTGGGTACTTATTTAATTTCAAAGTGTATAGAACCATATAAACTGGAAATCAGTGTCAAGTAAACTATCAAATGATACCGTAAGTGACATTTTTCAAACCGGAAGTTACCAATCATCTCCCTTATTTCAAACAAAATGTACATCAAAACAATATATTTTTAAATTCAACATACAATAAGCTGTAATTTTCCGGTGGAAAGACCTTCAATTGTTCTCTGAACAATTGGTTTTTAATTTGTAGTTGTAATTCTAATCTTAATTTTCTATTCGTATGTAAAAGTAAAGATAACCAATCACCCAGTTTATTTGTATGATTTTGATTTGAAGCAAGGCATATGTGCACAAGAATTATTTTTTTGCAGAGTTTGGTTTGGAACAAAGGTTAACATAGTTAGTTAGTACAGTTAGTTTAACAATAACTAACACAATTCTATATTTATATTCGTGCAATTGTTATAAAATGCATCAAATAACATGATTACAACTCTAATTTCGATTTCTATCCATTTGTTTTAATTTACTTGTGACATCACTTTGTGTGGCGTTGATACATTCCTATGACAGAGACACATTTCGTAATTCTTCATATGCTGTTTTTGTTTACTGTCTTTTTTTTATTTTAGTAATTCGTTGTTATTCTGATTGCTCTATGTGTGCCGCATTGTTGTTTGATTTTTGTTGCACTTCAGTGTTTCTGTTTTCGTAGTATTCCCTCTTATAGGTGATAGGTTTCCCTCGGTTTGAGTTTGTAAACCGGAATTATTTTCTCTCAATCGATTCCTGCCTTATGAACAGCGGTATATACTACTGCTGCCAGTATTGATCCATAATTAACCTTAATTGAAAGATCGGCTTGATGTTTTCCTTGTGTTGAGATGTGCAGATTACGTGTAAACGAGAGGCGAAAGATACTAAAGGGACATTCAAGTCACAAATGAACCGAATTGGTGTTCTTATGCTGTACTGTTAAACTATTGTCAAGGTTAGGGGAGGATTGGGATCAAGCTAACATAATTTACCACGACACATTCGGTATGTATGTGCCTGTCCAAAAAATCAGCACCTATAATTCAGTGGTTATCGTTACACGTTTGTGTTTCGTTACTTTTTTTTGTACATACATAAGCCGTTAGTTTTTCGTTATCCTAGTTTTCAATTCTCCATTCGGGGAGTTTAATAGGTGATTATGCGGAACGGGCTTTGTTCATTGTTGAAGGCCGTTCGATATCATATACATGTAGCTATCAATATTGGTCATTTGGCACCTTGTGAAGGGGTGTCTAATTGGCATACATACCATATCTTCTATTTTTATAATGACAACGCTGTCTAATTTAACAAGACCCCTCTGAAAGGGCATACACTGTTTATACGCATATCGAAAGGAAATTATGATACAGGTCTTTTTTTATCAATATATATTTTCTATAATGACCTTATTATACTACTGCAACTGTTTTTCGTCGCAGCTCTTCTAAATATGCACACCAGATCCCTCAAGGTTTGTAGATTATTAGGACATGATATGTTGATGTGTTTATCGACTGGAAATATGTTTTAGGAGTAATGTCCCTTTTAAACTTTAAATCTAGGCCTAAATATGCAACTGAAACAATTTGTCGTCGCAACTGCTCTGCATCTGCACACCAGAATTTCACAAACTATGTAGATAAGTTGGACATGCTATGTCGATGTGCATTTCGATCTAAAACTATGTTCAATATTAGTTTTAAGGATTTATGCTACTTTGAAACTTATAATGTTGGTCAAAATATACTACTGCAATAATTTTTAATCGCAACTCCTCTGCACGCCATAATTTCATAAACATTGTAAATAATATGGTCATATATAGTGCATAGATGTGCAAATAGATAGAACAATTTGATTCCGTTTATTTCTTGAAGTTATGTCTTCATAAACATAGATTTATTCCTAAATATATTGCTGCTAAAGTTTGTCATCTGAACTCCTCTGATACCTCACACAAGTATTTCATAAAACTTTATTGACGATAGGGATATACTAATTAAATGTGCATATTCATAAGAAAATTGTAACGTTTGACATTTGTAGGAGTTTTTAATCTAAGGAATCTGATGACAATTTTATCAACGTTCCATTTCAAAATCTAATCATCTGAGTTATATTTTAAAAAAATGTAGACTTTTAATCTTTCACATGAATATATAAACAATTGAATAACATTATTTTCAATGTGGTTATTTCATGAACACGAAAATAGCTGCACTACGGTAGATTTTAAAAATCATGCATTATTTCATGGTGGGCCAAGTCATATAAATTGACATTTTTAAAATTAAATTTGTGCAGAGTAAAAACAAGTGATACCGGACACATATTAGGACCGGCCAAAGATCGAAATTTTGACCCATATCCTGAAAGAAGTCTAAAATCTGCAAATTGTGCAATTATGACGTTACTGTTGCACATGGTTATGTATATTGGAGCAAATAACAATGAACAGGTAAGTATTTAACAATAAAAAAGGATAAATAGGATAAGTTTTATAAGTTTCCATTTCACATTTACCTATTTTAAGATTTATTAAGACATATTACAAATAACCAGGATTACATTAACCTAAACATCTAACTTTGGGTTCATTAATGGCACTCCATAGATTTCCATACAGATATATTTCTCCACATCCAAAATTAACTACAAACTAAACGAAATAACTCTCAATTAGTCCTGAAGACAAATAAATGTGTGGGAGTGTCATATAAAAATACTAGTATAAGTTAATAAATTGAAAAACGACACTTTTGTTGACATCTCAGATAAAAAAGAAAGGAGAAAAGGTAGCTATACATGAATAAGATGTAACCCATTATTGATAAATACGGAAATGACATCAAGACAACATATTTATACTCTGTATTATTATAAATAAAACACATTGATACATGTACCTAGGAGGTGGTCAAACTTTGTCCTATTTTTATTGAAAGAAACCTTTTTTTGAAAATTAGTCACTGTTTTATATAATGTTGTTTATATATAAAAAAAATGTATGATAAATATTATTGTAGTCCCCAAACTAACAAAAATAATTCTTTTCAAAAGGCAATTTGCAGATGCATTAATGCAGATACAAGTGAAATTGATGTCTCTTCATATCTTCTGAGTCATATACAGGGTGATTTGAGGTCAATATCTACCGTTTTAGGGATAAGTGAAGAGAATGTACTGGTTCTGATACACTTTTTATTAGCAAAAATTATGAACAATCACACACAAGCTAGATCAGGTAATATTCTACATTAATATATTAATTACTTAGTAATAGACTTGCAAAAGGGATATAGAATCATTGTTGAAAGTTATAATTTTAAATATTTTATGTGTATCTAGGGATTCGTGCAATTTGACAATCCGCTTTTTATATTTTAAAGGATGTGTGATAATCAAAAAGTGTAACTTAACAATGATAATATGCATAACTTAAATTATATATACTACTAGAACACACCCGTGATATCGCGGGTCCGTGACTGAATTAAAGTATATAACTATGCGCAAGCCTTATTTTAGTATTAGTATTGTCATCTGATAAAGTCATGCCAATTATAAGATACACAGTTTTCTCTGCTTTCAAATCTTTCTGTTTGAACTCGTCGAACTGGAACTTATCAATTATTGGTAATATTAATTATTTGGAAAACAAAAGGTCCTGGAATGGAGTATTTTTTAATCAACAGCATTGTCCTATATTAGTTATAAATAAAGTTGAATTCTTTAATTCACTGTTTTACGTCATGTCCGCTAACAAATTGAAAACTGTACCTATACGCCTTATTTTTAGACCAGATTTTTAGTATTCGTATTGTTATCTTAGAAAGGTCTTACTGATTAAATGATTAAATTTAGTAGTGTCAACCCTGTGATTATGACCCGTGTATATAGCATATTAATCCTAAATACACCGTTTGTTGGTGCGCCTGTCAGATGCGGAACGTACAGATAAGGTAATAGGTAACAGGTGAATATACTATTGGTATCGGTATCGGACTCGACCCGGAACTTCTTAATTATTGGCAATATTAATTACGTGGAAAACAAAAGGGCCTTGAGTGGTGTAATTTTTAGTCTACACCTTTGTACTATATTAGTTATATATAAAGTTGAATTCTTTGATTCGTCGTTTTCACGTGATGACGGCTGACAAATTGGACCTCGTAATTTTAGTATTATAGATAAAAAAAAAAAGAAGATGTGGTATGATTGCCAATGAGAAAACTATCCACAAACGACCAAAATGACACAGACATTAACAACTATAGGTCACCGTACGGCCTTCAACAATGAGTCAACTATCATTTGCAATGTATGCACATATATGATAATCAAAATCAAAACCTGTCGGAAAGTAACTAAATTTCGTGTAAACGATCATGGGGTACACAATTTTTTTGCGGAAAGTTGGAAAAAAAACGACACACAATTTTCAAAGCACTAAATGATTTTTTCAAATTTGTATAAAAACATTCAATATGTTAATCAAGTTATGTTCATGTTCTAAACAATGGGTTGAAATATTTTTTTTTTAATTTCTTGAAAAAAAGTGTTTTTGAAATCTCAAAAAATACCAAAATAAAAATTGTTAACATCTTAAATCAATGCTTTAGATATGAAAAGAACACACTGTAAATTACATTAATTTGAATAGTTATCAAAGGTACCAGGATTATAATTTAGTACGCCAGACGCGCGTTTCGTCTACATAAGACTCATCAGTGACCCTCATATCAAAAAATTTATAAAGCCAAACAAGTACAAAGTTGAAGAGCATCGAGTATCCAAAATTCCAAAAAGTGGTGCCAAATACGGCTAAGGTAATCTATACCTGGGATAAGAAAATCATTAGTTTTTCGAAAATTTCAAAATTTTGTGAACAGGAAATTAAATAAAATGACCACATTATTAATATTCATGTCAACACCGAAGTGTTGACTACTGAGCTGGTGATACCCTCGGGACGAAACGTCCACCAGCAGTGGCATCGACCCAGTGGTGTAAATAGTTACCAAAGGTACCAGGATTAAAATTTAGTACGCCAGACGCTCGTTTCGTCTACATACGACTCATCAGTGACCCTCATATCAAAAAATTTATAAAGCCAAACAAGTACAAAGTTGAAGAGCATCGAGTATCCAAAATTCCAAAAAGTGGTGCCAAATACGGCTAAGGTAATCTATACCTGGGATAAGAAAATCATTAGTTTTTCGAAAATTTCAAAATTTTGTGAACAGGAAATTATATAAAATGACCACATTATTAATATTCATGTCAACACCGAAGTGTTGACTACTGAGCTGGTGATACCCTCGGGACGAAACGTCCACCAGCAGTGGCATCGACCCAGTGGTGTAAATAGTTACCAAAGGTACCAGGATTAAAATTTAGTACGCCAGACGCTCGTTTCGTCTACATACGACTCATCAGTGACCCTCATATCAAAAAATTTATAAAGCCAAACAAGTACAAAGTTGAAGAGCATCGAGTATCCAAAATTCCAAAAAGTGGTGCCAAATACGGCTAAGGTAATCTATACCTGGGATAAGAAAATCATTAGTTTTTCGAAAATTTCAAAATTTTGTAAACAGGAAATTTAATAAAATGACCACATTATTAATATTCATGTCAACACCGAAGTGTTGACTACTGGGCTGGTGATACCCTCGGGGACGAAACGTCCACCAGCAGTGGCATCAACCCAGTGGTGTAAATAGTTATCAAAGGTACCAGGATTAAAATTTAGTACGCCAGACGCGCGTTTCGTCTACATAAGACTCATCAGTGACCCTCATATCAAAATATTTATAAAGCCAAACAAGTACAACGTTGAAGAGCATCGAGTATCCAAAATTCCAAAAAGTGGTGCCAAATACGGCTGAGGGAATCTATACCTGGGATAAGAAAAACCTTAGTTTTTCGAAAACTTCAAAGATTTGTAAACAGGAAATTTAATAAAATGACCACATTATTACTATTCATGTCAACACCGAAGTGTTGACTACTGGGCTGGTGATACCCTCGGGGACGAAACGTCCACCAGCAGTGGCATCGACCCAGTGGTGTAAAAAGTTATCAAAGGTACCAGGATTATAATTTAGTACGCCAGACGCGCGTTTCGTCTACATAAGACTCATCAGTGACGCTCATATCAAAATATTTATAAAACCAAACAAGTACAAAGTTGAAGAGCATTGTAATCGTTTATTGAATTTCACTTTAAACATACTGTATATGGTAAATCACCTACTGATAATTATACATTTTAACGACTTCTTGTGGGGCCGAACTTTGCGTTAAAAATAAACGAAGAAACTGTATGATTTTTTAAAAAGAATTGATTTCAAACGTTGTCTTAACCTTTAAATAAGAAGTTGGCATCATTAGTCGGAACTTTTGTTCTTAAAATTGTCGTTTTATGTATATTTTGTCAAAAAACATAAATTTCGCCATATGACGTCATGAAAGGAAAAATCATATGTTTTGTAAACGGATTTATATTTCCGTGTTGATTAAGTATTACCACCTTCAATTTTGGTTGTATAAACGTAAAACTTCATCTTTAATTCGAAAGTCGTGTATCGTTTCTTTTGTTGACTAGTATATTTAGAATGTAGACAAAAAGTTACAGGAAAAAAAGTTAAGGATATTGAATATATTGCAGAAAACCTATAATAAAATGCAAAATTGGTCAATTGTGTTCCAAACGTTGTTTTTTTTCTCATCAGAGCTGTTAAATCAAGACCAAAAATAGTAATGCTTTTTTCTCAATTACAATAATTTCAAACACATTGATTGGTTGCTTTACGGCACAACAGTACACATCGCAGCAAGATTTAAAAGAAAACATTTTTTAACGCCGCCGCAGTTTCGCGTCTGCTCCAAGTCAGGAGCCTCTTGGCTTTGTTAGTCTTGAATGATTCTTTATTTTAGTTTCTTTTGTATATTTGGGAGTTTAGTATGACATCCATTATCACTGCACTAGTATATATTGTTTAAGATGAAGCACGCCTCCGGATGCGGGATTTTCTCGCTGTATTGAAGACCCACTAGTGGCCTTCGATATGTTTTCTGCTTTTTAATCTTTTTGACACATTTCTCATTTCAATTATCAATGTTATTGTTAATTTATGAAGTTGATACAATAACGTGTAGCTATAGCTGATACTTCATTTGATAACTGTTGGTAATCACACAATACAGAAGAGGACAAGTTACAAGACAGAAATTCACATCTTAGTTTTATGAAATGTCTTTTTTTTGATAAACCATTGACTATTTAAAAAAAAAATAATAATTTGTTTGCCCTATTTATGGTCATTATGCTTTTTATCTGTGCGTTCGTCAGTCTGTTCATTCGTTCGGCCGTCCGTCCGTTCGTCCGTTAGTCAGTCCCGCTTCAAGTTAAAGTTTTTGGTTTCGTCAATGTAGTTTCTGATGAAGTTAAAGTCCAATCAACTTGCGACTTAGTAAACATGTTCCTTATGTTATGATCTTTCTAATTTTTATGCCAAATTAGAGATTTTATCCATTTTTCAAGGTCAACTGAACATATCAAATGAAAGTGCGGATGGGGTATCTGTGTACTTTAGACAAATTCTTGATTTTTATCAATTTCAGTTTTTATTTGTATACATATTTGAGTGAAAAACACTAACGATCGATTTAAGAATGATAAGAAATCAAAATGTCCAGAAACAAGTGGTTTGCTTAATTAAAATATTATCATATTCGTTGAATAGCCTTTCAACGTTTTCAGAATGTGCGTAATATTGTTATAATTTAAAGATGTTATTTAAAGAACTTTTCTATCTTGGTCAAATGATAGTTCATTAATTAACATTTACTTTTTTGTCCTCTGACGTTTTGTATAATTTAATTACAGTCCTGTTATTTTCTGTCCATTAACATAATATGTTTATCTGCGTAAATAAAATCAGTTAGTATTTTATGAGATATTTTTTTAGGCAAATTATGTACGTATTAACTGATATATATGAGATTACAACATCAACATATCTTTTCATTGTGTTGATGCTAGGTTGATGCTAGGGATTGTGCATTTAAATTAGTATAGAATACTTTGAAAAAGATTTTTCAGATGAGAGAGCAGATGAGGACATTTGTTTATTGAAAGATAAAAAGTCAAGGGAAATCTGGGAAAACATCTTTGACAAAAGATACATTGCACCTATCCTTGAGGTAAGAATTTTTTTTTTTCAATTTCATCAACTTTCTTTACAAATGGTCATATGGAATAGAATTCTTTATGAAGTACACCAATAATTCATGCCCTCATTGCTTTCTTATTTAAATTCCTAAAACAGCACTTTTGTGTTTAGTTCTTATAATTTAATTTTGGATGTAACGCGTCTTCTGATTGGCTGACATTATTTTGTTATGAGCCCATAGACAGAATTTAGTCATGTGACCGTGACGTCATCAACTTTTTTTAATGGTTTTCTACGGTTTAAAATGGAATTTAGAATTAAATAATAAGAAAAGGTAAAATCACAAAAATACTGAACTGAAGTCCATAATCACATGGCAAAATCAAATAACAAAACGCATCAAAAACGAATGGACAAGAACTGTCCTATTCCTGACTTGGTACAGACATTTTCAAATGTAGAAAATGGTGGATTAAACCTGGTTTTATAGCGCTAAACCTCTTACTTGTACGACAGTCGCATCAAATTTAATAATATTGATAATGATGCGTGAACAAAACAATCAGACACAATCAAGTAGAGATTTCTAATAAAATTATATTTCTCGATATAAGCGACTTTTTAGAACGTATTTCTGGCTATTGCACCGAAGCATATTTTATAGCTGCTTGAATACATATATCCTGTTCAAAATGTGGTATTTGAAAATTAACTCAATTTGTTGTTTTAAATATATTTTGTTTTGAAATTCGGTATGATTCAATTGACAACCACCTTTTTAGGAAATTATTGATCACGTTACTGGTTATCAGTATTGCGTCATTTCACATGACACATATATTCATTTCCCAAAGGGTTCGTTCATTCTAAAATAAATTTTAAAAAAAAGAATAGTTTGAAAAAAAATTAATTATATAATCTGACGTGAGATGATATTCTCAGTTTTGTGATTTATATGTTATAAGGTTTAAGCAGGTGTTGAAACCACGCTTGAACATGTATATCAAAGGTGTTCTTCAATTCATTTTGTTACATATATATTTCCAGAAAAGTGAAGAAATATTGAAAGTTGTTAATAAAAAAATCGTCAACGATAAAAGACTAGGTAAAAACAGTAAAGAAGATGTGGTAAGAGTGAAAATTAGACAACTCATCATCCAAGTCACAATTAAAAAAAAACTATTTAAGGTCATAGCACGACCTTCAACAAGGAGTCTTGGTTAACACAAAACAACAAGCTGTTGAGATTGGTCTGTTTATTCCTGCAGATCATTTTGCAGACTGTTTATTGATACATTTAATAATTGTTGTCTAGTGTGTAATTTCTGTAGACGCACACACACAGAAATTAAAGTAGTGTCAAATGAACGAATATTGAAATTCGTATCATATAATACCAAAGTACAAGGTATGTGTTATAACCTTTGTACCTTTTGTCACCCCATATGTGAGATATTGCTGAATTTCTAAATCAATAGACCTAATCGCTATTCTAAATTATTTCACATTAATCATTTAACAATACTTGTTTTGCACTGAATCATCAAGAATTATATTATCATAATACAATTCAAAATCAATATTTTGTTTATTCAGAAATAATGAACAAATAGTGATATTAAAGCATGTTTAATGCACTTTACGGCAAACTCATTTAGTTTTAGAATAGTCTACAAATTTAATACATGAACGAATCCTGTATTATAGGATATGATCCTTTGCTGCAAATGATATACGAGACTGATAAACCTGTAAGAAACTTAGTAACTGACGATTTATCGGAAAATCCTCCCTTATGGCAGTTCAGAGATCGTATATCAGTTGACCATTTAAAGCAGACAATTACAAGTTCTCTACACAACTGTCCTGTCCTTCAGCAGTTTTTATTTGAGGCAAGTACTTCCTCCTCTCTGCTTTAATTTATGATAACCAACAAGTTTTTTGGTTTTTTTCGATTATGACTAATAAATATAAAAAAAAACTTTCATAAACAGAAACTCGAAAAATAAAAAAAAAACAGAAATAATTGACAAATTAGAGCTGTAATAAGGAGCCTGTAGTTTTTTTTACAATTGTGAGAAAATAATTCTTTATTTGAAAATGCCTGTACCAGAGAGAAATATGACAGTTTGTAAACCATTCGTTTGATATGTTTTATCATTTGATTTTACCATTTGATTTGGGACGTTCCGTTTTGAATTTCCCTCCGAGTTCATTATTTGAGTGAATTTACTTTTTCCTCACAATTGATGGTTCATTCTCTGTATTTCAAAGCATAACAAAGTAATTTTTATAAGTTGTGAGTCCAAGTATTATAAGGTTAAACGTCCATGTACATTGTATGTATTGTATATCAGATCAGTCTTGTTGGATACATACACATATCGGGCATCTACATTTTTCAGGATTTCTCATTTCTTTATGGTCTAAACAAAAAAGTTCTACATTGGAATCATTTTAAACAACTTTTTTTCTAATCAAGTGACGTAGTATATATTTATGAATTCACGATAACGATAAGTAATATCCTTTTCAGGCAAACTTTCTAAGAGCTTCAAGATTTGTACCTGGTATAATTAAACTACAGAAAATGTTAATAAAGAAATACAACAGGCGACTAGATAGAGTAGAGTCATTAGGTCTAACAATGGATAAAGTTCTGATGGAGTTTCATGGTAACTAATTAAAGTGGATTGTTTTTAAAATTTAGAAAAGAGATGACTGGAAAGGACCTAAGATTTAGTTATTTTAGATACAGATAAATTAAGATATCGCATATTAAGGAATATGATATAGGACAGTATATATATATATGATTTAGAATGCGGAAAAAATAGCAGCACTTGATTATGACAAGACCTAAGTTTGAGAATTTGTAGTAGATACAACATTCCTAGATACACTTAAAGAAAGATATCTGAAATATCTATTATAATTTG
The DNA here is from genome assembly GCF_963676685.1 of Mytilus edulis. Classification (NCBI taxonomy): domain Eukaryota; kingdom Metazoa; phylum Mollusca; class Bivalvia; order Mytilida; family Mytilidae; genus Mytilus; species Mytilus edulis. Next base: position 77,696,110 of record NC_092353.1, on the reverse strand, counting down.
TGATAGTTACATTTAATGTAGTCGACCACTGGTTTGGTAGACAACGATCAAAAATATATTAGAAACCAATTGTACATTATAACAGAGAACTAACTGAAACTGTGGTCAAACATATTTATGTTGTTTATCTATGCTGACGGAACATCTTCGAGTTTTACTCAGCAAGCAATAAATTATGGAACACATTTTATGTTATTCAAAATATCATGACCTAAAATGATAGAAGATTGACATTCATAGATTAAATACCTTTGAAAAAATAAATTGGAGGTCAAAACACTTTAAACATTTTACACCATATAGTGTATGTAAACACTTAATCTGTAAGTTGGTTTCCGGTATAGTTTCGACCCGATAACAAAGTAATATTTCAAGGATAGGTTTTTGACAATAAATGCAATTTTCAAAAAAATGCATCATTCTACTCTGTCTTTTTATTATTTTAACAGTGTATGGTATTACTTTTCCGACAAACTATATCAAACTAAAGAAAGGTATAAAAGCTCTTGTTCAAAATATAGACTATATTATCTAAGGAGAGGTCTAGAATTCAGTTGAACTATTTCAAGCTGACTAATGTTTTACTTTAATCAACTGGACAACCTTACTACTACATGTAACCTAAAATGATTACGCAAACTTTTACTCACATGTAATTTAAACCCACTTACCCTTTTCCCTGTACTTTAGGCATAAAAAATTAGGGTTTAAATTTAAAAGTGTATACAAAAAAGCCAAGGCGCATACTTTGTACATGAGCGCAAGTAGAAAAAAACATGCATTTCTTGCATCGAGATGAGTCTACATACAACATTTATGTGCTTTTGTATATTATTTAGATACGAGATCATCTGAAATTATGTCTTGTTGGAATGATTTCAAAAAAGCTTGGGAGAATATCCAACAGTATATGGAAGGATATGGTATGTTAACTCATTGATATTAAAATACACATTTTGAACTCATTTATTACAAAAAAACGTATCGATAAGATAACAATCAACAACAAAAGCAGAAAAGATCAAATTGAGTTAAAAAATATGGACACAACATAAGTGCGTTACAGCAAAATTAGGCTTTTATATATCTTAACATGCCTGAAGAAAAGGCAAGTGGCTTGTTATTGAAGTAACCTACATGTGACCTACATGTATAGCAAACATAATGAATTTGGATCCAAATATGACTTTTTTTTCAAATGAACAACTAAAGATGTTTTCATAATCAACTTGAATATGCCGTATAAGGATATTGCCCTAAGGTATGTGTTTGGCAATTAGAAATAAAAGGTAAACATTGTGTGTTCCAACTATTTAACAGGATTTCTATGTTATTTTCTTTTTTATCTTCAGGATTCCCAGTAAATGGTAACTTTGTTTTTCTGTCTAAAGAGAACTGTCGCAAAAGAATTGATGAGAGTACATCAATAGCTTATGTTTTACCATCTAAAAGAGACACTGGACTGTGTTCGTATGCCTTGCTATTCTTTTTATTGGAGAAACAAAATTTATTCTTAGAGAAATACTGCCAACAGAGGACTACTAAGTACGATACATGAATATAAATTATTTACATCATTTATACAGATACGTTAGGCGATTCATGTGGCGGGCGGATGTTCGATTTTTAATTATGTTCATACATTAAACATTATTTAAGATTAAATGTATCAAAGCTCCTAGTAAAAAATTTCACATTAAATTTACAATGGTTTTTTTTATCGAGAAGATAAGTAATCAATGTAATGTAGATTGAATACAATAGTATTAAAAACAAATCCAATTTTCCTACTCACAATGACTGACAGAAAAACATTTTAAACACCATTCATGAAAACAAATTAATCATTTATGAAAATTATGTACTATAGAAGCACGTTTATACAAACTCGAACTAAAATATCAAACTTAAAATAATTTATTATTGAAAGTCATTTTATATTGTTTCAGATATGATAGTCTCCCTAAAGTCCAGGTAAAAGATTTATCAGCGGCAGACCTATAAATTATCATCCTGGCAGGGATTTACTTCCAATTATTTTAGCTAATTCTAACTACTCGCTTGAAGTTGTTCCGGACACTCAAATAAAATACAACTTTAAAAACATGGAGAGACAGATAATGAACAGATTTCTATTTACAAAATCCGTTATTCTGCTTAAGGAGGTATGTAGGGTTTATTATAGAGTCAGTGTGAGTTTTTTTCATCACTATACCTGCTAAAATTATATGGTTAAAACGTCTATAAATAGAAATATTGGTAATAATACATATTTTGGTTTGATACCTTAAAATCTACATTAGATATAGAAAATATAACAGTCACAAACTGTGTTTAATAAAGGAAGGTAAACGTTTTTTCAATGATTCAAAAGGCCCTTCTGCCGTTTGGTCGCTATAATAAAACACTTGTGGCCCCTTAGAAGCGATGAATTTCCAAAATTGTCAACCCTTAAAAGTTGTTTTACTTCGGGCTGTGCCTTCAGTTAAATAACCATCTCGTGTTGACAATTTTTTTATATTAACGTTTCCTACGGGCCATAATTGTATATTATCAAACTGAGGAAGGGTTAATCCTCGAGGACTCAATTTTGCATACCTGTTTTATTTTAATACCGATCAAAAAACTGAAAGTAAAATATTGTAATAGATTGTCAAAATTCTTACATGTGCGTTAGAAAACTATTGTGCTTCTTTAAGCATTTCTCGTATGTACAAAAACGGTAGACTTTTGCTGTAAAATAAAGATGTCCCGGAAAAAAAGTGGTTACAAGAGATTTGGTAGGTTCTAGATGCATTTCGTCACGTGATGGGATTCTAACCTGGACGCTGCCATATTTGTTTTTATTTATCTGACGTTGAGTGACTGCATTCTTTAAGGGAGTTGTTATCATTTATACAACAAGAGTTATTCACCAGGGAATAATAGGGTTGTTCGATGGAGGCTTCAATCTGTTGGGTTATTCAGCGGGGAATACTAGGGTCATTCGATAGAGGCTTCGATTTGTTGGGGTAATTAATACTTCATGTAAGTTTTTGGAAAAAAAACATAGTTACTAAACTATTATTCCCTATATAGTTCATATTTTATACAGATTGAGACAGTTATGTACAGATTTGAAACCAATGCAGCAGTCTTTCTAAAACTCAGAGACAGATTTAAACAAGTAAGACTCAGAGATTTAGACTGGCTTGAAAAAAATGAATAAAAGAGACAATTCACTCGAATTATTTTAGTGTATTTTTATTGACGGAAAAGCTTGACATAGTGTTATTTTCATTCTTCGTAAATATTAGATGTCTGTTTCTATTTTTACAAATATCTTATATTTTTAGTTACCATTGCTCATTTAACTTTTGAGTCTACATGCTCAGTGCATAGAAGATAGATTAATTATATGATATTTTTTGCCAAATTTAATTTTTCAACAAAAAAAGTGCATATTGATTTATCTGTAAGTTGAGAAATTTTCTCGCATGGTTATATTTAGCCATCTATTTAAAGTCTTTGCTCTTAGTAAACGCTGTATTGCCTGTTTAATGTTGATTATTAAGTAATGTACATGTATATAGAATGCACTATTCTATTTAAAAGGGCATGGATGGTAAGAACATTCAAACATCAATAACTTTTGATTTGAAAAATTTATAGATTGTAAGTACATGTATCAAAAGCAGTATGTCTATGTAAACAATAACATGTTTGGGTATTTAATGTATTTTTAAAGGAAAGAATCAGTGTCCAAGTACTAAGACAAATTCAGACTGACCTAGATCAGAAGACTTTCTCAGAGTTGTGTGATAGTATTGACAAATTAGACATAGCTATAAATTTCCTGAAATCAGATTTTTCTGACTCAGAGAGTCTATTGAGTGACTCTTTGGTCAACATATTGAATGATGATGATAACTTGGTCAGTCAGAAGGTAACATATACAAAGTTCATGTATGCCTATGTTAGATAACTTTTCTATAACATTACAATACATTATATCTATATAATAACTCACATCAAAGTAGAGAGGGTGTTTTGCTTTTGCCCTGTCCATTTGTCACGACGTGTTAAACGTAGTTCATCAATAATAAAATATGTTATAACCGTGCTGAAAACCGTTCTTCGATCGCTGATGATTTACTGTTGCATGCTGTGACTTGAATGGAAAGTTGTCTCATTGGAACTCATACTACAGTTTTTTATATTTAATTACTTGTTAAAAAATAAAACTACAAGGTACAAGGTAAATTCAAATAACAGAAAAGTTCAGAAAAAAATTGACAAATCGAGAGTTATCGAAAAGAGGAAAGAGTGAAAAAAAGAACTGTCATGTTCCTGACTTGGTTCAGACTTTTTCATGCAGCAAATGTTTGTTACACATGTTACATAAGATTGTAACCTCCCTCTTACATGACAGTTGTTAATAGTTCTAACTGTGGTAAACTGTATTAACATATTATAAGAAGTGTCCCTTTTGATTTTGAAGTTCGTTTGTCTAAGGTTAAGGTTAAAGGTACTAATCACGGATCGTGTAGGCACGATTACTGTCCAAAGTCACAAACGAAATAAGACATATATTAAGTAAACAGAAAACAAATACTCATATGCCAAGAGATTACCTGTACTATAAGCTGGTCCCTCATTTTGTAAAGAGGACGCACTTGTTCAGTAAAGGGTTTGTCCTATGTGTTGTGTTTTGCATTGACTGCTTAGTGATATATATCGACAACCGAGGAAAAATCAAAACGGATATACCCTAGTCAAATGTTTGTATAAGGTTTGTAGTTTAAATGTTTTAATATATAATCTTTTCAGGACCAGTATACATGACAAACGACACGATTTGAATTTTCAAATTATCAATTTCTTCTATCTAAGTAGCACTAACTTCACCTGCATATGGGATAATTTTTAACAATTTATTCGGTATTCAAGAGCTTGCAGCTGCTACTCAGACTTTGCAAAATGTCGCATAAAGTTGAATAATATTAATAACGATATTATGGATAAACATTTCAAAATAGGAATACACACATCGTTATTAATATTATTCAACTTTATGCGACTTTTATACAAGTGAGAGGTTAAGATAGCTATTAAACCGGGTTTAAAAAGTAAAATCACAAAAATACTGAACTTAGAGGAAGATCAATTGGGAAAGTCCATAATCACATGGCAAAATCAAATAACAAAACGCATCAAAAACGAATGGACAAAAACTGTCATATTCCTGACTTGGTACAGGCATTTTCAAATGTAGAAAATGGTGGATTAAACCTGGTTCTATAGCGCTAACCCTCTCACTTTAATGACAGTCTCATCAATTTCCGATATTTTTACATTGATGCGTTAAATAAACAGACACAATAAATATAATAGTCAAAATATGGGTACATCAGTCATCATCGTTTAACAATTTTAAAAGGAACAATTTAACAGAACACCAAAACATCTACTATCTACGAACACATTTATTGATTTGAGTGTCTGACTCCACATAAATTTGTCGTTCAATGTACGTACAAACAATTTTAAAATTTTTCATGGGAATGATAGCATACAGGGTTAAAAAATAAAAAGTATGTAAGAATAAATTTAAGAAATAAACCGAGATTTAAACTAGTCCAAAAGTTATATATAGAATTTATAAGAATCCAAAAATAGTTAATTCCACTACGCATTAATTCAGCATTATCTACATACGAAAATGTCTGTGTTAAGTCAGAAATGTGAAAGTTGTAATAGCTTAAATGTTATCCATTCGTTTGATGTTTCTCAATCACTGTTTTGGACATTTGTTTGGGGCCTTTCTGTTTAAATTTTCCTCGGAAGTCGGTATTTTTGTGATTATATTTTTTACTTATATCATATGTATCCTATTCCAGATCTTTCAATGTAAATATATGCAATGTTTGTGGATGACATTGACACTTGAGAGAACTAAACGTCGACAAAAGAATAACATGGTTTGTATCTATATTTACAGCATCGATTCATCCATTCATACAACTCAGTGTTTCCATCAGATTGGTATTAAAAATTGTAATGGTTACAAAGGAGCAATCACAGTTGTGCAAAAAAAAAAAGATATAACAGTTTAAGATATGAAATCAACGTGTATGTAAGAGGAAATCTTAAATATTTATATAAATTATTGAATTTATTATTCAGGAAATAGAATTTGAAAAATCTTTTTCTGTGGAATCATTTTGGGACGGAAACTATCTCTGAAACGTGGCATTTAGAATACTTTGCACAGTTATGTTAGAAGCAATTCATGTTGAAGAAAACCTAGTTATTGTAGTTTAGAGTTAAAACCTTCCGAAGTCAGTAGATGATTTGAAATAAAAAAAAAAGTATTTAAGTTTAGTCGGATAAAACATGTTTCATTTATCGTATTATTCTAAAAGGTTTTTTGTTTAGCTGTTAAAAATTACATATGTAGCAATATAAGACAATGCATATGGAGATAAATCAGATAGTAAAAATGTTTATTTATACATTTGAAAGTTATAGTAGTCCATCAAGTAATGATAGGGATCTGGTTTAGTTAGTAGCCAACACATTGAAATACTGTTTCAATAAAAAAAAATTGCAAATGGTTTATACTAATGCAATATTGAAATGAGACTTCAAATGATGATAAAATGTATACCACGGAAAAACTTAATTATGTTATTCATTTCTCTCCATTATAGGAGTCATTTTGTTGTATTTCGTCGGCTTTTACTCAAAAACTGTCTGGAGAACAACTTACAGCTTTAAAAATAAACTTGAACAACTTTAAAATAGAACAGCTAGATTATTTGTCAAAGACAATATTTGAATGCCTTATGTTGACTATAGATATGCCGCAGAAAAACGAGGAGTATGTGGACATGTCAAAGGTCGGGTATGTATGCATTAATAAAATTAGTATCCAGGAATAAAGGGACAGCGGTTACATTTCTATGTTTGAAGGTAATGTGTATGAATAAAAAGAAACAATTTAATAATTACAACGCAGAGGTCAAACATATCTTGTACGTAAGCTGTAAATTGCCTGAGTGTAGAAAAAAGTAAAATCACAAAAATACTGAATCCCTAATCATGGCAAAATCAAACGACAAAACACATCAAAAACGAATGCAGTAAATACAGCCGAAGTGATGAAGAGACTATATTATCAGGTTATGAGGATCTTTTTTTTTAAATGTTGAGAGCAGCACAAATGTTAACACTCTAACGAAAGTGGTAAACTGGGATATTTCTGTCAAAAGTATTCGCAGGAACTACATATTTGAGCATTCTGTAAATCAGTATCAAGTACAGTGTAAGCATGGAAAGATGGTTTACGTTTTCACATTCATTGATTAATAACTTCCCTTTTAATAAATTATGAGTGGGATTCAGGTGTTTGCAGTTGACAGTTTTCTTGTTCCTTTAAAAAAAATCTTTTAATATCAGCTGGTTAATGGAACTATTGAATTTAATCAGGAATCAATTGTGTCCCTCTTCTTGCCGACCCATTTGTTTGTTACAACGAGGTTGACTTCATAAGAAACTTCTAACGAAGAAAGATAAGAAGTTAGCAATATCCTTTAATTTTAAGTTCCGCTAAAAGATGATGTTCTCTCACTGAAAAATTATAAATTTGGTGCCTAGGTGACTATATTGAACGAATCTATCCAATCGAACTAGAAATAAAGGATACTACAGATACAGTTAAGTCTGCCTCATATCTTGACTTACATCTAGAAAATGACACTAAAAGAGTATCGAAAGATACCAGAGGGACAGTCAAACAATAAGTGTTGTTTGAAAACAAAAGTTTACGACAAAAGAGATGATTTCAGCTTCCCAATTATCAACTTTCCATTTCTATGTAGCAATATTCCAACAGCACCGACATACGGAGTATATATCTCCTAAATGATATGATATTTCCGGGCTTGTATTTCCTATCGTAATGTCCTTGATAGAGGGTTGCTGCTCACAAGGAAGCTATTTAACCAAGAGTTCCAAATAATGAAGTTGAAATCATCCATTTGTAAATTTTTACGGACGCCATCACGAGTAGGTTGACCGTTATGGAATAACCCGTTTCATAGATGATATCGGATATGTTCCTTATGTCGTAACTACAATCCCCTTCTCTTTTCACGAATGTGACCTACCGCATTTGACGGTTTACCGGATTTTTAATAACATACGCAACACGACAGATGCCACATGTTGAACAGCATCTGCTTACCCTTCCGGGGCACCTACAGATCATCCCAAATTTTTGGTGTGGTTTGTGATGCTAAGTCTTAAGTTTCTATGTTGTGTCTTGTGAACTTTTGTTTGTCTTGTTTGTCTTTTTCTTGTTTGGCCATGGCGTTGTCAGTTTGTTTTTGATCTGTGAGTTTAACTTTCGCATTGGTATCTTTCGCCCATCCTTTGTATTCATTGATCATGAGGTAGTGACACCTGTTTCATAATTAATGATAAGATTAAACACATTATTTCATATAACATATCATTGCATTGATGTTGCTTTTTTATATAAAAAAAGGTCATAAGAAAATGTTTTTTTTTATAAACTCTAGAAAATCATTTTCTTGCAAGTACATAATTAAAATTCATTTATAGGTCAAGTTGATTCTTTAGGAAGCAAACTTCAAGGTATTTTTTGTTTAGGTAAAAAAATAGAGAAAGAAGATGTGATATGATTGCCAATGAGACAACTTTTTTCAATAGACTAAATAACACAGAAATGAACAACTCTTTGCCAGCACACGGCCTTCAAGATCACATCCAACACCACATGAACAGGAATGAATAGCCTCGCCATGATAAATGCAAAACAATTCAAACAATAAAACCAACGGCAAAATGTATGTACATTATAAAGAACGAAAAAACAAACATGTTAAACAACAACCACTGAATTACAGGTTATGTTTCTGTTGCTTTTTTTCAGATTGAAAGACGCAATTGAATCTTATTTGTATGATCCCCCATATGAACATGAAGCTCCGACTCCGGATTGGCTTCAAATATTTGTTAATGATTTACCTAAGGACGGAGATTCTCGTCTGATTTGCTGTCATGTGGTGGAAACATGGGTCACAATTCATAAAACATTAGCTAACAAAAGGGATCAGATGTTATAGATAATATATAAACATGTTAAATGCATTTATAAGTTTTACCGTCACGTGTTTGTTACTGTATCATGTGTATATTGTCTCTTTTTAAAGTTGAAGTTAACAAAAAATATTGTGAGTGTGTATATTTAGCATGACAGATTTGACATTTCCATGAGAACTAAATATATATAGGTTATTGTTTGCAATATGAGTGAGACTATGTAGTTATTGGGTCTTAAATTTCTTAAAATGGCATGTCCAAACTAGGACTATGGCATTATTAACACATATATTGTTTCTTGGTATGTTGCCGTTTTTTTTTTGTAGCAGTTCAGTGTTTCTGGTGTTCCATTGTTTTGTTCTTTTGTTTCCCTCGGATTCGGTGTGTGATCCCGATCTGTTTTCCCATTAACGATATATGACTATTGCTGTATACAAATGTATTTCTGCTGCCTTCATTTTAGACAAATTGTGAGATTTTGTATTATAAATAACATACATTGATAGTGAACTAGAATTGTTTCACCCTAAAGTAAATGACCGTTAATAAGTGATTTTGTAAAATATGAACCATCAATGAAAATGTAACTTAGGGCTGGTTTGTTTCTTTAGGTAAATTTCTATTGATTGTAATATTGTGTTTAACTATGTGTTTGCTTAGGGCGAAAATTAAAAGCTGACCAGAAAATTTAGTAATAACCTACACAACATTTCCTATAAGGTTCACAGTTATAGATAGATAGATAGATAGTTTATTCTCATAAAACCATACAAGTACAATTACAGGTAACTGTAGTTTCATGTTTGATATAAACACTTTTGCTAACATTTTGTAATTGGTTTTTTAAAGTATTTATGATATATGCTATATATTTTCCAAGAATATCAATTGTATTTGCTTATTTAACAAATATGAAATAAGTATATGTCTTGTTAATCAAATAGTTTGAAAAGTACGGAAGATGGAAAGACTTTTCATCTTCATGTGTTGGGAAAAACAGGCATCATCAGAAAATTGTTCATACTAGATATTCAATAAGAGAATAATTTAAAAGAAACACTATCATATTAGCTTGTCAGATGATCTCTTTTGTATCTAAATTGATAAAAGCTACTGTTTTAATTAATCAAAATTTCATTGTGGTTCCTTGTACATCTTGCAAATGTGTGTTAGTGGGGTTATTTGTGGTTCTTTTTTTTTTTGTCTTTTTGGTAAATGGTATATAAATATATATTGTATATGGTTTCTGATTGGGTTTTTAGTAGTCAGGTATTTTTTCTATAGGTGGCTCTGTCATGAAACTCATTTTTATATTTATATATTTTTGTTCTGAAAGGTTAACTTATTATCAAAGGTACTTAATTATAATTTAATACGCCAAACGCGTGTTTCGTATTAATAAGACTCATCAGAGACGCTTATTTAAAAATAGTTATAAAGCCAAACAAGCACAAAGTTGAATAGCATTAAGGACCCACAATAGTTTTTTTTTTTTTTAGTAGTTAGATTTTTTTTATCGGTGGCTCTGTCATGAAGGCGCGTTTTTGGCGTATTGAATTTTAAACCTGATGCTTTTTGTTATCTATTAATCATGTTTTTCTTTGTCTTATATGTTCTCCTATTTATTTGTATTGTAGTCCTGTTATATTATGTTGTCATTTCAATGTTATATTTAACTTTGCCATTAAAGTGCGAGGTTTGGCATGCCACAAAACCAGGTCCAACCCACCACTTTTATTCCCCTTTAAAAGTGTCCTGTACCAAGTCAGGAAGATGGCCATTGTTATATTATTGTTCGTTTCTGTGTGTGTTGCATTTTAACGTTGAGTCATTTGTGTTTTCTCTTATTTTTGAGATATTGAGATCAGACGTGGCACGGTACTTGTCTATCCCTAATTCATGTATTTGGTTTTCATGTTATATTTGTTATTCTCGTGGTGTTTTGTCTGATGCTTGGTCCGTTTCTGTGTGTGTTACGTTTCGGTGTTATGTCGTTGTTCTCCTCTTATATTTAATGCGTTTCCCTCGGTTTTAGTTTGTTACCCCGATTTTGTTTTTTGTCCCTGGATTTATGAGTTTTGAACAGCGGTATACTAATGTTGACTTTATTTATGAACCTCATTTTTATATTGATATACTTTTGTTCTGAAAGGTTAATTAATTATCAAAGGTACCCTTATTATGTTAGCCAAAAAATATCAAGTTTTGACACCAAAACTTTAATGCGAACTCGTGTGCATATGAATAGTATAATTGATGACTATTGTAGTATCATAGACATTAGAACAAGCACACAGAAAAATTCCATTTGATAAATGATTGCAGGAAAGTTAGAGAAAGACCATGTATACGTTACGATTATTTTATTTTTAACTAATATTTAAGAAAATATAGGTGGTATGAATTATTGAAAATATGGACTTGAATCATGCCAAGAAAAACATACCATTTTCCTAACTGAATACAAGCCCGTCATTTACATACAACGGTTTATTGAACTTTTTTTCTAATTAATTTTTATCATATCTTTTCCTCCAATTATAAAAAAAAGATCTTTTGTGGTTTTTTTGGGGCTAATTCTTAATTGTAAAATCTCTTTTTTCACTTACATGTAAATTTCAAGGAAAATGATAATAATTTATTTTAATCTATATTTATTTTGTGTTTATTTATTTTATTTTTGTTATTGTTTCGTATAATTGAAACTTTTGCACTTGCTGCATATTAAGAAAAGATAATTTTGAGGTTTTTTCCGGTTTTAAGTTAAATATTCTTGAAAAAGATATCCAGTATGATAAATGTTTACAATAAAACTTGTTTTTAACGGTTTAAATTAAAAAAAATCAATGTTAACGAACATGGAATAATGTGGACATTAAATTTTTTAAAACACTTTTACTTCACCTTTTAGCTTGTAATTTCTCCTATTTAACGTTCGGTTTGATGTTCTATCATCTTGAACGTATTCAATCGTAATGAAAAAACGATTTCAACTTTCCAATTGACAGAATTTTCGAACTTTCCATTTTTAAGTAGCATTATTCCAGCAGCACCTGCATACGGGGTATATATCTCCCAATTGATACGATATTCCCGTGCTTTCATTTCCTATCATAATTATTTTCTTGATAGAGGGTTGCTGCTGACAAGGAAGCTATTAAACCAAGAGTTATAAATGTTGAAGTTGAAATCATCCCTTCGTAAATTTTACGGACGCCATCATGAGTTGGTTGACCGTTATGGAACAACCGTTTCACAAATGATATCGGATAACTACAATCCCCTTCCCTTTTATGAATGTGAACTACCGAATTAGACTATTTAACGGATTTGTTATCACATAAGCAACACGACGGGTGCCACATGTGGAGCAGGATCTGCTTACCCTTCCGGAGCACCTGAGATCACCCCTAGTTTTTTGTGGGGTTCGTGATGCTTAATCTTTAGTTTTCTATGTTGTGTCTTCTGTACTATTGCTTGTCTGTTTGTCTGTTTGTCTTTTTTCATTTTTAGCCATGGCGTTGTCAGTTTATTTTCGATTTATGAGTTTGACTGTCCCTTTGGTATCGTTCGTCCCTCTTTTAAGATGGTTCATTGTTCAATCTAATCAAATACTTGTATGACTCCCGTCACAACAATTTAATTGTCCAACTAAAATCAGTATATTAGTTAAAATAATTACTTATCTTTCATTACAAACCAAGAGAAACATAACACATTTTGTTTATAACATGAATTTATTATTAACCTGGCTAAACATATTTTCCCCCTAAATATGAATTAAAACACTTGTGTTCATAGAAATAATAAATTCTTAGGTTTATAATATCTATATAGTGAAATATATCTTAAGAATAAAATCTGTATATTAAAAACATTTAACCGGGTTATAATTAGGGGGACAATACAAAACATTCATTTTTTGTTAAAAGTACAGATATTCATACAGTTGAAGTATCTTGAATGACAAAAATTTTCTATAAATAACAAAAGAAGTTACAAGAATAAATAATACATCATTCTTGTACCTATGTAGTTACAACAGGTAGATTAACTTTTCATTCCCCACCTAGTGGCATTATTTTTCTATGTGTGCACTCGTACATCTGTCCATCCCTTTGTCTATCTGTTCCGCTTCAGGTTAAAGTTTTAAGTCAAGGTAGTTTTGAATGTAAGTGAAGTCCAATCAACTTGGAACTTAGTACACGTGTTCCTTATGATATGATTTGTCTACTTTTAATGCGTAGTTAGAGTTTTGATCCAATGAACATGGCAATTAGTTATGCGAGTGGGGGTATCCGTGTACAATTTACACATTATTGTTGGGAAAAAAAGTTGTGCTGTTACTAAAATCAAACATTTGTAGATGTAGCTATGAATACTAATAGAAACATTTAAATATACAGTTAAATTGTTTCAACTATTGACGTTGATAAGTCATTAAAGTTAATTCTATAGTGTTTAACAGATCGATCGATTTAAATTTATTTCTTTTGTTATTGATTTGAATCGATACAAAATAATTAGATTTGGTTGAGAAGTGTTTTTGAAGAGCAATAACCATTACCCTTCTAACACATTTGAAATGATAAAGGAAAATTATCCGGTTCAATGTTTCCTTTATCATTAAAAAAAAAAAAAAAACATTTTTTAAAAGTATCTACCAAATAAAATGAAATGCCTTATTCCATATAAATAATTTAAATAACTGCGAGTGCAAGATTACATAACTGAGAAATAATAGATAAAAATGTCCAACATTGTGGTGCAACAGTCAACATGTAATATTTTTTTTTAAATGCAATTTTGTCAATATCATACAACCAGAACAATAATTAAATATTTGTAGATACTTGGTTTCAAAATTTTGTCTATCACGTAACCCTTTTGGAGATAAAAAATAAAATTTGAATACAGAAATCTACCTCTTAAAATGCTTTTATTGCTTAATCTTTTTAAAACAAGAACAATATGTTAGTTTACAAAATTACATTTCACTTTAAACTCAGCTGCTCTCTTCATCCATATTTCTCTGTTTGTAATAACGTAATTCATTTTTTTGTGAAATCGCGTTGTACTAAGCTTTTTCACTTTCAAAAAATATAACAGTATTCAGTGCCATAAATATAGATGACAATACTGTAAAATGATACACTATGTAATTCTAAATACTACTCAAAATCATTGAAATCAGACTTCCCTTCAGCATGATCAATACACAATATATATATTTACCCACTTATCGTCACCCCCTTCCAATATCCCCTTCTTTTAGATTTTGTCCATTTCCTTTAAATTTGGTTTATTTATTGTTAAGATGTCTTAATTTACTAGATTATAAAGTTCTAATATAGACCATTGAGATATGTTGATTTAAATAATATTAAACAATTAATTTAACTTGCATGTAGCAATGTGTAATTTTAATTTCTAATACACAAGATGAGATACAATTTGCATGTACCCATATGTTTAAATGTCATGTTCCTTTCTTACAAACAGACTAAATATTTTAAATCGTGATATGTTCTCTCTATGCTATACGGTGAAATACACGGTTTTGATTCCAATTGTTTTTTATTAAAATATTATTACGATCTTTAAAAAAATATGTCTCTACTCATTTGTTAATTCTGTTGTATATTTTCGCATGTGCATGTAGTAACTCAAATACATTTTTCAGTTTGATCAATGTTATTGATGAAAATGTCAGCTGTATTCTTTTTAAACAGAAACCAGGATCCAAAAGAACTCACCAGTGACAACAGGTATAACGGTTAAATAAAATACAGAGTTGAAGAGCATTGCAGACCCAATATTCAGAATTAATTTGTTGAAAACATCTAAAGAATTCCATTCCCAGGTGTTTGTAAAATCAAAGTTAATAATTTAATTCTTTGTACAATGTACCACTGTAATATATGTTTTTAAATATTTCGTTCTTTGGTAAAGGAAACCGAATGCTTCTTATTACCCTCGTCACGACATTATAATTGTTCACTTTAAATCTTTATATGTATTTCGCTTAATTATCATATAGTAAAACACACGAGAAACAAATTACATTTCAATAATAGACATGCACTTATATGCATATATATTGAAAAAAAATCTCTTTACTTAAACACCGAATTCCAATGTCATGGATAAATTTAGTAAAAAATTCTTTTTAAATTGTTTAAAAAAACACCGTAACATATTAAAATGTTAATAAGAAGAACAAAGTAATGCTCGAATGATTCTTTCATACTTTCAATTATGTACAAATAAGACAATGGCGGTGTAGCTACCGGATACCAAAACAAGAATCAACATATACAGCTATGTGCTTTAAACTCGTGACGGTGGTAAGTCAACAGAGTTAATTCAATTGTCAATAAGAAATATATTCCAAGATAATCTTTTTGTTGATGAGGTAAAGATACCAATTGAATTCTTTTTAAATCATTGTATCTTTTCGTTCATACTCAGTGGACGTACTGCACGTAAAATATGTCGTCTGTTTACACGTACACGAAACTTTGCATAATAATTGGACATAATGCTAGAAAGCTCCCTTTTATAATTAAATGCATTAACTGTCATGTCAAAATCCTCAATGTGTCCCAACTTTCTGTTTCAATACTTGCCTAATTGAACTGCAATTTCGCGGGTATCTTTTAATAAATATAAATTCAATCATGATTAATGAAGACCAGACAAAAAATTTATTAGTGTCCATTCTTCTTGAATTATAAAAGCGAGGTATTCCATGTTTTCAAACCAAAAACAGGAAAGCTTTCAAAACGATAGTGCATTTCGTAATTAATCGAGAAATTTCAGTCGGCATCCGGTAAAGGGAAAGCTAGTGTGGATTAGCTATTTCAACATAACATAATATTAAATAAGATGCCGATCTGTTTATTTGACAAATCTGTTAAAACACGCACACTGTTCTTGTTATACAAGTGTAACTTAAAATAAATACACCCGAAAGAAATGTTGTACTTAATTTCTTTTCAAAGGAGAATGGTTACTAAGTTATGAAAGACCAGATGTACCTGATCTTACAGTTGAACTATTTTGTACATGGCACAGAAATCTCTTTGAATTTTTTAAATTGGTTTGTGTTGAAACATAGTTTGGAAATCATGATTCCGTTGATACAAACATGTTTGAAATGGCGGAATTCCTCTTTGAGGAAACTGAGGTTTCTTTTGATAAAAAAAGTGTGTTAAGCAGTATGTACTAACAATAATGTTGGGAAAGAACATATGGTGTGTGCAGCTGTTGCACAATCCGAACTATTCACTGTCAATTTATAGACCTATTAACCCATGACTTCATGTCATTCACGGAATCCAGATCGAAAATTAGAATTCAAATTATTGAATTAATGACAATCCGATTTGTTCTTGAATGTCGAATGAGTACCTGAATTTTTTTTGTCTATTGTTATAAAGTTGAAATAATTAAAATGGAAACAGAATCGAAAAATGTGCAGCTAAATCAAATTCATTTTCAAAGCTCAGCACAATAGATTACTGATGTTTTTTCATACATTTGTCTTTTGCCTTGGCATTTCTTCTTTTTTATAAATGGAACCTTTTAATCATTTGTACATTTGATTGAAGGTTCCAATATCTTTATAGATATGTATAACTTACTCTCTTCTGGTGTTTTCAACTCATGACATTGATAAGTAGAATTAAAAGTTTATAAGCGCTTTATCAACTTAAAAACCTGATAGACTTCCTAAAACATTTACTAACCTCTTTATCAACATGAATAGATATACAAATATGGTTTTTGTAAACCATCGCATGTCAGTGTAACCACCATTGCAACTCAGCCTGACTATCGTTTAATTTGGCGTTTCAACAGAAAGGTATTGAAACTTGAGGGAACATGGTCACTAAGGCTTGTACACAGAAACAAAATTGATTTGTTAACTTCAAGGGGTGGGTATTATCTTATATGCAATGAAATGTTATGTAACATGTTGTCTTAAGTACTGGACAGGATTAACATTTACTCATGCCATAATTTCTTTGTTCTGAAAAAGGAATAGGTCTTCACAACTTTTAATTTATTTTTTAGTGGAAACACAATAATTTCAAGATTGTTTAACTGAATCTAACAAAGTTGCCTAAAAATAGGACCTAACATAACCATAGGTAGACAGGGCAAGTCATATTAAGTTTTTTAGTGAGCGTTTCTTTTATTTCTATAATAGAAAACATTTTCCTAAACAATATCTAATACATATACAATTATCAGTAGAAGTTAGTTTTGAAGCAGTAACAACAAAGTATTTACTAAAGGTAGGGCTTTAATGTCCCTCTCTGGAGCGCAGCATTAATTTAAGTTTTGCGTAAGGACTTATTGAATCCGTCGTTGGGTTATTAAAATTGCATGTGGATAGTAAATGCAACTCAAATACTTCAATTGCTAAATTATAATCAAATGTTCTTGCATTAACGATTGATAAAACCCAAAATTAAGATTTATTTGCCTAAAACTTTGAGGAAATGTGAGATATAATGAACCAAAAAGGACCTTATAATGTCAACAAATAGGTCCGTTATCAGTATTTGTCCTTCTTAAAGTCGTCGTTTTGTATCACATTCAATTGTTTGTGGGCAGATAATACAAATATTTAATCAATTATTGCACCACACTATTTCATATTTGAATTTTCGAGAAACAAAATGTATGGAACTGTACTTAATATGCAATTTGTTCAATTAAATGGGTGTTAACCAGAAAACCATGCAAAATCCAAAAAAAAATATGAAAGGAGTGGTTGAGATTTCAGCTGATGTTGGGTTCTTGACAAAGTATTAAGTACATCTATTTCGTGGTTGAAAAATGACAATATAGGGCAAATACAGTAAATACAGGGTATTTCTATTTTGGTGCCAAATTTGCTTGAAATCTAGATGAAAACGGACATTTTAATTTTTTTTATTGAATTGTTCCTAGTATTACATGTCAAATATTTTTGTTTTGCCTTAAATTTTAGATTTTAAACTAAAATTAAACACAATTTGAATCTTATTTTGACTTTCATTTTTGTTTATATTTCTATTGAAAAACAAATTTTTCACAAATTTGATTATAGCCTGCACTTCAAATGTCCATAAATCCTCAAAAGTCACTCAAAATGACACAATATTTTGTCAAATGTTATGTTTCACTATAAACTAAAATTCCTTAACTGGAATTCCGTTGCAAATTAATTTAAAAACTTTTTGAATAAATAATTAACGTCTTAAAATATATTTCTATAATTAAAGTTTAACGTTATTGACCTTTAACAGGTTTATAATTCGAAAAGAACAATGCAACACAAAAAGCAAAGTGTTATCTATAACAATGCATCACTAATTGAAAGTATTAAAGTATGTTTGAATAACAAAAGAAATGATATCGTTCATTAGTTCAGTCTTTAAATTGTACTAACAAACACAAAGCGTCATTCTTATACGTTAGACATTAGTCTTGTACCCACGGTTAGATAGGTCAGTTGAAAAATCAAGACTTGACTTGCTTGATGGTATGTTAATGTAGTTTCATTGCTAAAGGATACATAAAGAGAAATAGTAACCAAAAGGTAAGTGACGTTAGTAAGTACTCATTATTTTTTTTGTAGTTGTTGCTATATAATATATCATATGTCCTTGGAAGGTGGCTTTTAATAAAGCGATTACACAGTACATGTGAAAGCCAATTTGCTTCGCACTTTGAAAACTATAACAATTATTAAAATCAACTACAAAACGTATACAAAATAAGCAATACATAGAGAATAACACATGGCAAATTTGTATCATATGATCTGTCATCCCGAAAGACTAATATCAGCCCGAGGTCGATACGGCATGTGAAACAGATTTTGCAATGTTTTATCATGAATATATTTAAACAGGAGAGTACTGCTTACTGAAACAAAACACCTGGGCTACGTTAGATTTAGTTTTGCTTTGTTTTAAAAGCACTATTATTTTTACGAACTGCTTGAATATTCATCATCTGCACCTGTGTTACTTTTACAATTTGCGACTTATTGTCCATTAACATTTTATATTTATTGTATTTTTGTTGTTTATTTGTGTTTGTATGGTATTTCATTGAGTTCTATTTACCCTCCTTTACTAATGTTGTATTATATAAAACACATTCTGAATATAACCTGTTAATAGCAAATTGGTAACAACTAGATCTATAATTGCTATAACGGATGACACCCTCTGCCCCAATCTCCCCATCGTCAGATGAACGGCAGCGATTATGAAAATTTCGAAAGTCGAACAGCGCAACTTCATATGCCATTTAACACTGTTGTAAAAAATCATCAGTTATTATCATTTAATTTTTTTATTATTATTTCTATACGCCCGTCAAAATTATGAAGAGAAGTATTATTGTATACAAATGTCCGTCGTCCGTCTGTCCGTCTGTCTGTCCGGCGTAACCATGTTGCACCGTTACAAGAGAACGACACACCAAATTTCTTGAAACTCAACATAGTTGTTTCTTATGATGGTCAAACGATCTGTATACTTTTTAGAGAAAAAAGTATGAATTTTTTTTGAGTTACTTGACTGTGTAACTAAAACAGTTACAAAGTTAAGTAACTCAAAAAGTTTTCATACTTTTTTCTCTCTGTTTTTTTGACATGTCGCGCCCTATCTCAAAAAACGATCTATGGTTATTGCTTTACACATTCTAAGTTATATATCTTATGATCTGTATACTACTTTGTGATGATTCGATATTCTATTTTTAAATTCTAAATTTTTGGTAAAAAGGGGTTTTTCACAGGTCGCGCAGTATCTCAAAAACGATTGATGATTATTGTTTAAAACTTTACACACTTCTTGGTTATATTAATCTAAAGATCTGAATACTTTTTGGTGAAGATTTAAAATGTTATTTTAGAGTTATTGAGATTGTAAAAAAATGGAAGGGTTTTCACATGTCGCGCCGTAGCTCAGAAAGTATTTATGATTATTGCATAATACTTAACACACAGGACGACAGGCGTCTCATGGCGCAGATGTTTATTTTCTTTTTTCATTGGGTACAGTGACCAATAAAATAAATCAACTACGAGTGCCATTTGTGAGCATGCAATGTCATATAACTATAACGTTTTATTGAGTTTATGCTTTCCATAAACCAAAAGGTTAGTCAGATCCATTTTTGCTTTAATAAGCTTTTGTTGATTTTTTTTTTTTACTTTAGATTGGATTTATTTGTCATCATAAAATGTTAGTGTCTTAACTTGCAGGCTAGTTAAGAGTGAGTAATTTCTCCATTTTATTTTGAAAGTACCTTTAAACTTACATTTGTCTTAATTTTTTGTGAAAAGGTAAAATGAATTTAAGGTGGTTGCATTTCCATTTTAAAGTTTCAAACCCGGTTTTATGTAGAGTTTTTCAATGTTTCATACATTAAATGATTGTGTACTTGTTAATTTTAAACATCAGGGTTTTTTTTCTGCGTGTTTTCATTCATCCAAAGACATGAACAATAAACATATTCTCTTGAAAATATGCACACTGATGTATATGATATTTAACAATTGGAAAATAAAATAATTAAATTTATAAAACACAACACAAGATTATTTTGAGGTTACTTGACGTTCAGAGATCGTTTCTGTACGCATATATGCAGATGATGAAAAATGTTGACCTGTTCTCTCTCAAGTTCTAATATATCGTTCTATCGCGGGTATTGATAAGATTCGTATGTACAAGAAATGATTTACACGAGGTAAATCATAAAAATCTGAGGGTTCGGAATTATTTTTTTCTTTACTAGTTGGCATGTTCGCTTTTCAAACATTATTTTAACGAAATTTTAACAATATTTCCATTTTAATTCATCGAACATACATGTATTATGTAAATTTTTTGTTACCGCCTCATTCACATATATGTAAAAGGTACTACAACACAATGATGGAGAAACGGGGAAAAACGTTTCCGTAGTTCACATTCTTTGTTCAACAGTTAGTATATGATTGAGAAATAAGTAGATTATAAGATATAATTCCTTTTGTTGTTGTTGTTGTTATCAAAGCATATTAATGAGAGATTTTGAAGAATGGCATTTACAAATGCCCAAATAACCTGCTCTAAAATTGCATCGGAAATGCAAAAGACAAATTTCTATGTTTTACAGATCAAAGAAAGGCATTTCGATAAAAAAAAAATATATCAAATTTTAGCTAAAAAAGTCGATTACAAGTTATATTATACGACAAGTATAAATTATTGTTTTTGTCAAATTGAATGTATAAGAGCAAGTCATATGACTATCTATCAAGCATACTATATTTCCAAATTACAAAGGGTACTTTATTCAAAACAAACGCCACTAGAAAATGTTACACTACATGAAACCGAGCAGTTGATATTATACACTTATTGACTGGGTGTGATGGTAATAGCAAATTTGATGTCCCTGTGATACCAACTGTTGCTCGAGGCAAAGCCGATAACAAACTTGCTATTACCCGTACAACCAGTCATTAGGTGTTATTATACCGAACAACACAGTCATTACGTGTTTGTATATACCAAATAAACTAATTTTCTAAACTTGTACATATATCGTCTGAAAGAAAATAAACATCTTTTTAAACTCATTCAGAATTATTTTGAAATGCCATGTTTTACACATATTTTCTGTTTTAGATGTAAAATTACTTTTATAAAATGTTGGTATACAAGACAAGACATAGCTGGATTAACTTTTTCAGTACAGCTCTAATGATGCATCTCTCTAGTCTTTAGTTTGCCTGAAATGTAAGTTAATAACAAAAAATCAATTATAATCACTCTGAATCTTCCGGAAAATATACTGAAGATGATATTATGAAAATGATGGACTTTTTGAAAGACAATATATTTGTTGAGTTTGAAGGATTCATATTTCAACAGACAGTCGGTATTTCAATAGGGACTAATTGTGAACCCCTATTAGACGATTTTTGTTGAACTTGTATAAAGCAGAATTAATTCAAAACCTTCTAAAAGACATATATATAGAAAAAGCACCTTGCTAAATTCTTTAATTTTACTTTCCGATATATTGATGGTGTCCTATCATCGGTTTAACCAATATTTAAGCCAATACTTGCATATAATATATTCCAGTGAAATTGAAATTAGGGATACTACTGATACTAGAAGTACTGCTGCATACCTCCTCAATATTGACACAAATGGACGACTTCACACGAAAATCTATGATTAAACGGGACGATTTCAACTTCCCAATTATCAATATCCCATTTTCAACAGTAACATACCCTCTGCCCCTTCGTATGGTGTTTACATATTTCAATTGATACGTTATTCTCGTGCATGTTCACACTATACGGACTTCATATAAAGAAGTCTGCTCCTAAAGCATAAACTGCTCGAACAAAGTTATGAAGAGGACAGATTAAGAGTGACACTCCGTAAATTTAACGAACACTATCACGAATTGGTTGATATCTTTGTCCAAACTAGCTTAGACATTTTTACCACGTCTTAGATTGTGGTTTGTCATAACGTCGTTTGATCTTTTTATTCCCGATTGTGACTGTTTTGCTGAGAGAGAATTTTTTTCTTATTTTTTTTCTGTTGTATTCGTATGTTATGATAAAGATGAATAAGCATCCAGTTCATTCATTAGATTTTAGTTTGGATCAACGAAATTTTAACGATACATTTAGTTTACAGTTTGATTCAGAAGAAGCGCCCGCATAGCTAGATAATACAATAAATTATCTAATTACTACCACAATTTGATTTTGATCAGCATTATAATGTTCACTGTAACTAATTTATGATATACAAGTCATTTGAATATAACCTTGAATGCCATCCAAAATCTTTCTTAATTTTGGGAACTCGTTTTAGAAATTCATATATGACGTCACTGTGTGCGTTGCATTGCTTTGGCTAACACGGCTTTTTTTTTTTTTGTATCCATTTTTATTCTGTAGCTAGTCACCACTTCATTTTTATCAAGTATATCTATTATACAGTCATTTTATAAAATTTACTGTTTGCAAAAGTGGGAATTGTTCTAAGTAATAAGAATGTTCTTGTCCCAGGCGGATAACCCTGGCCGTAATTGTCACAACTTTTTAGACCTCGGTGTTATTCAGCCTTGTACTTGTTTTGGCTTGCAAACTTTTTTCATCTGAGCGTCGCCGGTTAGTCTTGTATAGATGAAATGCAC
Source organism: Mytilus edulis (assembly GCF_963676685.1). Lineage (NCBI taxonomy): Eukaryota > Metazoa > Mollusca > Bivalvia > Mytilida > Mytilidae > Mytilus > Mytilus edulis. The sequence continues at coordinate 77,672,773 of NC_092353.1, read as the reverse complement.
GTCTGGCGTATTAAAATTTTTAACCTGGTACCTTTTGTTGGCTATTCTTCTTCAGTTTCTCTGTCACCTATTTTCTTCCATTAATTTGTATTGTAGTCCAGTCATGTAATGTTGTCATTTTAATGTTATAATTAACATTGTTGTTAAAGCGGGAAGTTTGGCCTGCCACAAAACTAGGTTCAACCAACTATTTTGTTCTTAAAATGCCCTAAAAAGTCAGGAAAATGGCCATTGTTATAGTATAGTTTGTTTCTTGTGTGTTACATTTTAATGTTGTGTTTCTGTTGTGTTATAGTTCTCTTATATTTGATTCGTTTTCCTCAGTTTTAGTTTGTAAGCCAGATTTGTTTTTTTCTCTACCAATTTATGAATTTCCCAACAGCGGTATACTACTGTTGACTTTATTTTAACCATAAACGGATTGAAAGTATTTGGTAAAACCCAATTATACATATTCTACAATCATATCATTTTACATTGTTTTCGATAGAAGTATTGCAATACTTTTTTCTATGTGTATAGAAATAAACATACTGAGGTATAATAATCATTGCTATTTGTCCAAAAGACCTGTCACAATACGTAAATAGTATACATGTACATGTATTCCAAAATAAATGTATGTTTTTCGATGAATTTTTAAAAACTTGTGAAAGATTTATATTAAATCAAGAGTTCCTAATGGTAAAGTTGAAATCATCTCTTCGTAGTAAATTTTACGGACACGCCATCACCTGATCATGTTATGGAATAACCGTTTCACAAATGATATCGGATATGTTCCTTACGTCGTAACTACAATCCCCTTCCCTGTTATGAATGTGACCTACCGAATTATACTATTTACCGGAGTTGTTATAACATAAGCAACACGACGGGTGCTACATGTGGAGCAATTTCTGCCTACTATTCCGGAGCACCTGAGACCCCCCTAGTTTTTAGTGGGGTTCGTGTTGCTTATTTTTTAGTTTTCTATGTTGTGTCATGTATACTATTGTTTGTGTGTTTGTCTTTTTCTTTTTTAGCCATGGAGTTGTCAGCTCAATTTCGATTTATGATTTTAATTTGACTGTCCCTCTGGTAACTTTCGTCCCTCCTTTATAGCAATTTTAAGTCTCATAGTTTTATGAAGAAAATTATTTTTTTCGTTCAATTTCTAAAAAACTTGTAAAAACCGTTATTTCGGTGGTTAGTCCAATAGTTATTAGACGCAGTTAGAAAGAGAAAAAATAACAGACCACAGACTTCTTATTAATAGAATACGATTACTTTTCCTCGTATGTTTAGGATGTGAACCTTGCACATACTTTAGAAATTAAAAGCTGTTTTATTGCTTTTGATTATTCCCTGCACATAAAGTGTACAATATTGTATCACCTAGCCTATGTGTAGCTTAGGTATTCAATAGTTATCAAAGGTACCAGGATTATAATTCAATACGCCAGACGCGCGTTTCATCGACATAAGACTCATCAGTGACGCTCATATCAAAATATTTATAAAGCCAAACAAGTACAAAGTTGAAGAGCATTGAGGATCCAAAATTCCAAAATGTTGTGCCAAAACAGCGAAGGTACAAAAAAAAATGTAATCTATGCCTGGGATAATAAAATCCTTAGATTTTCGAAAAATTCAAAGTTTTGTAAACAGGAAATTTATGAAAATAACCACATTATTGATATTCATATCAATACCGAAGTGTTGACTACTGGGTTTGTGATACCCTTCGGGACTAACTTGGTCAATTTTGATCCTAAAGATACCAGTGAGAAATCCTGTTTTATATTCTTTCATAGGCGATTAGTTGTCACGATATCTCAGTAGCATGGGATCGAATCCCGGCGAGGGAAGAACAAAAATTTGCGAAATCAAATTTACAGATCTAACATTGTTGGGTTGATGTTTAGACGAGTTATATATATATATACATGCCCACCGAAAGCTCTTTTTTTGAGAGCCCAGGTGGTCGTGTGGTCTAGCGGGACGGCTGCAGTGCAGGCGATTTGGTGTCACGATATCACAGTAGCATGGGTTCGAATCCCGGCGAGGGAAGAACCAAAAATTTGCGAAAGCAAATTTACAGATCTAACATTGTTGGGTTGATGTTTAGACGAGTTGTATATATATATATATATATATATATACAGAGTCTATACGAATCTACCAACCAGTAAACTTAATAGGTATTGGATCATCAAAATTGACAATACTACACAAACAGGAAAAATTATATGAGTCTGAAAGATTGTGTAACAATACCGATAAATAGATGGAAAACAAAACACTAAAAAGTGTTGAATATCATTGCACAAAGATGGAAAAACTGAACAGATGATATAAATTATACATAAGTACGTCTGAGTCAGTGACAACCCTACAACAGATGTATCCATCGGATCGCCATCAATGATGGTGATACATGGCTGTGTACATAATGTATATACAACTCGTCTTAACATCAACCCAACAATGTTACAGATCTAACAATGTTGGGTTGATGTTAAGACGAGTTGCATATATATATATATATATATATATATATATATATATATATCCTTTAATTTTTTAAGTAAGCTTTCATTCGAATATTTCGATTTTTTTTAATTTAAAAGCAAAACATTAATTTAGGGTTTTGTTAAGAATACTATGCAAATGTAGTGTAACGATGAACTAATTTATATTCTTCTGCTTACGGTTATGTACACCCACATAGCTTTTAAAAACAAGAAGCAAGTTGTACTTTTTCATTAAGTTTGATAAGCGATGGCTTGTTCATGCTTGCTTGATTGGTAATATATATTTTTCAATGTATTGCTCATAGTGCCTTTGACACATCTGGTGTAATTATAATAGCCTCCATTTAAATACAATTTTAAAACTTGAGCAGAATTTTAATTATATGACTCTAAAAGTAGTAAGTTAAATTGGTTTATGTCATACATTTATGCATGACAATTTAAGTGTTTTTCGTTTATTTGACTGTAGAATAAATATAAACCTTTTTCAATTCAGTTACACAGGTAGATAAAATTATATCAAAACACAAAAATAAATATGTAAACAAACGTCATGTAAATTTTTGTGTGACCTTTGAAATAGTGTGTTCTTTCAATGTTACGTCGGTAGGCATTGTTTCAATGCGCTAGTAGCATATACGATTGTAATATACATTTATGACTTCATAAAGTGCCATTGATCATATGTTATTTAGGTAAATATCAGTTTTATAAAATTTTGTTCAAAATTATAAAGCTCTAATCATAATATCACATCTGGTTCATGGGTACATTTTTTAATTGAAACTATTGGTAAAGGAGACAAATACCTCGTTCGACTATGAGTGCAACAAGATACTTTCCTATCCCCGATTTCCACTTCCCGTTACATTTTAATCTACATGTAACTTTGATCACTTCTTCGATAGAGAAAATACTTTATTAAGAACATAAACATGATAAACAATCAAATGATAACAACATTTCACTTCCAATGTTTAACAACGGTATACTACTGTCGTCTTTGTTTATAAACTGAATTTAAGTTTTTAATAAAGACCTGAAACAGGTAAATAATTTAAATATTGTTTGGCTAGAACATGATATATAACAAATAACAAAAGATTAATAATAATGAATGTCACTTGATAGTTTAAATATCAATGTTCAGATCAAATAGTGTGTAGTTAAATCGCTCTTAAAATATCTAAGACCAGATAAACAGAAATTATATTCAACATTAAAATACACCTTCTCTAATTGATTAAAAAAGATATCCATTTCAACTAATAAACGGGGTTGGTTTAAGCCATCGGGGTCATACATTTTTTCAAGATCACCTTCTTAATCTAACATAACATTTAAGTACAATTTACAAAGAATATTTTAAATCACTTTAATAAATAATAATTGATGAAAGAATAAAACCTTCGAAAAAGGTATCAGATGGTAGCTTCTCATATCTGAGGGTCTGCATTTTAAAGACGATTACATCTGATATATATATATATGTGTAACAAATAAATATTTTATCTTTTCTTTTGTTTTAAAAAGTGCAGATAATTTTGATAAAACAGGTAAACAGTCATTATCTCAATTTATTCTGATGCAATAAAACTTTCATCAGATGTCTTGTAGATATTTTGCTTTGGAATGTTATCTTAATGCGTCTATTTTTCTGTCATCAGATTGAAATATTATCATTGCGTTTGTATGCTATCACGATTCGCAGTATTATCTTGCCCATTTATCATGTTCATGGTATACCTGCAAATATCTGAACTGATACATGATACAGATATATAAGTAGTACATACATTTTATTCATATTAGTCTTACATATTTTTTAGTTATCTGTTTTTTGGTTATTTTTTTTCATAATAATTAATTACATGATTTCTTGAGATTTTCTTACACAGTATCAATAATAGGAATATTCTATAATTGCAAGGTGTTATGTCAATTAAATAGGGTTGTCAGTGTACATGGCCTTTGCCTCATTAGTTCAGTGATCAAGATTTCGTTTTTATGGCCAAATACTTAATTCAGATACCGGAACCAGAAGCTACACAGTATTCGGTGTATGAAATAAAAGCAAAGGGTACATATCATCCACAACTCACTCCGTACTTACTGTTTGAAATAGATAAAACGAGAAAAAGCTGACAAGAAATCTTTCGACTCGTTTTTTAATTCAGTAATGAGCATAGTCATGGTAGTTGATTTACGTATAAAACAAAACAAAAAAACCAAAAAATATGACGTCTCTTGGCGTTAAGGTTTTGACTTATTCGGATGTGTCTATTTTTTGTGTTGCATTTTGTCGGGTTATGCAAATGTATTTCGGTTGTTTCCTGTAATTAGTTAATACTTCAGTTCTATCATGTATATCTTTTGTATAGTCATTTTATAAAAATTACTGTTTGCAAAAGTATAAACTATTCTAAATAATAGGGATGTTCTGGTACCTAACAGAAAACCATGGCCGTTTTTTGGAACAACATTTTTTAACTTTTGGTCCTCGATGCTGTTCAACTTTGTACTTGTTTCGGCTTTTAAACTTTTGTATCTGGGCGTCACTAGAAAGTCTTGTGTGGACAAAATGCACTTCTGGCGTATAAAGAATTTAAACTTGTTGCCTTTTGTTAGCTATTATTCGTGTGTTTCTTTGTCAATTGTGTTCTCCTATTTATTTATATTGTAGTCCTGTAATGTTGTGTTGCCATTTCAATGTTATATTTCACATGATCATAAAAGAGGGAGGTTTGGCATGCCACAAAACCAGGTTCAACCCACCATTTTTCCCTTTAAAAATGTTCTGTACCAAGTCAGGAATATGGCCATTGGTATATTATAGTTCGTTTCTGTGTGTGTTACATTTGAACGTTGTGTTTCTGTTGTGTCGTTTGTTTTCTCTTATTTTTGAGTGTGAATTCCCATTACTATAAGATGTGTCACGATACTTATCTATCCCAAAATCATGTATTTGGTTTTGATGTTATATATGTTATTCTCATAGGATTTTGTCTAATGCTTAGTCCGTTTCTGTGTGTGTTACATTTCAATGTTGTGTCGTTGTTCTCATCTTATATTTAATGCGTTTCCCTAATTTTTAGTTTGTTACCCCGATTTGGTTTTTTTGTCCATGGATTTATGAGTTTTGAACAGCGGTAAACTACTGTTGCCTTTATTTATAGAACATTTTACTTTTATCAACAACCATAAAAACCCGATTTATCGTATCAAATATAAACTAAAAGAACTAGCCAAGGAATTTGTTTTTGTCCCTGCTGATAAAGTTGCTAATAATATCATTATTGTTTGACGTAAATTTTACATCGAAGTTCTGCAACCAGAAATCACAAATTCACCAGCATTCCAATTGATTCATTTTTGTGACGTAACAAACATAAACTTTTAGCTACCTCTTTACAATCAGAACCAAATACAAAGAAGTCCCAACAATGAAGTGGATTCCGAAGCTACTCAAAATGCTTTACAAATATATATTTGTTTCGTCTTCAAGCCATTTTCCACTAAATTATTGTCTATTTTATTGACCATACTTACTTGTACACCTGGTACAATCAAAAACCTGATAATACATTGTTCTAATAAGGCATTTGAAAATAGTGGAATTAATTACTTTTGGAGTGTAAAAAGTTCGTTAAAAGTACTTGATAAATTGCATACATATATTGGTGATTTTGAATCTGTTGAAAGTTTTGATTCTTTTACCCTATATACCACTTTGCCTCATATTCTTATTAAGAAAAAAATTACACATCCAAATGAACGGGCATTTAAAAAGTCACAATGCGAATAGAAATATTCAAACTCTTTAAGGTTATTTTTTAGAAGCAACAAACAAAAGAGCTATGTCAATTGTACATGCTTTGATATTATATCTGCCCTTCACTTTTTACTAGATAACATTTTTGTTCGCTTAGGATATTCCGTATATCGTCAAGTTATAGGAATTTCAATGGGTACCAAATGTGCTCCACTTATTGCGGACCTGTTTTTGTATTGTAATGAGTTACAATTCATGACTAAAATCAGCAAAGACCCATCGAAACAATGTTTGATACAAATCTTTAATAATGCTTTAAGATATGTGGATGGTATATTTGCTCTCATTAATAACTACTTCAGTATGTATAATAAAGAAATATATCCTGTTGAACTAACTTTAAATAAAGCCAATACTCACAATGTCAGTAATTGCTAGTAGATCTTTGTTAATTTATGTATTATTGTCTTTTTGTTTAGTTTCTTTTGTTACCTATCCTGAAATCCGACTTGGACTTCTCTTAGACTGAGTTTTTCTATGCGTATTGTTGTGCGATTATTTTTTCTTCATTTGGCTAGAGGTATAGGGGGTGGGTTGATATCTCAAAATAAAACTTTAACCCCGCCGCATTTGTGCGCCTATCCCAAGTCAGGAATCTCTGGTCTTGGTTAGTCTTGTATGATTTTTTATGTTAGTTTCTTGTGTATAATTCAGACATGTTTCACCCCGCCGCGTTATTTATGAATGTGCCTGTCGCAAGTCAGGCGCCTGTAATTCAGTGGTTGTCGTTTGTTTATGTGTTACATATTTGTTTTTCGTTCATTTTTTTTATATTAATAAGGCCGTAAGTCTTCTCGTTTGAATTGTTTTACATTGTCTTATCGGGGCCTTTTATAGCTGACTATGCGGTATGGGCTTTGCTCATTGTTGAAGGCCGTACGGTGTCCTATAGTTGTTAATGTCTGTGTCATTTTGGTCTCTTGTGGACAGTTGTCTCATTGGCAATCATACCTCATCTTCTTTTTTATAGTAACATATAGCTGAATGTTTCCTCCGGGTGCGATATTTACTCTTTTGATTGAAGATCCATTGCTGGCCTTTGGTTATTGTCTCCTCTTTGGTCCGGTTGTTGTCTCTTTGAAATATTTCCAATTTTAATTCTCAATTTTATGTATTTATAAGAGGTTTTATCTGAACTTGACCTCATGTTTATTGTTCATTTAATAGTGCAACTTAAATGTTTGTTTTAATTGGTTTTTTTTCCCAAACGATTCAATGTGAATTAACACAACTAAATATGTATGAGTTTATGGTATTGATGGAATCAAAATCGAAAGTATAAACTAATGTTATTGATTTTATGTGATTTGTTTTATCATGATTCCCAATTTATTACCGCGATTGTCTATTATTACACCGTCTGATTAAATAATTCAAAAACGGGATTAAAAAATGTATGGCTTAGGTAAATCGATGTTTGAGGCCCCTCACCAGAGCACATTAATGCTTACTTGTAATTTGTTTTTTCATTGCATTATTTTTCCGTTAATGAAATATTGACATACATAGGTTTCAGTCTATTTAAACATTTGTATAGATTTAACAGTTCTTGCATTTTACTTGTTTCTCAGTATAAGTCATATCAGTTTTCTTTTTTCAATCGTCTTTCATATTCAAGACAAGAGACATAAATAAGCTATATTTTTAACAAAGTTTCAGTCTTAAAATTGATTACTTACTATTGTTTCAATCATGTGTTGTAGATATGAACATGTTACTGCACTGTCAATGTGTAAAGTTAAAGAGGAGTCCAAATCAACAGTAATGTTGTTCAAACTCATGACTTTGGTAAGTCGACTAAGTATAATTATTGAAATTAACAAACGATTTAAATGTACATTTTAGTTTGTGTTTTTCTTGTAAAAAATGGTTACAATCCTTCTCCTCTGAAACTGCTTAATAAATTGACATACTAATGTGTGTGTCTCTCCTGTAGAAGGTCAACAATAACCTGCATAACACAAGTGATTTATTGTGGTGGTTAATTTACCAATATGGCTATAAAGATTTTTTAGAATTGACATAGAATTGAATTTATATTATAGTTATTTTGTGTATATTTCCTATATGCATGTAAAAGTTGAGATATAAATTTCATTCAAATCATTAAGTTTAAAGTACTGTATACACAGGAAATCAATGATTGTATACAGTTTTGATTAAAACAAGAGCCGACATGTTTGAAATATTGAAGCCACTAAATGCAGTTACTTGTTAAAAAAAGTAAAATCACAAAAATACTGAACTCCGAGGAAAATTTAATCGGAAAGTCCCTAATCACATAGCAAAATCAAATGACAAAACACATTAAACGAATTGACAACAACTGTCATATTCCTGACTTGGTACAGGCATTTTCAAATCTACAAAATGGTGGATTGAACCTGGTTTTATTGCGCTAAACCTATAAATTTTAAAACAGTCTCATTAAATTCTGTTATATTTACAACGATGCGTGAACAAAACAGACATAATAAAACAAAATTGTCAAAATATGGGTACAGCAGTCATCACTGTGTTACAATCTATTGAGTCTTGTTCAATATCACTATACATATTTGTTTTGTTTATACACTATTTAAGTGTTCCTCAGTTTGTGGCGCATTAGGGTAATTGACCCAGTCGTTACTCTCGACTTGCAATCAATTGTTTGAGGTGGCACTCCACAGTTAGGTGTGTAGTTTCGCATTTTGGCCCCTGTGGATTATTCAAATATCAGAGCTAGTGTGCAATAAAATTCATCTTGGATAGCTGAGTATTAAAATAGCCATTGTATTGGGTTTATATGAACATCAAGATTATGTTATGTATGTAATATAGGCTGTTTTCTGTCTGACAGTCCGTATTTGCATGTCCCTATCATACATTGGTCCGGCAATTATTGTAATGTTTTTTATCTCACGAACTTTGTGATTGGATTTTACGAAAAAATAAGGCGAAAGACACCCATTTTTTATTTGATCATTAGGAAGATTTATGAAACAGTTTCTAAAAAGGTATCACTCAAAGGCATTGAAATTCTAGTTTGATCCAAATTATTTGGGGATATGTGACATGTCCACCCCCCTTTTTGCAATATTTTATGGTAAATAAATGCAGAATGTTGCACATAAAAGGAATTGATTTTCACTCTTTTAACTTTTGAAAATCAAATCTATGGAATATACTGATTACATACATATGCACATGTACAACACAAACAGTTGGGTTAATGTATTAGAAATCCAGGAATAGGAGATGATAAAACATTTTGTGGCTCATTTTTAATTTTATTTTCTAACTGTGGAGTGCTACCTTAGGCTGATATCTATGATGAGCTTATGGTACCCCATGTTTCATTTTATGATATTCATATAACTCATATCTCATTTTACAAATGTAACAGTTACTTACTTTTACCAGACATACATTATAATATGAAACGGTATCAAATAACATATTTTTTAGGAAGGATAAAAGAAAACAGGTACCATTTTCTATTTCAGGTACATGTATGTGCAGCATTTTCTTTGAAATGCCCTGAACCAGCGCAATGGAGACTCCGTGCAACTGGTCACTGTGCTGATCCATCAAAATATTTTTGTCTATGGAATGATCTTACCAACGGTAATTCTGAAAACTGTACAAGGTCTGAATTTCAACAACCAGGTAAAATTATTTGAAGAAAACCCGTCATTATATATTTATTTGATATAAAGGCTGCATGTACATGATTTAATCCAAAAGGAACATCAAATATACAAATATATATTTTCAAACATAAATTATGTGAATACCAACTAAATTAGATTGCAACACACTTTTGTATTTGTTGTTTTAAATTACTTTCTGATGAAAGAAATCAAATCTTATCTCATTTCATCAACAAAATAATTGTTTACAGCTGAACATCATCACAAAACATGTGAACAGATATGTAGATGTGGTGTCATTGGACAGAATAAAAATTTAAACAATGCATATTGTTCTCCTGACAATAATGGGTACATTTGTGTGTATTTTGATTACTTTGGCAAATCAGAACTCACATATACATTTTATTAATATTCATAACATTGTTAGTACAAAGATGACTGGAAAAAACTGTGAAGAAAAAGGGAAAATACACATTGTCACCCTATTTATCACAGGTAGAAAAGCAGTTCTTCGCGGAGGAATAGATGCAGTTATTTGTTCTATTGAAAGATATCAGCCATTTCCACTCAAATTTTTCACAAATACGAGTACCAATTGCATCTTTTGGAGATCATTTTGTAACGAAGAGGGCCAAGTTGTATATGAACAAGGAAATCGTAACACTGATGCTACCTGCAGGTGTGATTACAGACAAGGCTATGATTTTCTTATCAAACCAAACAACCCGTGCTTTTGTAAACCGTCAGTTGAAGATTGTTCCTGCTACTTCAAGATTTGCTCAAACAGTAGTCATATACTTTCCCCAGGTGAGATTTGCTTAAACTATTTTTTTTTTCTTTTTTAGGAGCAAAAGTAATCTGTTAATTTACAATTTAAGTTATTAATAATTGCGTTTGACGGTACTTATATAATCGAATATGCAATCAGCGAAAACGTGCACGTGTATTTACTCGTTCGTCCAAATATTTTAAGTCTAGGCCATCGGTAATATAAATTAGGTGTATAGTTAGAAATCATTTAGTGTGTCACGACTGCAAACGTTTTGAATACTTGCATATCTATTATTTCCAATCACAACAAATAAGAAAAAAATACCATTTTTATCCATCTGATGAGTTAAGCCTTTTTTAAATGATTGTAATAGTTTGTTCTTACAATGTATATTGTTCTGCTTTATCACTGTCCCAGGTTAGGGGAGGATTGGGATTCCACTAACATGTTTAACCCCGCCACATTATGTATGTTTATGCCTGTCCCAATTCTGGAGCCTGTAATTCAGTGGCTTTTTTTGTATTCCGTTACATTTTTTTTTATCAGTATGGCTGTTAGTTTTCTCGTTTGAGTTGTATAACATTGTCATTTCGGGGCCTTTTATAGCTGACTATGCGGTATGGGCTGTGTTCAATGTTGAAGGCCGTAGGGTAACCTAAAGTTGTTAACTTCTGTGTCATTTTGGTCTCTTGTGGAGAGTTGTCTCATTTACAATTATACCACATCTTCTTTTTACATTAAACAATTTTGAACTTTACACTTTTTGGTCTTGAAAGCAATTGTGCTATAGAATCATGCTTATAAGATTAGTTATAAACACAGCAATATGTAAAGATAAGAGGATAATTGCTACATTATAGGTTACGTATAGTAAACCGTCAGTTGAAGATTGTTCCTGCTACTTACCTTCCGGATCACATAAGATCACACTCGGCTTGTGTTGGGGTTCACATGCATTTAAATTCTGATCTTATCATTATATTGAAAGGGAAAACAGCATGCACTTATTTAAATGATTCACAAAGACAGAGCATGAAAACTATAGAATGTGTCATAAATCTTCTTTTGTAATAAAGTTGATAAATATTTATCATGTTGATGATAACTATCATAATTTTTGTAAAACACGAAACCAGCAATTATCACTTAGACACTCATTTCACACCTCCCAGTGTACACGAATCATACTTCAATTTCTGAATCATAAATACTTACTTAAAGGTGTTTTATCAGATTCACTTGACTGTGTTTATTTGGTAATTTTTTTTTTAACTTTGTTGTATATTTGAGATTTAGGCTACCTGTATCAATGATACCAGGGTTATACATTTTTTACTGCAGATGGACGTTTCTTCTAAACTTTTGGGTTTTATCATAACGGTCTTTGACACAAATGTCATTCAAGGGGCAGTTTTGACTTGCATTAAAACCATGTCTTTGGGAAAACAATGACACATTAAAATTCCGATGCACAATTTTGTAATACATCTATCAGGACCCTCAATGCTTGATCATGTTGATATTTGAAAGCCTATGATGTACATGGAGAGATACAGATGAAAAACTGTACTTTGCATTAACCATTCACTGTACCAAGTCGGGCAAATGACAGTTGTTTGCCATTTGTTCCTTTGGTTGAATTTATGTAAAGTTTGGTATCACCAGCTCAGTAGTCAATACTTCTGTGTTGACATAAATATCAATAGTGTGGGCATTTTTATAACTTTCCTGTTTATAAAACTTTGATTTTTTTCGAAAAACTAAGGATTGTCATATCCCAGGCATATATTACCTTAGGCGTATTTGGCACAACCTTTTGGAATTTTGGATCCGCAATGCTCTTTAACTTTGTAGTTGATTGGCTTTTAGATATTTTGAAATAAGCTTCACTGATGAGTTTTATGTAGACAAAACGCGCGTCTGGCGTACTAAATTATAATCCTGGTACCTTTGATAACTATTTATGTGCGGATTTCTATTGATTTCGTACTTTTGGAAGTTCATGTAAAACTAGAAGATAAGCGTAAATGTGATTTTGTCTATTATCTTAAACATCGCTATAGATAGAGAAAATATGGTAGAACATTATCGTTTACAATGTTGACATCAACCTACTGTGCAGATACATCAAAAGTGTTAATTCCCTCCTCGTTGATATTTATGCTCTTTAAAAACCTGTTTGTGCAATTGTTTATTGTTATTCAACGCAAAATTATCATCTAAGATACCTCGAACGATTTCATTCCATAAATGATCTCTTTTGATTAAGTTTAGTGCTGCGAACTTTTTAACCCAGTTGAGAGATAATTAAGCTGATCTGTAAAAAGATCATCTGCATGCTTTACATATATACCATTGACGATTGCCAAACACATTGATCACAATGAAAATATTATTTTCAACCATATGCCATATAATTTATCTCAATTTAGGATAGACCCTTTAATTTTTAAAGAGTCGAGATAGGATGAACGGATTATATACAACGGATGAAAAATATAATACAAGCCCCGAAGAAAACCTGATAAACAAGTCTAAATTGAAAACAACGTTCAAACCTATTATTGCATTGGATACAAACCGGAATTTTATACGTGTGCTTGTAAAATAAATTTCATAGGAATGGGGTTTCAATACCCCACAAACAACATTTTTCAAAAGTAGAAAAACATCTGTCATGTGCAGGCATTTTCTAATGTAGACCTGATTTTATAGCTCACTTGTATGAAAGTCGCATAAATTTCCATTATATCGACAAGTGCCCATATTTTATTTTTATGTTAAATTTTTGCGTTTACCAGTAAATGCACGTTTACTGCAATTGCATTAATGCGACCAAAATGGAAATTTCAAATGTCTACTCGAGTAAACGCGCGTTTACTTTGTGATTGTTTAGTCAGTAGTAAACATGCGGAAATTATAAATATTCTTTTTGTCTTACTTATTATTTATTGCAAACGATAAATAAATAAATATCGCCGAAAAAAATATTTTCAGAAATTACCTAGATAAGTAAATGGTGCATAACAAAAAAAACCAAGTTGTATATGTTAACAACCATATTGAGTATGGTAGATTTACTTCGCAATGTTTCAAGACTTCAAATAAAACAGACGATATCAAATGACATATTATATTTTGTTTTCAGACAATTCACTAATTTCCAAATATTTGCCGTTGTTTTTACTGAATTTAAAAAATTATTTAGTTGATCGACAGTTTATACGATGGATGATGTCAATTTCATCAACTTTATTAATCCCTGCAGAAACAAGAAACTGTCTTGCATGAATAAAAATCGTCGCAATACCCTCCATTTTATATCAAACAATTCATCCAAAGTTTAAAAATATAATTCATCCCGGCAGTGCTAAGGTACAAGCTTTTATTGTCATAAAAGAAATATTTGCCATTTTTATTTTTATTGTTCTACATATAATTAACAGTAGACGTAAATAGCTTTCAATTTGTGTAAAAAAAAACTCATGATATACTAAAAGAATAGGATTATTATGCTGTAACAGAATATTTTTCAAAAGTTAAAATACTGACAACTTAAGCTGGGGTCACACATTCACGATTTTTACTGGAGCATTCTCGATTAAAATTTGTCAAAAGATCCTGTGAATCGTGGATGGAAATTCAAACTTTAATTAAAATTTGTAAAACAAATTATTTAATTACGACAACAATCAGATATTGTTCAGGAAGCGTCGATATTAAACCGCTTTCAAGCGAATTTATCCCGATAATCCCGTTCTCAATCCGCTTCTAATCCAATTTGTATCTTTTGTCTGGTAAAATTCAACCGAGTCTGTCAGGACTGCGTCCCGATTCTACCAAATTTAATCTGACAGATATCAGACAGTGACCAGACAGTAAACCGACGCTGACGGAATTTATCCGTTCGAAAACTGTCGGCATACTCGGGATGATCATGTACTGTCGGAACGTAATCCTATCACGGTCCGCTCTATCGTATTGCAAACGGCTTTGTCGGGTCTCAGTCGTATTCCGTTTTAAAATTGTCGGGACTCTTACGTGGGTATCATTGACGAATTTCGTATTGATAACGGGACTGTTACGGAACGTTTTCGACAAAAACGGTTCGCAATTGACAAGATCAGGATGCAATCTGGACTCAATTTGCAGAAAATCAACAATGAAAAATTTCTCCAGATCATTCCCGTTCCACAGAACACCGTCCAGAATACACAGAGCATTGGTAGGATTTTGATCCGATACCAGAATTTGTCACGTCATGGACACGATTGCTATTTGACTGGACAAAATCGGCTGAGTTCCCCCGAATGTTACGGGACGCACCTAACTATAGAGGGGCTTCGCCGAACTATCCCCACCATTCCTGACACGTAGGAATCTGTAACGAACTTAAACGAATGCGTTCAGACAATGATAGGACATTCCAGATAATTAAGGATAGTAATCAGGTTTTTTCACTTTTTATGTCGTATCGCTGTCTGATCTCAAACGGGAGCAATAATCGGCAATGTGTTAACGCGGCATTACATGTATTTTGATGCGAAAATAAATTTGGCATTTTTAAACAAGTAAAATAAAAAAAGAAGATTTGATATGATTGTCAATGAGACTACTCGCAACTAGCGAAAAAATTACACAGACATTAACATCTATATGTCACTGTAAGGCCTTCAACAATGAGCAAAACCCATACCATATAGTCAGCTTCAAAAGGCTCCGAAATGACAATTTAAGGAGGCTCGCGCGCGGGTATAAGATTTTCAGAAAACAAATCAAACATTTATTTTTCATTACGAGTTTTATTAATTACCTTTAGTAGTTACTTTATCATATGGTACAAAAATCATTCAAAAAAATCAATTCGTGTTGGCCCCAGGTGAATTGGTGCAAAAATGCATTTTTTTAGCATTAAAATTGAAATATAACTCATCGGTGACCTATATTTTTTATTGTTGTTTTCGAAAAAGCTGTACATGAACTAAATAATTGTTAAATTTAAGCGATTTCTGTAATTTAGTTCTTTTTTTATTTCGATATTACCGCTTTTTTTTTCCTTTTAGTTCAACAGAAAAAAAGGACATTAACAAAAATGTTTGCTTCTCTCGAAGGCACATTGTGAGCGTAAATGACCGGACACTACATTGTTATTTCATTTTTCTATTAAGTATAAGATAAAGTTTATTTATAGAATAATATAGCGAAATCCTATATTAAATAAAAAATTTGACTTAGACCCGCGAGCTCCCTTATGAAAAAAAATAATGGCCTTATATATGAACAAGAAATGAACAAAAATCAAACCGGTAACACACAAGCAAACAACCACCACTGAACAACAGGCTCCTGACTTGGGATAGGCACATTTTTACAGAATGTGGCGGGGTTAAACATGTTAGCGGAATCCCTAACACGATTATTATTTAGTATAAAGAAATACTGTCACTTTTTATTGTTTCTTCGCTTATATATTTAATATTAATCAATCCTGAGGCATTAAAAGCACTCAATTATCAGGCAACTAGAAGAATATGAATAATAAGAAGAAATATTGTCATTTTTTATTGTAATCGACATAGATATTAGTAATCGTAGACTTGTAACTCTATATAATAAAAGAGCTTTCAATCAATGTAAAACTAATCAACCTTACGGACATTAGACATAAAGAACATAATGACAATGCTGTTTTAGAACTTTCAAATAAAACGGAAAATATTGGACTTTTTGTTGATGAGATAAATTCTTTTTAATTTTAACCTTAAAGTTGTTGACTTTTATTTCGAACAAATCATGAGGTATAAACAGTATTCAATTAACAGACAACTACAAGAACATTATTTAAAAAGAATAAATATTGTCACTTTTCATTGTTATCAACATATATATTAGTTACCGGAGACTTATAGAGCTCTCAATTTGTGTAAAACTGTTCATTCTAACAGATTTTTTTAATGCAGTTGTATAAGATTTAAAAGAAAAGGAAAATATTGGCACATTTTGTTGATGGGACAACAGATTTTGCAATTTCAAATTCCAATTTTTTTATTTTTATGTTTAATAAACCATCATGAGGTATGAAAATTACTTAGTTGTCAGGCTAGTTCAAGAATATTAATAAAAAAAGAAATATTGTCAATTTTTATTGTTATCAACATAAATGTTACTAACCGTAAACCTATAGAGCTCTCAATATGAACATGATGAATATGTATAAAACTATTCATTCTTAGGGACAAAAGGACAAAATTTTGAAGCCGTTGCATAATATTCTAACAAAACGGAAAATATTGGCCTCTTTGTTTTTATGCGACAACATATTTTTCATAGGACATGTAATTACCAATATTGGTTCGTTCAGAGTCCACGTTGCTCAGTTAATGTTTTAGCAAGCTTTGAAAATAATTTTTCGTTTTTCTTAATTTTCATCTTAATATTAATTAATGAAACCTTAATATATTTATAATTTGAAGATAAAACATAAGATAAAGCAAAAGGTTATTATCATCTTCATTTTGGTCCTATCATTATTTTGTCGTAGTCCTATCATTTGTCAAGTCATAGTGTAACCAACCATGCAGAAGTAAATGTGCGTTTACTTTTTACATAAAACAGAATAAGCGCAACTTTCACGTTAACTCAGAAGTAAGCGCGGAAGTAAACCCCCGTTCACTTCGATTTTGTTTTTTGTTATTCAATTCATGTGAAATAATAAAAATATTTTTCCAGTGCGTCTACATGTAATGCTTGTTCTGCTACGGGCTGTATATACCGAGCCTGGTCAAAGGGGTGTTAACAGATATACACTTAACAGTAAAATGTTAATTACTTACAGATAAACCAAATGAAAGACCATGATGACACGTCATTA
Organism: Mytilus edulis; assembly: GCF_963676685.1. NCBI lineage: Eukaryota > Metazoa > Mollusca > Bivalvia > Mytilida > Mytilidae > Mytilus > Mytilus edulis. The sequence continues at coordinate 77,655,147 of NC_092353.1, read as the reverse complement.
AGATGATAAAAAATTGATATATAGTATGAAACTTCCGATATACAAATCAATTCAATGGTCGAGATTGTACATCGATTCTTTGATGGAGTAATTGCCCTTTAAAATCAGTATTGTGTTCATATTTAGGTATTTTGCCTTTTATCTATAACTGGATGAAAGAAACATAATAAAGCACAAGATAAAAAGACAATAGTAGCATACCGCTGTTCAATTGACCAAAATCGATTTAATTGAACCAAATCCGGATCACAAACAAAAACAAATACATGTCAACGAAAAATATATTCTATCCATGAGTTATATCTATGTCTACAAGTTGTTTAAGATACACACAAACATATATGAGCGACACAGGCTCCTATACTTGTACTCTGGATTCATTTATTTTTGTAGTTATCAATTTGTTATTGATTGTGGAAATTTTGCATTTTCGTGAAGATTTAATTTCGTGGTATTTCATGGTTTTTTCCAATCTCTGAGTACAAATTAAATCTATAGGAAAATTTGTAGATCACTGAAAATTTGAATTGGTGTTTCGCCTGAACCGACGAAACACATGAACATTGGTATCATACTGATAATAATGAATGCAAAGTATCAATAATTTGACAAAAGCTGATAAACAAAACAAAATTAATATGTTTAACTATAATATATTTTTTGATTGCAGATTATACATGTATTTTTGAAAAAGATTTTACTCCGGTGACACAATGTCCAGCTATAATATATGAAATGTAAGTGAGGATATGAAGGTTCTTTTATTTCTTGTTTGATTGTATACATTGATGAAATTTAATTGAAAAAAGCTATCATATTTAAAGTCAGTTTCTGGGGCAAAGTTTGCACAAAACCATTACTGAGTTATGAATTCCTATTTTTACCACTAATTATAAATCAACATCCGTATTGTTCAACATTTTGGAATCAACCTTTCAAACTAAAGTTCTGGGATATTGAGGTTCTCATCTAGAAATTTATTCTTAAAGTGTTATTTTGCTATCCTTTTATGCCCTCATATTGAGAATTTTTTGCCGTCAGGTGAAATTATCCACACAATACAGTAATTTTGATATGACCATATCTAAGAGTGTTTGCAGAATTTGATTGTCGTCTGGAGTATTGTGTCAATAAGACATTGTCACCACTACTCTGAGACCACTTCACAAAGCATTATCATATTTGGTACTATTGATATCATTTGTGTTTTTTCTGTAAATTGTATTTTTCACAGTCCTAACTTTAATTTATTGCAGTGATAACAATGGTACGAGACCTAATGTCACAGAGACTGTTCCTACACAAGACAGTACTTTAAGCCAAACTTTAGGTAACTATATGTTTAGGATGTAAATGTGTAAGGGAAAATTTCTTATTGTTCGTGATTGTACAGCACTTGCTTTAAACTAGCTTAACTAGTATAATTATTTGTAAAGCTGATTTAAAACTTCAATGTGTTAAAATATTTCGACTTATTGTAAAGCCTTTCGCAAAGAAAAAACAGTCAAAAATATAAAATTGAAGTAAACAGGTGTTGTATGATTGCCAATGAGACAACTATCCACCAAAGTTCAACTGAAGTCGATGAAGCAATCATAGACAACCATAAGGGCATAAACAATGAAAAACCTAAACCATATGTCAGCTATAAATGGCCCGAAGAGAGTAAATATGAAACAATTCAATCGAGAAAACTAACAGAACAGCCAAATTTAAAACAAAACATTTTACAAAAACAAATAAAATCCACTGAACTACAGGCTCCTAATATTTGCCACACAAAAGAAAGTGGCAAGGTTGATCATGCTTGTAAGCGCTCAACCCTCCCCTGACATGGAACAGAGGTATGCTAGTGCAACATAAGAAAAATAAATTTAAAATGGTTTAACTCATCAGATAGATACAAATACAACTTCATCTACAAAACCACAAAGTATACTCGGTTTGGGACTTATACATGTAGTGCTTATTATGGTTTAAATTTATTGATAACAAAATTAATCTTAACACTAAAAGAAAACAATATTCAAAATTTGATAACAGTGTTAAATATGTAACCATTTAGAATGAGTTCATTTAAAGAGTGTATACATTTACCAATATCTAATATTAATTTCCAAGCTCAGTTTACAATATCACCCTAAAAGTTAGAATGTACTATTTCGTCATGTTCGTTTGAAATATGTTTTCTACGGGTACAGCAAAACCTTCAGACCAAATTTTCACATCTTTGAAAGAATTTAGTAATGGTTTTAAGTAAATTGTGGTGGCGAAATCACCTTCTTAATAGTTTACTAGTAATACATTTATAACGGTCTTAAAAATCAGAACGTCACTACAGACACGTGCCTAGCGAAGGAGTTGGGATACATAAATACCGTAAGACGGTGCTAAAGTAACATTACCGTCAAAAAATTTAAAAATTAAACAATTACGAAAGAAAAATCATTACTTTTGTCGTAATGTTTTGTGTAGATTTTCAGGTTTTATAACAATGGATCTTCTTCAACACAGCGTACAAATCCCGTACCAGGAGACCAGTTTGTCTGGTCCCTTAAAACAATCAGTACTAGTTCAGTGAAAATAGACGTCACACTTAACCAAGAAACGTATATAGCTAAAAAAAATTAAAACATACAATACTAACCAAGGCCAGAAACAACTGTCTGGGGTCAAACGCAAACATGCGGCGGGGTTAAACATGTTTTGTGATATCTCAACCCTCACCTATATCTCGAGCCAATGTAGAATAAACAAACACACGGTATTACGCACTGAAAAAACTAACTAAAACAATCCAATCGTTCTAATATAAGAATTGGTAACAGAAGAAACTAAGTAAAATTACAATGATATATAAATTAATAAGGAACTACTACATGCCTGCTCTAGACGGACATCAAACGGAAATCAAACATAATCCCTCCCGTTAGGGATTAAGTATCATACTATCCTCAAAGATATGAGAGGAACATACCCCGTAGCAGTAAACAACTTTTTTTAGACTCAATATGTTTATTTATGATGCAAAGATCAACACTATGCAATCTTTAATGACCTGACAGCAGTATAGTGAATTTATCCCTTCTTATAAGTGTGTTTAAATGTTTGGTAAGCTTTTGAAATTACATTTTTGTGATTTGATAACCATAAAAGATTGGATGTTAAATACCTCAGCGTATAAGATGTCTGCATTTTGAATTATATCTACGAATAATGTCGTTGTAGCGATGATACATTTTATTAAATGTTTTGACTTGTTTGTGATATCAAAAACCCTAATGTCATGATTTACAAACAATACTGGGATATTTGTCGTTAAAATCAAAAACGTTGTTACATAAACGAATCTGAAAGTTGAGATATATAAACACCATAATATGGTGACAATGGAAAATGGATATTCAACAGTTGGAAATAAAAAAGTATCACCTTTTTATAAATTTTGGTAAACTTCCCGTTTAAAGTATAGATATCAAGATCTAGGAAAAGGCAGCGTTCATTGTTAGTATTACCATAATTTAAAGTCAGTTCAGCCTGATAAATTTCTTTATTGTACATACTGAACATGTTATAGGAGTCATTATAGACGTGTTTTAAAATGTTTGGATCAGATGTAGTAAAGATAGGTCTTTGCTGATTTTAGTCATAAATTGTAACTCTTAACAATACAGAAACATGTCAGCAATAAATGGTGAACAGTTAAACCAAATTAGAATTCATATTGAACCATAGTAAACAAAATTGTTATCTTGTAAACATGACAGTGCAGTTACCTGTTTACCTTGACTATTAAACCAAATGGTGAAGATGAAGTCATCTCTTCGTAAATATTACAAACGCCATCACGAGTTGGTTGACCTTCATGGAATAAACGTTTCATAGATATGTTCCTTATGTCGTCACCACAATACTCTTCCCTTTTCAAGAATGGGACCTACCGATTTAGACTATTTATCAGCTTTGTAATAAATAGACAACAGGATGGTTGCCACATGTGAAGCAGGATCTGCTTACCCTTCCGGAGCACCTGAGATCACCCCCAGTTTGTAGTGGGGTTCGTGTTGCTGAGTCTTTAGTTTTCTATGTTGTATCTTCAGTTCTATGATTTGTCTGTTTGTCTTTACATGTTTTAGCCAAGGCATTGTCAGTTTATTTTCAATCTATGAGTTTTATTGTCCCTCTGGAATCTTTCGTCCCTCTTTTTTTTACTGTATCACAGCAGGTCTAATAGTTTTTGTATTTGTTGTTTTTAAAAAATGACATAAAAGACTTTAAACATATATACTCGCAATTTATGTTTTAGATGTGTGAATTTTGTCTAAGTGAGATTATGGGGCAAAGTAGTATATAGGGCAGGAAAATCAAACATTTCACAAAACAGATTCGGAATCTCTCATATAAACATGAATGTTATCCAGTACTATGGAACGCCACAGCTGTCTTGTGGAACTCTGATATTGCGTTATGTTGTTCTAGTAATACTTAGGAATAGTTTGTCTTATCATAATATGATTTTGACATTACGTAATGATGTTTTGATACTTCAATATGGAATAGTCATTACATAATGATATTTCGATATTACAGGATATGGTTTCGTGTTGACTTGATATAGTTTTGTCATTACTTGATGTGGTTCTGTCATAACTCGGTGTTTTTTCACCATTATTTAAGGTGGTTATGTCATTAGGCAAGAAAATACAAAAAAAATCTCCAAGAAAATAATCTGAAATGTTATGATAACATATATATTACAAGATGTATGTATGCGGTAAATATCAAAGGGAAAACATAAAGATTAAACCCGGATAGTATCAAAGTCATAAATTGTTGTTCCCTTTTTCTGTGTTCAGTTTCTTACAATCATACATGCACATCAACCCAACATCTCAGAGTCATTTATCTAGATGTTTTTTTTTTAAATTTGCATAGTTCTATTTCAAACTAGTAAGAATAGATATTCATGTATTTACATTTTGTACAAAACCATATATTTTCCAGTTAATTAATGGTCCGTTTTATTATAAATATCGCTATAAACAAATGCATTTAACGGCTTTCGTGCATTTTATGGCCACTTTTGTAAGAAAAATATTGTACTGCACTTATATTGATTTGTTTAAATTTGAATACTGTTGTTATGATTGATATTAAAAGCTTCTTTTTAAATTATTTTGTGCCGATCCGGAGTTTAAATAATTTAATTATAAAGAAAAACACAATTTCACATATCGCTAACTCCAAGTGTTAACAAACAGTCGTATAGGGAACCGTATAAAACCGTATTTGTCGTTCTACTGTTACAGAACTTTATCTGTTATATTCAAGTTATTTTTTCACATGTTGCACTCTATTTAAATGGACTAATTTTTTGATAGATTTACTTAAAACTATTACAAGTTTCGTCCCCGAGGGTATCACCAGCCCAATAGTTAACACTTCAGTGTTGACATGCATATCAATAATGTGGTCAGTTTTATAAATTTCCTGTTTACAAAACTTTGAATTTTTCGAAAAACTAAGAATTTTCTTCTCCCAGGCATAGATTTCTTAGCATTGAGGATCCAAATTCCAAACAGTTATGCCAAATATATAGAGTATTTTATAATTATGTAGACGAAACGCGCGTCTGGCGTACTAAATTATAACCCTGGTACCTTTGATAACTATTTAAACAACTGGGTCCATGTCACTTCTGATGGAAGTTTCGTCCCCGAGGGTATCACCAGACCAGTAGTCAACACTTCGGTGTTGACATGAATATCAATAATGTGGTCATTTTCATAAATTTCCTGTTTACTAAACTTTGAATTTTTCGAAAAACTAAAGATGTTCTTATCCCAGGCATAGATTACGTTAGCCACATTTGGCACAACTTTTTGGAATTTGGATTCTCAATGCTCTTCAACTTTGTACTTGTTTGGCTTTATTAATATTTTGATATGAGCGTCACTGATGAGTCTTGTGTCGACGAAACGAGCGTCTGGCGTACTAAATTATAATCCTAATACCATTGATAACTATTCTTGAGTTGGCTAAAGACTAGTTTTATATGCGAAAAAATATATCATTCGCATTGGTCAGGCTGTGTGTTTATATTCGAAGAGAGCGATACGATTAAGAATCCCATGACTTATATTTGAAGTCAATTTTAGGATTCGAAAAATAATGTATAGAAATGCCTCCAAGAAGTTCATTACTTTTTTCATGTCTTTTTAGTACCACGGAAGAATTTTTCAGCAATAGTTGTACTTTACATTTTTGGTAAGTAATAATCTTTTACTGATATTATAATACATTTACAGCATCATACTATGAGTACAATACAGATTGACAAATATATTTTTTATGCTTTTGTAGTTCACATGACTACACTGTCATTTGATTGATTTATTGTAGATTGATAGCTTAACTACCACTAAATAATATATGTATGTGCAATATGTGCTGACCAGAATGAATGTCGGGAGGTTTTTCTCCTCCACTCGAATATGCTTTAACATGTTAAAAGGGGTCATAATTTTGCAATGCCAACAACAAAACAGGAAAGTTAATCATTCTATTTGGTTAAAAATTACGAAAAAATAAACATCAATGAAAAACATATGTAATTAATTTTATATTTGGTCTGCACACTAAAACTTTACAACTATCGTTGTACACGAAAGTGTGTTCTCAATCTTTCCTTGGCTTCTTTAGAAATGAAGAAAACGAATGAGTGGATCAACAAATTGCCAGTTGACTCCCAATGGAGGTTTTTGCCATTGAATTACGCTTTTAACATTTGTTTGCATTGTTTGTGTGAACAAATGTCGTAGAAAGAGTATAGTTGTAAATAACATACATATCAGCAAAAAAAGATCGGCTATATAATTTTTCCAAGAATATGCCTTTTCAGGGCAATCTTTGTTGGTAATAAGAAACTGAAAAATTGAAGTCAATATAGGCTTTATGGAGACATTTTTAAAATTATAGTTTGTCTACGTTATATCTTGAAATTTATATTATACACCTGGAAAAAAGTATTGCAACACCTGTTTTTTTCCTTTAAACAAATTTCAAACCTTACGTGTATCCTTTTTTTTCTAAAATATGGTTAAATGTTCATAGTTTTGTGGTGAATTGGGTCTTTTAAAAGCTGATAGACATGTTGAACACTGTATAATTCAAATTTACTTATACTAAATTTAATTTTTAAAAAGACATCATTTTTGAGCACAAATGCACTGTTTACAACTAATGGTCTGCGCGAATCCAATTCCATCGGACAACTTCGAGTTGATGTCAAACACACCCATGTTGGTCTATTTTTTCAATTTAAACCAGGAATTTCAATATTTTGTATAACTTCCGTTCACACGGAGCACTGCTCCCAGCCGCCTTCTCATACCACCACATAACCGTCGTATTTGTTATTGTGTTTACTGTTGCCATTCATGGTGCAAATGCTGCAAGAATTTGCACAGGAGGTGTCATTTTTCGACCGATTATGTCCCAAATGTGCCCTATCGGGCCTACATGCTGGCCAGGGCAATGTCTCCACTGACTCGCCGTGAAGAAACGCTGTTACAGCCCACGATCGATGCGGTCGTGCATTATAGTCCATGAAAATGGCCTTGTCCTAAACGGGTGATTGTCAAAATGCGACACTACACTTGCCTCAAGGATTTCCTACTGGTATCTTTACCCATTAAGGTTACCACGAACAGGTCCAACTTGCAGTCATAAGACACGCATCCCCACACCATAACGGAGCCACCACCGAAAGCGACTGTCTATGCGGCATATGCGGTATTTGGCTGCCGCCAAACACGTACTCGGCCATCCGTGACATGCAACAAAAATCTGCTTTCGTCGGACCCATGCACCCTTCTCCAAGATAGCAAATTCCAGCAACGACGAGCTCGACACCACCGTAATCGTTTAACTTTGTGTCTAGGCGTTAACATTGGTCTTTTTACGGGCCTTCGGAAACGGTATCCTTCCCTTTTAAGTCGATTTCTCAAAACTGTTGAGGAGAGTGCACGATGTGGAAATAAACTCATCAGAGATACCAGGATAAAAATATCTTATTTACGCCAGACGCACGTTCTTTTCAATACTGTACTGTTAATAAAGGGGTTCTTCGAATAACTCGGCTATATAAGAGCTCTGTTTTCACGATCGAAAGTTACTGAAGGTCTCTCCGATCTGGGAAGGTCCTTCACATAATTGGTATTTTGATGTTTACTTACAATTCCGCTGATGGTTGAATGGTGGTGGCCCACGCGTCGGGCAATCTGCATTAACGACATTCAAGCTTCTCGCATGCCAATATTTTGCCATCTAACATCAGTAGAAAGTTAAGGAGGACCCATTTCATCAACTGTTGATAAGTTTTTCACAAACTACCTAACATACAGCATACGTATTTAACCCGTACCTCAAACTTGACTATAGAAAGTTTTAAGTGACGGCCTCGAACGGACAGCTCATTGGGAAATGCAAGGGCGAAAAACAATTAATTTAAGGTCAATCAGTAGGAAAGGTGTACACTATCAGATAAATAAAAATGAAAATAAAAAAATTGAAATTTCTGTTTTTTATTTCATTTTATATTTGGTGTTGTAATACTTTTTTCAGGGTGTATATATATACTTAAATATCGCATACATAGAAAAGAATGGATTACAACAAATTCATTATTTCAACATAATGACAAGATCTTTGTCCACTGTTTACTTTCAACACAGATATTCAAATTCCATTCATTTATTTTATGCGAACATACTAGTTGAACATGATGAAAAGTGCTGCTTAAAGCCTATATTTGTTCTTGATCTTGACAAAATCGTTATAATAGATCATACTATTACATTCAGCATAGGATTGGCACATAAATTTGATGTAACGTTAAATTATAATAATTGTTGTTACAAGTTGCACATATTATTGACAGTAACAATAATGATTATTGTGTTCTTTGTCCGTTTCAAAACATAATAATAAGAAACAATCACTTGTTGTCTCACATATTGATTTCAGTTAGTTTTTTATTCCAATATGTATTTCAAGATCTGCTATCATTAGAGCTCAGCGTGTACGTATGAATGATATGTGATTTATATAAACTATTTTAGGTGGTGCAATATTTGTTGTTCTATTTGTGTTATTCGTTTCAATATTATGGAGATACTATTTTAGAGGTAGGTAAAAATAAGTCCAGTTTTGAATAATAATATCGTTATATGATGATTAAAGAGAAAACAACTAAGGGGCAACCAAAAACAATCTAGCAACGCAATTGGCAAAACGTAGAGGTACAAGACAAAAGAACCGCAAAACTTTAAATTAAAAAAAAATCGAAGTATCTCGAACGTTTCAAAACACTGGTGATTACCTTTGGAACTCCAAGAAATTGTAAACATTTAGTAGATTTAGTTTGTGTTTAGCTGTTGGAAAAATCTCAGAATGCAACAGTTACACATCACGCTGATTATCTTTGATCAAATGTTCCTGGTTCAACTATTACTTAAGACATATGTAATAAAACTATACATGTCTTTGTAATTTTGAGAATACCATCTCTAGTATAAGTAATCAGGTACCTATATCTGGTATATTTGATTCTATGTGTCTGTAAGACAGAATTTACAAAGTGATACTTTGTATCTTATAGATCAGTGATCAAGCTTTTTTTGTCCATCTGGTAAGAATCATCTGACCTTGACCTCATATTATTTATCCAATGTTAAGTTCTAGTGGTTTGGGTTTGTTCCTTGGACTATATTTGGTGTATGGAATAATTGTAAGTTGTATTTGTTTATCTGAACAATTACTAGCAGACAACATTAAGTTTATGTTTAAATTATGTATTTCAACTAGTACGTGAGTACTGCTTTGTAGTACCGAGTATCGAATACCGAAATGATATACGGCTGATCGGTTTCCTGTTAGAATATTGCTGACCTTTCTTCATCAAATTGGTCTTCTTAACGACCTCTTTTCAGAAGAAAAAAAATGCATCACAATGATTAATTATACTAGTAAAAAAACTAATTGAACATAGTTTGTTTCGAATTATTGCACTAATTTTTCGTTAAAAATGCCTCCGAAAAATACCTGGGCTAAAAATGAGGGACAAAAGATACAAGAGGGACAGTCAAACTCATAAATCGAAAATAAACTGACAACGCCTGGGTAAAAAAATGATAGATGACAAACAGACAAACAATAGAACACATTACACAACATAGAAAACTAAAGACTAAGCAACGCAAACCCCAACAAAAACTAGGGATGATCTCAGGTGATCCGATAGGGTAAGCAGATCCTGCTCCACGTGTGGCCCCGTTGTGTTGCTTATGTTATAACAAATCAGGTAAATATTTTTATTCGGTAGGTCAAATTCATGAAAGGGAAGGGGATTGTAGTTACGACGTAGGACATATCCAATATCATTTGTGAAACGGTTATTCCATAACGGCCAACCAGCTCGTGATTGCGTCCGTAAAATTTACGAAGGAATGATTTTAACTTCACCATTTCGAAACCTTGGTTGAAGTTATATCCAGAAAATGAAAGTGATTTGACTGCTTTAAATCAATAACGCGTTGTTTATTTATTTGTAACTATAGACATTTTATATTTTTTCTATATTTTTGATAAATGAAGATGTACAGTAAGGATACTGATAATGTTGCATCATGCTTCAATTGCTTTACTTATGTTTTGGTGCTGTTAGCTATATATATAATAAACAAACATAATTTACTTATCAGATTTACGAAAGAAAGGTCCAGAACCAGAACTACGTTTAATTGAGGGTGATCCCTTAATATTACAATATATTCTTCCAATAAAGCGACATCGCCTTCGACTTTTTAAAGACGAGAAATACATAGCAGAAAAAGTAAATCTTAAAAAAAATGTTTTCAAAATAGAGAATGTTACACAGGTCGACGAGGGAAATTATTTTGCGCAAGTGTTCTATATAAGAAGCAGAATCACAAAGGTGACAGTACAATGTAAGTTACTTTTGATATATGTTGATCTTCATAACTTCACTTACTGTTGGCTCATCTATTTTCGTGATACCAATTTTCTCTGATGTATAGAAAACATATTTTCCTGGATATGTAATTCTTTGGTGCAGCCAAATTTTGCATAAAACTTTATAGGAAATGTGTTGTATGACGTTCATTATCACTGAACAAGTATACATTTTTGTTTAGAGACCAGCTAAAGCACGGGTGTTGGAGTTTCTCGCTGCATTGAAGACCCATTGGTGGCCTTCGCCTGTTGTCTGGTCTTTGGTTTGGTTGTTGTCTCACATTCCCCATTTCCATTCTCAATTTCATTCGATAAGATTTGAAATTTACCTGAAGTTGTTATACCGAAAACATCGACAAAATTTGAATAATAAAATAATTGTTATTCCCAAAAACATGCAGCGGAATTCAACATGTTTTTGAAAATCTCAACCCTCCACACGTCAACATATATATGTTTCCTCTAACAGATCGACAATTCAATGACATCTGTTGCAGTTGAAATAACTTGTTGCTTTTTGTTGGCTGTTGTTCGTGTGTTTCTTTGTCAATTGTGTTCTCCAATTTATTTATATTGTAGTCCTGTGGTGTTGAGTTGTCATTTTAATGTTATATTACACATGACTATAAAAGAGGGAGGTTTGGCATGCCACAAAACCAGGTTCAACCCACCATTTTTTCCTTAAAAAATGTCCTGTAACAAGTCAGGAATATGGCCATCGTTATATTATAGTTCATTTCTGTGTGTGTTACATTTTAACGTTGCGTCGTTTGTTTTCTCTTATTTTTTAGTGTAAATCCACATTGCGATAAGACGTGTCACGGTACTTGTCTATCCCAAATTCATGTATTTGGTTTTGATGTTATATTTGTTATTCTCATGGGATTTTGTCTGATGCTTGGTCCGTTTCTGTGTGTGTTACATTGTAGTGTTGTGTCGTTGTTCTCCACTTATATTTAATGCGTTTCCCTCAGTTTTAGTTTGTTACCCCGTTTTTGTTTTTTGTCCATGGATTTATGAGTTTGAACAGCGGTATACTACTGTTGCCTTTATAATATACCTTTTATTTAGTAAGGCACAAATAATACAATAATTGTTCCAGAAAATATAAAATAATTTGTTTTCCACTTGGAACTTTTTATTATTAAGGATAAGGAACTTCAATTTCATGACTACCCTTATATTGACTCACGCCAATGATAAATACAAAAACACAATGATACGTACAGTTGAACATGAGATGAGATAAGAAATACTTGAACGTGTAATATGTATATATGTTGATTTTACTTTTACAATTGATGTCCTTGTACAAATGATAAAATTCAGAAGACAATAATTGACAATTTTGTAATATCGAAAACCCTGGTTTAAACTTTTTTCAGTAATGCAAATATTTCTGTCGATAAAATCAAATACGTTGTTACATACATGAGAGAATCGAACAAGTTGAGATATATAAACACCAAGGGAAAGGCACCATATAAACACGGATTATTTAACATATGAAATGAAAATAAACTATTTCTTTTTTATCGTAAAGATTAGTAGTGAGCTTCCCTTTAAAGTTATAAACATCAAGACCCAGGAAAGGGAATTATTTATTATTATTCTGACACTTACACAATGCCTATCAACGCAAATAGTTATCAACAGTACCAGGATTATAATTTTATACGCCAGACGCGTGTTTCGTATACGCAAAAAGAGATCAACTTCTGATTTTAGTGAATTCATGTCCATTGTTCCTATGATATGTCCCTTATTTAATGGGAATACTACTGGCAATACTGCACTTATTATAAATAAGCAAATTTGGTTTGAGTGCCAATGAGACAACTATCAATTTAACTCACAATTTATAAAAAGTAAACAATTATAGGTGAAAAAAATGGCCTTCATACCGAACAGCATATTCTTTACTTTGCCTCAACCAAATGTTATGAATCTAAGCTTACACACAATGTTAATCACCACCAAACACAAATAAAATGTTTGAATAGTTGCCCAACTAATAAATTGAAAATTATCAAATTTGATGTTTTCCTCACAATACCACTTGAACTGTTTTTGAATCATGTTAATTCATAACGGGAAAAAATCGTTTGTATGCACTCTTACTGTTGTTTTTACAGGTAAAACATTCATGTCAAATAAGTTGAAATAGTAACAAAGATGTATACGTAGCATGACAATGCGTTCATTTTTGTTTTTCAATTGAGATTTATATAATGTGAAATTTGAGTTGCTTATCAAGACTTAATCAAAGAGTGGTTTAGGAAATTGTAATGAGCCAGAGTTTCGTCAAAGAACGTGTCGTCTTTTGCCCCTCAAAAGCCTCATTGAAAAACCAAGACATATTAAATGAATTTTCATTGTTTATTTTAAAAAAAATATATACAAGAATGTTTAAAATTCTAGATTGTATGCGCTGACATTTTGTATCTTTTTTCTTTTTTTTTTTTAAGTTTTCTAGTCAATTGCTTTCCAGTTTTCAGGTTTAATTTTGTTATATGAATTTTACGTGACTCGTTATTTATCCATTCTATTATCGGGTTTACTGGATGTCCGGGGTTTCGATTTGGGCTCAAGAGGTATTTACGGTATTGTTTCCAATGTGATTCACATTTGTATTGATATCTTAATTAGTTTGCAATGTATCGAGATCGTGTATATAATAAACGATATGTACAATAAACTCCACAACTTTTTTGCTGGCGTTTTTGTAAAATATAATGAATAAATTGAATAAACTACACAACGTTTTAGTTGGCGCCAATGAATGTGACCTGCCGAATTAGACTATTTACCGGATTTATAATCACATAAGCAACACAACGGGTGCCACATGTGGAGCAGGATCTGCTCACCCTTCCGGAGCACCTGAGATCACCCCTAGTTTTTGGTGGGGTTCGTGTTGTTTATTCTTTAGTTTTCTATGTTGTGTCATGTGAACTATTGTTTTTCTGTTTGTCTTTTTCATTTTTAGTCATGGCGTTGTCAGTTTGTTTTAGATTTATGAGTTTGACTGTCCCTTTGGTATCTTTCGTCCCTTTTTTATCCAAACTTTGTATTGTAATTTTGTAGACGCATGGTAAAATCCATATTTATAAGAACATTATATCTGAAAAAATAAAAACCGATGATCAAACTGAATTAGACTTTTTTGTTTATTTTATTATTTTTGATTATAATCAGGCAACTATGACAGATAGATGTCAAATGAGAACAACAGATCAGCAAAACACACTTGATAGGTTTTTCTCCAAATATGCAAATCAGAATATTATATAGAAGGTTCTTGTCTATAATTGTTTTCTATTAACTGATCTATTAGGAAATAGCATTGTCACCCATAGGAGATCATTTTGCCTCATTTGTTTTCATTTAATATAGTATTAACACTGTTGTTTTGAACGTTTATGTCAATTGATTGAAATCCCTAGATAAAAATTCTAAAACGTTTCTAATTGACCATTAATATATTTTGTGGTTGTATTGAAGTATTGATGATTAGTGGTTTAAATCTACCTACAGACATTTAGTTTTGATTTGGTATTTCAGTATTCACTGTTAATTTTATTGAGTTATGTTCTATTTCAGCAATGTTTACATCTGAATTTAACCCAATTAGTTGTATCGAAGGGGATGAGTTACAACTGAAATGCTCCGTGTATGCCGAAGATATTCTTGTGAAATGGATGAAAGACAATATGGATATTGAGCATAATGAGAATACATCAATTGAGAGAGATGGAATGAATCACTGTATGACATTTCAACAAGCTAAGTTGAGTGATGCTGGTCAATACAGTATAGTCGCACGAAATGTTTCAAAACAACAAACAGTAACTATTGAAGGTAACCTTAAAAAACACATTAGTATTTTTATCTTGAACATTAAACTCTTGTTTTTGGTTTTCATACATGTTCTAGTTGAATGTGGGCTTTAAAAACAAAATCACAATTGGCAAGTGTTTGCCTATTATTTCGAAAACTATAAAAGACGGATAGAAACTGAATAAAGCAGAAGTAATAAGCATTACTGAACGTTTACACAACTATAAATCTACTTTAAATCATTGGATATTCCTTTAAGAGTTACTGTACTTAATTAAAGAATGTAGATCAATTTATTAAATTAACCTGATTATCATTAAACACTAATAGATATCACTTGAAACAGCAAAACTTATCGACAAAAGACACATCATATCATATTTGTTTTCGAATAGCTATTCCGGTTCCTATATAGGAAAATTTCAAAGTTACAGGTTGGCTTCGAAGTTAACTTCAGAAGCAGACGTGTATAAAGTAAACCTGTTCGGCAGATGCAATGTCCAATAGATATAAGAAGGTATTGTATGAGTGCCAAGGAGACAAACCTTTTTTCAAGTACCGTTTTGTAAAATCAAACCACTATAGGTCAAAGTACTGTCGTCAGCACGGAGCCTTGACCCGAACGGCAAGCTATAAAGGGATCTACAAATAACTAGTGTTAAACCATTCTAACGGAAAAACCAACTGTTTAATCTATATAAAAAAGAAGAAACACTAAAAAAGTCTTATGAACCACATCAACAAACGACAACCATTGAACATCAGACAGGCGAAAACAAATGAAGCGGGAATAAACGTTTTAACAGGTACCAACATTACCCTTGCCTAAAACAATAATGTAACATCACAACATAGGAAGATACACTATAAAATATAATTTGACATTGTTTAACTCAATCAAAAGACATATTAACACAAGAGAACATACACTGAACGAATAAATTTGATGTATGACACAATGATAATACAAAATATATAAAAGTAGGGGTGAAATATCAAACAATTTATAAGCTTTAGAAAATTCATCCAAATATAATAATGTACACAGGTACATAAAAATAATTTTGTTGTAAGGTATACTGTATAAATGGAATAGGTAAATATGTTTTCAAAGAATTTTTTTTTTGATGTGCATAGTACAGGAACAGAAATGAAAATTTATAATCATACCAAACATTTATCAAAACTGGAATATTTTAAGATAAGATAGACAAGATATAAACTAACTGAATAAGTAAACATTAAATGAAGCATCACCAAATTAATTGTCAAAGAGACAACAACCCGACCACAGAACAGACAAGAACAGAAGGTTACCAATAAATATTCAATGCAGCGAGAAATTCCCGCACCCGGGGCGTCTTTCAGCTGGCTCCTAAACAAATATATATACTACATGTAGTTCATGGATAATGGACGTCATACTAAACTCCAAATTATACACAAGAAACTAAAAGTAAAAATAATACTAGACTAACAAAGGCCAGAGGCTCCTGACTTGGGACAGGCGCTGTTTATGTAATCTCAACCTTCCCTCTATACATCTAGCCAATATAGAAAAGTAAAAGCATAACAATGCGCACATTAAAAGTCATTTCAAGAGGAGTCCAAGTCCGATGTCAGAAGATGTTACAAAAGAAAATAAACAAAATGACAATAATACATAAATAACAACATACTACTAGCAGTTAACCGACATGCCAGCTCCAGACCTAAATTAAACTAATTGAAAGATTATGTCTTCATCACATGAATATCAGGCAGAATCCCTCCCGTTAGGGGTTTAGTATCATACCATCATAGAATATATGAGAAAGCATAACCTGTGTTATGCCAACAACTGGTTTTACATAAATAACAACATACTACTAGCAGTTAACTGGCATGCCAGCTCCAGACCTCAATTAAACTGATTGAAAGATTATGTCTTCATCACATGAATATCAGGCAGGTTTAGTATCATACCATCATAGAATATATGAGAAAGCATAACCTGTGTTATGCCAACAACTGGTTTTTAAATAAATGTGTTTAGTTCCGATGCAAAGACCCTATAAGTGAACCAATATTGCAGCCTAAATATGCAATCTGTATTGACCTGACAACAGTATCGTAATTCTATCCCTTCTTAATAAGTCTATTTATAGGTGTTATTAGCTTCCGAGGTGAATACTGACATTGTTGTGAGCTTTATGAAGAATATTATCATAAAAGATTGGATGTGAACTACCTGAACGTATAAGAAGTCTGCATGTTGACTTATATTTACGAATGCTGTCCTTTAGTAAATGATTTGACTAGTTCGAAAACCCTGGTGTAATAATTTTTCAGTAATACATACATTTCTCTCGTCAAAAATTAAAACGTTGTTACATACACGAGCAAATCGTACAAGTTGAAATATATAAACACCGTAAGATGGTGACAAAGGAACGTCACCATCTACAAATGGATAATTAACGATAGGAAATGAAAAATCATCTCTTTTATCATAATTTGTTGTATTAAGCTTTCCGTTAATGATATAGATATCGAGATAGAGGAAAGAGCAATGGTCATTGTAAGTATTAGCTTTATTTAAAGTTAGTTCAACAGGATAAATTTATTTAGTATACATACTGACTTCGTCATAATTGATTGCTAATTTATCATCCAAACATCTGTAAGTTATCACAGTTAGTCCCCATTGGAATTCCGATAACCTGACGATACACGGAATCTTCAAAGCGAACAAAAATGTTATCTAGTAAAAATTCAACGGCAGATATAGTATCAAATCATGTCCAATTGACAGAGTTGTTTTGTTTATTGCTACTGAAAAATGACCTAAAAGAGTTTGAATATATGTATTCACATTTCGACTTTTTAAATGCCCATGTGATATACAGGATGGAAAAATCAAAACTTTGAACAGATTCAAAATCACCAAATTGGAATATAAGCATGCAATTGATCAAGTACTTCCAAATTCAAATGTAATTAATTCCACTTTTTTCAAAGGCCTTATTTGAACATTTCATTATCAGGTTTTTGATTGTGCCAAGTGTACTAGTAGGAAGAATAGACAATTTAGTAGTGAAAAATTGGCTTGAAGACAAAATATATCTATATTTGTAAGGTGTTTTATGTAGCTTCGAAAGCCAGAACAAAGTTGGGACTTATTTGATTCTGCTGGTAAAGCGGTAGCTAACAGTTCATGTTTGTTACATACGTCGTTTCTTGAAAATGGAGTCTTATCCTAGGCATAGATTACCTTAGCCGTATTTGGCACAACTGTTTTGGAATTTTGGATCCTCAATGCTCTGCAACTTTGTACATTTTTGGTTTTATAAATATTTTGATATAAGCGTCACTGATGAGTCTTATGTAGACGAAACGCGCGTCTGACGTACTAAATTATAATCCTGGTACCTTTGATAACTATTTACACCACTGGGCCTATGCCACTGCTGGTGGACGTTTCGTCTCAAAGGGTATCACCAGCCCAGTCGTGTTCACATGAATATCAATAATGTGGTAATTTTTATAAATTTCCTGTTTACAAAAGTTTGAATTTTCGAAAAAAAATAAGGATTTTCTTATCCCAGGCATAGATTATCTTAGCCGTATTTTTCACAACTTTTTTGGAATTTCGGATCCTCAATGCTCTTCAACTTTGTACGTGTTTGGCTTTATAAATATTTTGATATGAGCGTCATTGATGAGCCTTATGTAGACAAAACGCGCGTCTGGCGTACTAGATTATAATCCTCGTACCTTTGATAACTATTGGAATGTTGGTGAATTTGTGATTTCTTTTTTCAGAACCTCAATGTAAAATTTACGTCAAACAATAATGATATTATTAGCAGCTTTTGTCTGCTCTGTGGTCGGGTTGTTGTCTCTTTGGCACATTCCCCATTTCCATTCTCAATTTTATTATCGACCAGACAAAACACATTCGTTGGCTAGTTCTTTAAGTTTATGTTGTTGTTAATTATGGTTGTTGTTAAGAGTAAAATGTTCTGTAGAATGTTGATTACGTATATCAACTGTGTTCATTACTAAATTAACAAAAGAGTCCAAAGATTTTTTGTCAGCCTTTTCCCGTTTTAATCGTTTCAAACAGTAAGTACGGAGTGAGTCGTGGATTATATTACTCAGAAAGTCTATCCAAATTACTTTGAGTCAAGTTTGTTTTAACATATCAACTAACTGTCTGCATCCTATTAGGAAGAATTAGAGATCAGGTCGCCATTGCCCTGTGCCCTTTGACCTGACATTTAAATTTTTTTTTACCGAAAACTTACAATCTCAGCCCTCCGTAGATGACGTTATTCTGGGAAATCCTTTATGTAGAACCTTTGTTTATACAGAGTCTATTATCTCGTCGTATTTTATGGGCATTGAAATACCAAGGGTGTCTTAGCGTCAGTTAAGCGATCTTCGCTAGGTTTTCACTATATATACAGTGCATGCGATTTGGTGTCACGATATCACAGTAGCATGGGTTCGAATCCCGGCGAGGGAAGAACCAAAAATTTGCGAAAGCAAATTTACAGATCTAACATTGTTGGGTTGATGTTTAGACGAGTTGTATATACATTATGTACACAGCCATGCATCACCATCATTGATGGCGATCCGATGGATACTTCTGTTGTAGGGTTGTCACTGACTCAGACGTACTTATAAATATAATTATTTTCTGTGACTGTTTCTTACATTAATTTGTAGGATCCTTTACTATAGATAATTTAGCTGATCTGTAACAATAACATCTTCATGCCTTATATATCATGTACTGCAGTACGCCGCTAGATTAAAACTGACGTAGAAAGGTAACACACGGCCAGCGAAAGCTCTTTTTTTGAGAGCCCAGGTGGTCGTGTGGTCTAGCGGGACGGCTGCAGTGCAGGCGATTTGGTGTCACGATATCACAGTAGCATGGGTTCGAATCCCGGCGAGGGAAGAACCAAAACATACATGTTTCTATTTACATTTTCGAAATGTTTCTAGAGGTTTTGTATTATGTATAGTATATAAAATTATATCTTTGATGCATCTTTGGTGTGGTTTTATTGATAAAAATCTATATTACACAAAAAAAAATACGCAATTTACATAAAAGTTTATATTCGAAGACATCGAAGATTTACGACAGGTCACGTATCTTTGCAATACTCTTGACTATAAAAATCATGCTTTAAATGTTATCAAATATTTTAATTGTTGATGATTTCCAACTAAATTGGAATATCAAACCGACTGCTAACAGACGGTTGAATATTGAATATCGAATTACGGACCGGCAACTAACTTCATTTACATATTAAAGCAAGATTTCCAAATGTTTATGTTAAGATCATTCCTACGTAAATTTTCCTGACGCCATCACCAGTTAGTTGACCTTAATGGAATAGCCGTTTCACAGATCATAGATTCTATGTTCTGTTTACACCACGAATGTGACCTAGCGACTTCGATAATTTACTGAGTTCATTATAACATGAGAACACGACAGGTGCCACATGTGGAGCAGGATCTTCTTACCCTTCCGGAGCCTCGAGACCACTGCCAGTTTTTGGTGGGGTTCGTGTTGATTATTCTTTAGTTTATTATGTTGTGTCTTATGAACTGTTATTCGTCTGTTTGTCTCTTCATTTTTAAGCCATAGCGTTGCAAGTTTATTTTCGATCTATGAGTTTGACTGTCCTTCTGGTATCTTTCGTTCCCCTTGTAGGTTTCATACGTTATTTGAAAGAAAAAAGCCAAATAAAGTACGAAGTTGAAGAGCATTGAGATCCAAAATTCCTAAAAGTTTCTTTTTTTGTTTGTTTCAGCGATGTTCATATCTGAATTTAACCAAATACACTGTATCGAAGGGGAAAAATTACAACTCGAATGCTCAGTGTATTCCGAAGCTGTTTATGTGGAATGGTATTTTCAAGACAATAAGAAAATCGAAAACAGTAAGACTACGTCAATTGATAGTAAAGGAAGGAATCACTCTATGACAATTCAATATGCTAAATTGAATGATTCAGGTCAATACTATATCGTCGCTGGAAACGTACGAAAACAACTAATGGTAACTGTTAGTAAAGGTAATTATAATTTTGAACATCGAAATATCGTTTTGTTTATTATATTCTTGTGCTTTTTCTTGTTTAAAGAAAAACATGTAAATTCTCTCTTTATTAATATATATCATATACAGAAAATATATTGCTTCATCACATATATATATATATATATATATATATCAAGATAAGCTGACCTATACATATATGATATTTTAAAGCAAAGGTATGTATAGATTTACCAGCGTCGTCCAAGATATTGCTTTCGTCTAAACACTTTTTGCTAATTGAATGGCTAAAGAAATGTTAATAGTTATTCGTGTGTTTCTTTGTCATTTGTGTTCTTCTATTTATTTGTAGTGTAGTCCTGTAATGCTGTGTTGTCATTTTAATGTTATATTTAACATGGCCGTAAAAGTGGGAGGTTAAGCATTCACAAAACCAGGTTCAACCAACCAATTTTTTTCTTTAAAAAAATGTCCTGTACCAACTCTGGAATATGGTCATTGTTATATTATATTTCGTTTCTGTGTGTGTTACATTTTAACGTTGTGTTTCTTTTGTGTCGTTTGTTTCCTCTTATTGTGATTTAACATGATTATAAGACGTGTCACGGTACTTTTCTTTCCAAAATTCATGTATTTAGTTTTGATGTTTTATTTGTTATTCTCATCGGATTTTGTCTAATGCTTAGTTCGTTTCTGTGTGTGTTACATTTTAATGTTGGGTCGTCATTCTCTTATATTTAATGCGTTTCCCTCGGTTTTGGTTTGTGATCCGGATTTGTTTTTGTTTTTTACTATCGATTTATGAGTTTTGAACATCGGTACACTACTTTTGCCTTTATTTAACAGAAAGCAGCAGTTTTTAATAAAAAAAAATTTTAAATGAAAAGAAACACTCTAAAAGAATATTGGAACAATAATGAACAGCAGTTTTTTTTTGTTTTTTTTTCAATTAATATTTTTGGACCACAGCTTGGGGCGTAGTTATAATCCCAAGGCTAAACAATTTAAGGTGTATGGTTTTTATTATCTTGTTCACCCAGCATGAAATATTTCATGATATAAGGGTAATATGGATTGAGTGTCATATCCTGAAAACCATAATGAAATAAGGTCAGTCATGGACTTGACTTAAAAACAATTTTATCATTAAACCATTGACGTTTGTGATGAGATTTGTTAACATAGAACTACTAATCGCAAGTCTTTGATATTTTGAATTCATTTCTTCAAAAGTTGGCACATCTTAATTCTTTGATGATAAAAAGGCCCTTTCCCTATGTCATGGAATATTGACTTTAATACGGAGTTTAAATGTTAAAGTGTGTGAGTAGGTCAAGTTTAGAGGAACAACATATAATAAGTGAATGATATTAAGAATGTATTTTAACTTCACAACTAAACAAATAAGCCATACATATGTCTCCGTGTCAACAGTATGTAGATAAATTTTAACTGATGATTGGATAAGTGCTTTGAGAATTTTTGAAGAAAAAAAGTATTGACCTATACGTGCTTAGATATTTTTCATTTGGTCTGTGTTTGATAGTTTATTAATGGTTTACATACCACATCTCCTGCTTTTATAGTAACATTTGGCATTTAACGTTTAGATACCATATAAAATTAACGTTTTTCAAGACACCCCTAATTTTTCAAAACCTTCATTGAAATTTTAAAAATTTGGGAAAAGTCTTTTATTATATAAAGTTAATGACTGAAAGTGAATTAAGAAGATATATAAACTAAGTTTTTAATTTGCAGTCTAGGATTTAATTATTTAGACTTCAATAACTTTGTGAAACCATCATAGAATGTTTTCAAACTTGCGATAGAAGGTGCATCAAGATAAGAAATAAATTTGTTATTTGATATTTAATTTATATTTTTTTATATCAAGGAACTTATTCTAGTACTTTTTGCCTTTACTTTTGTGATCAGCAGTACATTTTACGTTATCTAAACATATTTGAACACTCATCCTTCTGTTCATTGTAATATCTTTTTAGAAGAGAATAAATTCATCATTTATCATTTTTACAATTTAATAATGCCGTTTTCCATTTGACCAATAATGATAAAACAAACACCAAAAAAATAAAAATAACTCTTACAAATTGAAGGCCTTTCAACCCACAACGTGTATCTGTTCATAAATGAATATTCAATTCCAATTTAAAAACTACATTTGCTGTCAGATGATATCTTAATTTATAATAATTCCCAAAATATATGGTTTTACATACTTGGGCTCTAAAAAAGGGGTTTACAAAATTCCACTTCCGGTTTCAAATGAACGTTAATTTACTAAGATTCCTGAAATACAGAGGTCTGGTAAATTTTACGTTCCGGTAAGGAAATAAATGGCAATTCCGGCAAATACAAGGTCATTCCCGGTTGTTCACCTTTCAATGTCGTATGCCTTTCTCGCTTTTGGCCTACCGAATTAGACTTATTACCGGATTTATACTAACATATGAGCAATACGACGGGTGACACATGTTAGACATGATCTGTTTATCCTTCCGGAGAATCCGTCGTTTTTGGCTTGGTTCGTATTAATTAGACAAAAAATTGAAAACATTTCTTTTTGCTATCTTTACGGTAACGAAAAGTTAACATAACAAAAATACTGAACTCCAAGAAATTAAAAAAAGGACAGTATCGAATCAAATGGCTAATCAAAGCTCGAACACATCAAACGAATGGATAATATCTGTCATATTCCTGACATTGGTATACGCACTTTCTAAAAAATGATGGATTGAACCTAGTTTTTAAGCTAGCTAAACCACTCATCTGTACGACAGTCTCAAAGAACTTCACTATACTGACAACACAAACATACACAATAGACAAAGATGTCAAAAAACAGTAGTTGACATTGTACCACAATCTCAATAAATATAAAAAAACAAGGTTATGGTTTCTCAAATTAACTTTTCTTAAAAAGAAGGGGAAGTCATAACAAGAAAAAAAGTTTTATGGGAGATAACTCTTATATAGAAAAGTATTGGTTAAAAAGGGTCAGTTTCGATAGCGTATCAATTGTTTGATATCGTATACAAAAAAATTTACGCAGGAACAATACAGCGCAAGTACAAAACTAGGCAAAAGAAAAAATATAATATCAACAAAATCAAAAACTTTGTCCACGAAAAAGTTGTAAGAGCTTATAAAACCAATTGCATTCGAACGGATAATATAACATATATTAGGCTACTGTAATGACATTTGTAGATAAAAGAGAGAGGACGAAGCTATATAGAAGAAAGCTGGCAGAAGCCAGAGGAGAAAGTTATTGTGCTCAAAGAAAAGGCATTTTCAATTGGAAGTTATTGAAAATTAATCTCAAACCTATTGATATCATAGATTGCTTTATCACGAGTGGATTTATGGAAAGGGATCAATGGGACTCAATTAAAAAAGACTCAATGAGATCTCAAATGGATTCAATTCTGGCTTATGCCGTAAAAAATATTAAAACATCTGATGACAATGACAAATTTGAAAAACTTGTTGTTAAATGTAACCGCAACATCCTTTTACAGACACCAAACGATAAAACCATTGAAGTGGTCAGTAAGTATTTTTTGTTTTTCGCATACAGATAGGCAAATTAAATATTAAATTAATCCTTTCATATAAAAAAAATCACATTTTATTAAGATAACACGGCGTTGTTAGTTTATTTTTGACTTATGATTTTGAATGCCGTTCTTTTACATAAGAAAAATGATGTTAATACAATATTTGACTCTGCAGAACATGTAAACGAAGATGAAGTATATATCAGCAAAAGTTATGTTATTGGAAATGTTTAATATCTAATCCAATGAACGATATTTGATTAAATTTTTTGATACCTGGATAGAAACAATGAGGTTTATAATGTACATTTGAAAGAATAATCAGCTCTGATAAGAGAAAAAAAAGACAATTTGAGCGTTTAGTTATTTATCTGTAATGTAGATATTTCATACAACATGATACAATGGTTGTAACTATAATTTCAGTTTTTGTATAAGAATTTGAGTTTGTGGACCCCCTAGTTTGAAAACCCATATTCTTTGTAAATAACTAATAGTATGACATATAAATGCTCATATCAATCAGTTGGTCTCTTAGTGATTGTTGTCTCAATGCTAATCACATCATATCTTCTTATTCTGAGTTATCATTCAGAAAAATAACCTTCTTCTGGAAAGCCTCATTGTTATGAATAATATATTTTAAAAGAAACAACAAACAAGCAAATATTTTATTGCTAATCAAATAAACCAAAGAGCCACAAGGCTCGGAACAATCAATATTCATTACACACTAAAGATAACATGTGATTTAATATGATTAAGACACAATGTTATAGAAAATATTTATTAAGACAAGCAAAAGAATTCAACAAGCACAGTGTTAATAATATAACTTGGTTACGACGGGGGATCACTGGGTATTACTACATCTATATATCATTTAAGGAAACTTTCCTATAAGAGGATACATTTTCCAATAATTCTCCGAGTTGTTGGAGTATGAAAATTTCTTCAAAAGACATAAGCCAAATTAATTGTTTTTTAAGTATCTATACCACTAACATTTTTAAAACCGTTGTTTTATTTCATTTAAAAAGGTAAGATGATTATTTGAAAGTGTATGACACTGGAGAAGAAAATAAATTTCATCCTCAACCTCAGTACCACACACCTTACAGATACGTTCTGACACTGTCGGAATTTGTAAACATGCATCATAACAGAATATGTTTAAGTGTCCACGTTTTTTTGGAATAAATATAGTAAAAGTTAATATATTAAAGCTAGTGTTCACAATTTTTCATTATCCGATTGATAAATCTGTTGTAGTGTTGTCACTGGTTCAAACGTACTTATAAATATAATTAGTTATGTGGCTGTATCTTGCATTGTATGAATTTTTATGATCCTTTACTACAGATATTTCAGCTGATTTGTAATCATTTCATCTTCATGCCTTATATATCATGTACTGTATTACGAGTCACGACGTTAGATTAAAACTGACGAGGATAGGTAACACTCGGCCACCGAAAGTTTGTGATCAATTTATTTGGCAATCGTCAATGGCAGTCAGCAGGCGTTAAGAACATCAGTTGTTTGACCTGTTAGTCAAATGCATTTTGTAAAAATATATATATTTTCACTCTTTTGATCTTTTGGAAAATGTTGTTTCTGCTGTATTTAGACCCCTCTTCAACGAAACGTATTACAAGCATACGTCAAAAAGTGCGGCTTTTATCAAACGCAATCATAGATTTGAACATTGATTTGAATTTAGACTTTTTTATGTTTATTTCTTTTGGGCTTGTATTATATTTTCCCTCCAGTTTATATAATCCGTTCATTCCATTTTGACTCTTTTAAATTTGAGTCTATCCAAAATTGAGGTAAATTAAATGGCCATCCAAATATGTTTTGATCCCTACATCAATGAAGAGACATTAATTGTCGAAATCTCGATATTGTGTAAAACATTTAGCACCTCATGTTGTGGTTTACCATCTTTTCCGCAAGTTTATTGTTTTCTACTTGGCATTAAATTTATATAAAGATTCATTTTGTAACACCTTGTGATCAAAATACTTGGCAATCGTCAATGGCAGTCAGCAGGTTTTAAAAAGCTCAGTTGTTCGTCCTGTTAGTCAAATGTGATTTGTTAATAAATATATTTTCCCTCTTTTGTGTGTTGGAAATCATAGGTTTGAACGTAGTTTTCAATTTAGACTCGTTAATATATATATACATATATTCTTTTTAGTCATATTAAATCACTTTTCAATAAATCATTCTTGTTTATTCCTAAGGCATGTACGAATATCGATTAAGAAAAAACAGAGAATTGATAGAAAAAGAACTGTACCCTAAAGATTATATAGACAGCTTTCTTGTGCGGTTCATCCTTTCAATTGAAGATCATGAAGTGCTAAGAAACGAAGAAGATGTCAGACAACAGATGGCATCTACTTTTTTAGACATTATTCAGGATGAAGCTTATATAGAGAAGGGATCAATGCAGTGTTTGGTTGATAGTTTTACAGAAGATGAAAGCAAAGTGTTAAAGTGTTTGTCAGAGTTAATGTTAATGGAAAGTGATTTACTCAATGGCAATTCAAAATTTATTGGTAACTTTACTATAAGCTCATCTGACCCTTTGTGTAATTGCCATCAGTTTAAGTCCGTCGGTGTCGTCGATAACACAAATTTACTATTTTAAATTAATAATTTATTACCTCCATGATTAAAAGTAGAAGGGTAAAATGCTACAATTGTCTAACATCTTTAAAATGATGAATTATAAAAGAGAACAATCTGATGAGCAATTCTCAGAATGCAAATATCCAACATATCATAATTTTAAAAGGAGTTTCGAATAATTTCAAAATATTAGCCTATTATGTCAAATTCCACAATGTATAAGAAGACCCTGTAAACATCAAAAATGATTAATAGACTATCAACAAAACTCTTGATAAAAAAGAAATCGATTAGATAATTTATTATATGAGTCATTGCCCTTGAGTAACAAAATGATTTTGATTTGCTTCTGTCATCTTTTTGCTTTAGTTGGTCGCCTGTCGTCCATGGTCCGTCTTCTGTCAACTTTTCTTCTGAAAAAATGTTCCTCTGCAACTTCTCGATGGGTTGAAACAAAAATTTGATTTAGTCATCTATAGGATATATATTATGACAGTGTGATTTTAGTACAGCAATGAACGAAAAACGGCTGACGTGCATAAAAATTCCAACATAGGGAATAAACTTCAATGTTGACATATAATTGTTAACTATAGCAACAAAAGAATTACATACAGAGTAGAATTTATCAACCTGTACATTTGTGAAAATTCTATACAACTGTTTTATAGTTTCTGCCAATGAAACTATGATTTTATCAATTTTGCTTCTCTTGCGACTGGTTTAAAAACTAAATGAACTATGTTAAAGGATTATTTTAAATTGCAAATGAAAAAGGCAACAATCAGCATGACAAGATGTAGTATCAAACATGATAATTATGGAAAATTTAAACCGAGTATGTAAACTATCCATTGTGAGGTCATTTTATTAGCTGATTTCTTGTTTGCATTTGTTTAATGTCATTTTGAAAACTATAAGAGCAAGGAGGCTGGCTTGCCATGCTTTGGATTATTGTCAGATTTTTGGAATCCTCTGCTTTTATTTATTTGAATGCCATAAACAAAAAATGTCCGGCGACCCCCATTTTTCTTTTTGTAAATCATTCACATGTATAATGATAAGCTATCTGTTAAAGTCTTACAAAATTTTAATTATTCTTTTATAGTTTTTTGAAACTTAAACTTGTCAATGATAAAGCTATGAAAAGTCAAGTGAGAATAGTTTCCCGCCAAAATTACAATGGCTAATATCTCGAAAACAAGCACGGTGACCTATATATGTTGTTTGCTCTTTGGACTTCATTATTTATCCCCCATCAATAAAAACTAGTGTATTGAAAAGTTAATTATTTTGAAACTGAGAAGCGAACTTCCTTAACGTATCAACTGTAAAAAAAAACGTATGACAACACCTACACTAGTTATGGATTTTAGTACTAAAACATTCATGTTAAACTGGACGAATCTAAAATGCCTGAATTTACCGCAAAGAAACATGTCAAGATTTTTTTAGTTGTTCAGTACATGTACAGTTAATTATCCATCGCGATGAATTAAGTACCAGTCAGTACTGGTTCATATAATCAAAAATATATAATACAATAAACGCTTAGCGTTTAATCCAGTACGGTTAGGTACATTTTTTTGGACGTCAGTTTATTGATGGAATAGTTGTCAATGTAACAAAATAATACGAGGATTGCTTCCTTTTGATTAACAGAGGAATAGAAATCTAAAGAAAAAGAAGAAAAATTATACTAAATATACAGAGATACAATTGGCTACTGGACTGTAGATTTTTGGTTTGTTTACATTTGTTTCTCTTTCATAAATTGATAAATTATAAAATGATTTATAACTGTTAAAATATGTATATGGAAATAACATTCTGACAATTATTCTTTACTGGTATATGAAATATTGATGACTGTAAACTGAAACTACAGCTGTAACGTAAATTGATTTCAGGAGTAGTGTGTTTGTTAAGATAAGTATTGTTTGTGATCCCGATAGTTTTCAAAAATATCCACGCTATGAATTGACGACATTTGTCTGTTGATAGTTACTTGCTATGTCCGATTAAATTAACGCAAAGTATATATTTTTAAGACACGTTGAGTTCGTTAAGGATATTGTTTCAATCTCGTCCTGTAGAGAATCTGAGATTTCATATTTTTTTATTCGAAATATAACTAAGTTTGTCCATCAACAATAGGAGGGACGACATTCTGCACACGGCACGCAAACGAGACTTTTATTATCGATTGGTCGCGGTCACCTAGACAGTCAAAATTTGTTGAATTATATGAACAACAGCGTAATATACATGTACAGTTGTGATGATAATACAATACACATAATAATTGAATAGAGTAATTGTCATTATTTGTCGGGCATATACGAATTTGTCCCTTTATTTAACGGATGCTTTTTTTTGTACGGAATGGAAATTATGAATTTAACAAATTTGAGCATTAATTCGGGCCAAAATTTTATTTTATACAAAATTATAAATATTTCATTCATCATATAAAAAAGGAAGAAAAAACACAATCCACAAATAGAGAAGGAAAACGATCAATACCCAGATAATGTATGTAATTTAAATAAGCAAAAGCTATCTTACATTTTGATTTTAATTATCATGGTTTTTTAAAAGACACAATACATGGAATTTTTGCTAAAGATTACGTATTTACTCACGATTTGACAACTAATTTTTTACATTTTATTTCAATATCGTGATATTTTCGCCTTCTTATGCAGTAACGGATGAAAACTTGAGGAGCCTATTGGGATTAGGCTGTATAAACAATATCCTTCAATTGTTATAAATTTCGATGTTGTTTATTGCTTACTAACGAAATATTAACAAAAGTTTGTGTCTAGTTTATTTGCAGACCTAAAATAAAATGCATGTCATTACGAAATATATTCTTTACAGATAAAATTTACCAAAATAGGTAAAACACATTTAAGTTTTTATGTAAAAGGTTTTTTTTTATCATCAAAATGCTTTTTTGTGTGAAATTTTATTGTGTTATGATTGCAATAGAGTATATTTGATATTAAAACTTGAACAATATACATTACAAGTTGAATGATACTCAATGTACACTAATGTAATCAGACTACATTACACTGTAACAGATAAAATTGATATTTATTGTAACAAAATGTAATTATCAGATCCGATTTAATGAATCGAGTATAATGTTTGTTGAAGGTTACAAATTGTATAATGTTTGTTGAAGGTTACAAATTGTAGAACCTTAAATAAGACCGAGAGCTGGAAAATACTTACCTTGAGGTTTTTCAAAAGCCGTTTCAGCTAGGTACATGTAAGTGTGTACGCAATTCCGGAAACATATTTCATTCCAAATGTAATGTATACTCATTGAACTGTCACATACATTTTTTTTTGGATAATTGAACAAAGCAAACAAATTTTATTAAAAGAAAATGAATATAATTGAAAAATCGGGTTTTAGAACACATGCTCCAGGAATGTGAGACAATCCCAATGAATCTGCACAATCAATTGTATGTCCAAATTTATAGATTTATCTGAAACTGAACGCTACTGAAAATTCTCAAACATTTATTCTATTGAAGAACTGACGTGTACTAAAATGTACTTCACATTGTTGGATTAAACACCAGACGTTTCTTTTCGTTATTACCTGATCAAGTACTGACTAGTACTTAATCAATCGTGATAGTTCGTGTACTGAACATGTACTGAACAACTGAAACATATCTTGACATTTGTCATTGCGGTTAATTCAGAACTTCAGTGTTGTTCAGTTTAAACGACCGTTACCATAGTTAAACCCATTACTAGTATATGTCTTGTCATACGGGTTGTTTTTGCAGGTAATATTTCTAGTCTTGCTCCTGCAATTTTCAAAATGACATAAAACAAATGCAAACAAGAAAATAGCTGATGAAATTACAACCAAATGGATATTTTACACATTTGAATTATATGTTCCTTAATTATCATGCTAGATACTTCTTGTCATGCTGATTACTGCATTTTGCATCTGCAATTTTAAATTTACACTTTTAACGCAGTTCATATAGTATTTAAGCCAATGGCAAGTAATGCAAAATAGGTAAAACAAAACATCATTTATTTGGCACAAACTCCTAAGCAGTCGGATAGATTTTTCACAAATTTACAGGTTAACCAATTGTGCACTGAAAGTAATTTAAAATGACCGTTTCAGTAGTAAAACTCGTTACTAGTGCTATCTACTTTTATATTTTTGACATCCCGTTTTGGTTCCATTGTACCTGAAACGTAACTGCATTTTGTTTTGTAGTTTGGGCTGTTATCTATTCAAACTGGACTAAACATGTTAATTTCAGAAATTATCTGCAACAAAATAAAGTTTCGTACTATAGTATGGTCACATAAATGTCCAAATAAGCTGGCTACTTTTCATCTTTTGAGCGATACAGGGACATGTGTTCCTCTGGCTTCAGGTATCACTCTTCCAGGAATTGTTGCAGAACATTCATTTTTATCTCAAGAATTACAAGATGAATCCTTGCCATTCAACTTTAAAATGATTTTTCTAAAACGTTAACAAAAAAAAGTCTATTTAGATAATCAACTTAATTGATTCGCGGTATGTCAGCTACTCACTTATATAACCAAACGGCAACACACGATGCGACATGTCGGTCAATAAATCAAAAGGTTAATTTTCTTCTGTAAATCTAAACGTAGATTGGATTCATGTCGCTGGAACTTGTCCACTACACTGGTTTGACGAAAACCATGGACTATGATTTCAAAGTTAATGTTAGAAAATTATTATGAAACGAACACTTTGATTATATGTATGTTCAGATACATTGTATGCTACTGCGACTGAAAATGATAAGTTCTCCAAAATATAATGATGTATTCTTCCAACCACGCTTTAACAAAAGACATTGCAAGCAAACAGATATTTCAAAATGTATAAAAACAATTACAAAGACAATAACATTAGTATTTTGTATGTCTATTTACGCAACACTTCTGTTATTTTAAAAGATGACAGGTGATTCTTACCGATGTAAGAATCACCTGTCATCTTTTAAAATAACAGAAGTGTTGCGTAAATAGACATACAAAATCAGTCATTTTTATAATAGTAATTCAACTTTAGAATTTAAAATTATATGATATTTTTTTATATATAATGCAATGCTATAATAGTTATATCTATTCAAATAGCTAGCGAAAAACTTCAAAAGATAATGGACAACAGAAATGACTGTCGAAAGTTTATACTTTGTAAGTGGACATATTTGAAAGAAAACTTTGACCCTGAACACATGCTGGACCAACTATGCAGCGCTGGATTGGTCGATGAGGACAGAAAGGAGATTATTAGAGGAGACATTCCTAGACGTGAAAAGGTGTTTTTAACACTTAGAAATATTGTTCGAAGGATTGATGGACAATCGATGTTTTCGAAACTAAAATCTATTCTAAAGAAGCAAAGCCCTTTCATTTATAAAGAATTAAAGGTCAAAGCTGTACAAAAAGAACTTGCTTGCCGGAATGAATATGGTAAGAAAAATACTTTACTTTGTTTACCATCAATAAACATTATATCGAAAATATGTCCACTTTTTACTTTATTGTGTTTATTTTTAGTATAGTGTTTTACAATTATTTGTTTTACCCTTTGGCGATGCAGTCTAACCTCCTTTAACATATGACTATAATTGTATTCTATAGGATAATTCATTATTGATTTGATCTTCCAATTGTTCTGATTCATGTTCTTATGAAGTCGAAACATGCATTTTGCTTATCAAGTCATTATACTAAACTTATACTTACTTTTTCCAGTGAATGATTTATCTGATGATACATACCGTGAACGTTCGGTTATATATTTACATATATCTAGCTATGTTAAAAGACGTAAACAATGTCAAATCATAAAATTGCAAATTGTTTAGTCTCAAAGAAAACTTGCAAGACTTCCGCAGCTATTTTCATTTGAATACAGTTGGGTGCAGACCAAACATTAAATAGAGTAAACGCACGTTAACGCCGCGTGCACATATTTCGTAAGTTGACTTTAATTTTCGCGTTCACTAGTAAAAGTACGTTAACTATAATTATGGAAATTTCTTAGGTCTCCCTGATTAAACGCCCGTTTAGGCAGTAGTAAACGGGCGCTTACTTCAAATTTTTTTTTACGTGCACTTAAAATACGGGTGTTTACTTTTCGCGTTTACTGATTGTGTAAAGTAAGAAATAAACATCGTGTTCATTTGACCATTTTTTTTTTATTAAAACGACTTTTATCTTAGTATTTTACATATATGTGTTTCAAACCAGAACAATTAAAAAAATTAATTCGAAAATATTATCTTGATTAATTACACAATAACTTTACTGGGTATCAGATTTTTCATTTTTCCTTTTGAAAATTAACATGTACAAATATCGAGGCGGATAGATAGATTATTCAACACATCGGAAAAATATTTGTATATGATTGGATATAAACATCAAGGCTTACGTTGCTTGGTTCCCCATTTTTAACAGTCTCCTCCTAAATATTACTCTATGAATTTCATAAACGGATTTTAAATCGCAATTCACCTTGTTTGACTTGGATTTACATGATTTAAGATTTTGTTTAATCAAAAATTGTACAGTGTATATATAGGGATATTGATAAGATGTAGTATATATAAATATGTACATTTGTACCACTTAGTGATTTTAGACAGACTTATCCATAACGATTATAAACGATATTTGAGACGTCCGAAAAATATACTCGTAAATTCTGAACATGAATGAAATATTTGCCCCTGGGCGTCAGGCTAGAAAACGAAATCAATCAACCGGCATGATTTATTAATTGTAATAGTACACTATTCAAAGTAGAACACTTCTCTGATGTTCATTATAAATTACATTAATCAGTCATGTCATTGTTGATTGATGCCGTTATAAAGTTTTGTTTTGAATGCAAACCATCCCGAACTACTGACTTAGTGACAGTTCATTATGCAACTATAGTGAATTCTCTAATGAAATGAAAAAAAATACATTTTTGGTCGGAGGTATTTGTTTACATTTCAATATTTTGAATAAGAAGAGAACATGCTGTCTCTATAAATTGATTTTTTTTTTGTAGTAACTTTTTTCTTATATTAATGTCATTTGTATTATACAGTCACTTCTGACCTAAAAATATAATTGATTTACTATGCAGCTATATATATTTGCATGATAAAGTGCAAATATGGTCAGTGTTGGTTGATGCGGACAAATTATTTTGTTATATAGAAAAAGTCCGAGGAAAATTCAATCGGAAAGTCCCTAATCACATGGCAAAGTCAAATGACAAAACACATAAAAAAAAGAATGGACAACAACTGTCATATTCCTGACTTGGTACAAACATTTTCAAATTTAGTAAATGGTGAATCGAGCCTTGTGTTAAAGCGCTAAACCTCTCACTTTTATGACAGTCGCATCAAATTCCGTATTTTTTTCAACGATGCGTGAACAAAACAGACATAATCGGTAAAATTGTCAAGATATGGTTACAGCAGTCATCAGTTTCAAGACCAACAAACATATACAAAAACAAAAAAGCATCTATCAAATTAAAAAACACATTCCTTGTTTCGCGTGTTGGGTTTCAGAAATACAAACTTCACAAAAAATAAAATGTGTTGTTCAATATCTATACAAACCAATTAATATTTCACATGGACATGATGGTATGTAGGGTTATAAAATCAAAAGCTATGTTAGAATTACTTACAGAAACAGACTGAGATTAAAATTTATCCAGCAGTTCTTTAGAATTTTTAAGAATCCATATATGGTTAATACTACTACGTGAATGAAACAATTTTGTCGTTTGTCATTCAAAGTATTATCATAATAAACAATAACATAATGACATATTATAGAACAATTACATAATGCCGGGATCTTTAAAAGTCACGCTATAAGAAACAAGGAAACACAAAAAAATCGCATATACAAAACACACCAGCAAAAATGAAAGATATTACAAACACATTGACGGGATGTATAAGTACCGAGCAACGCCAAATGGATATCACACAAAACAGACCAAACAGTAAAAGTAATATTAATAATTGAACCAATACAAATAAAGGAACAATATAACACGTAGTTAAGATTATAAACCACGTCAGTACGCAAAATCTATACATCAAGACCATAATGTATTATTTGTGAAGTTGATACGGAATATTTATCAACAAGGTCTTGATATCTTCCGATGAACTTTTTAAGAAAAACGACGAGACGTTCTTTGATATACCCCTTGTTCATCAACTTTCTGCTCAGACACTGGTTACGTTTAACATAGTCCGAGTAGGAGCTGCAAGCTATTGAATATCGAATAAGTTGAGAAATGTATATCCTATATGCAGGTTAAGTTGGTATATTGCTACTAAGGTTGGAGAAATTTATAATTTCAAAATTAAAATCGTCTCGTTTGTCATTAGATTCTGGTACTGAAATGACGTTGTATGTCAATAGCGAGATATAAGTCTAAAAATGAAGCGGAGGAAGCCGTGTATGTTGATTCTTTAATTTTTAATTCTGGGGGATCTATTAATGGAGCCCAATCAGAAAAGTTTATTATTTATTTATTTATGGAAAGAACATTATCAATATATCTGAATGAGAAATTAAATGAACTGGCTTCTTCGATCTTTTTGTTTTTGACAAGTGTCTGAAGGAACTTCGACTTATATGAAAAAAGGAGAGGCCGAAATGGAGAGGCGCACAGTTTGCTCCGATAAGCATACAGATAATTTGTTTGAAAAGTGTACCTCCAAATTCAACAAAAATGTTTTCATTAAACAAAACTCCAGTTTAATGATCATATTTTCCTCTGTATAGCTGGTTTCACCTTTTTTATTACTATTAACAAAATATGCCATATGGTATCCCAAAATTATATATTTATAGCGCATTCCACCATTTGTATGTTGAAAAGCATTGTGAATTATTTCTTTCAGACGATTTTTCAATTTCACATGGGTAATGGTAGCATACAGGGTTGAAAAATCTAAAGTTTTGATAGAACTGATATTTAAAAAAAAACAGATATTTGAATCCACAAATATCACTACGCGTAACCATTTCTACAGTATTTGTGAAGACCCTCTTTCACTGCGGACAGAATTTTTGTCAATCTTCTGGACAATTCTTTAGTCAAACATGCAGATGTGCCGGAAATGTACCGTTGCTTGTACGGAATTTTGTGAAGTTAAGGCATCCAATTTTATATAGACTAGACCGTTGGTTTTCCCGTTTGAATGGTTTTACACTAGTAATTTTGGGGCCCTTATAGCTCGTTGATTTGTGTGAGCCTAGGCTCCGTGTTGAAGGCCCTACATTGACCTATAATGATTTACTTTTATAAATTGTTATTTGAATGGAGAGTTGTCTCATTGGCACTCACACAACAACTTCCTATATCTATAAAGTAAGTCCACCGATTTGCCGTTCAATGTATTGTTCATTGAAGCCATGTAAGACTAGAACTCATCCTTGTCAAATTATATGTTTTTGTAGGTCGGATTACCTGAGTGCTCATTATTTACTAACTCTTTTACAAGACACTCGTAATGGTACGATTCCAAACAAAGACAATATTATTTAAAGCTTTGTCCGAAAGAACAAGAACATACTTATTGTGAAGAGATGATGGACAATTCACAGCCTCTTTGCCTCTAAAAACGGACTGTTGGTCGATCACTCACAAAGTTCGTCAACTTATGAATGCAACATTTTATCAGTGATCTGATTGTTTGCCCCATTCTGACAAAGTGTCCAGTTCAACTTCAACTTTTCTGTGGAAAGACCTGTTGGTTTTCTTCTGATTATTATACATGTAAGGTCTTTCCACTTTTCTGTGGAAAGACCTATTGTATTTGTTCTCACTATTAAGTCTTTCCGCTTTTCTGTGAAAAGACCTATTGTATTTGTCATAATTATTCATATCATTAGGTCTTTCCACCTTTCCGACAAAATCTTTTCACACAATTGTTCGTTGCAACATGTTGTAACACGTAAATTTTAGTTGAATAGGTACGTAGATATGCGTGTTTTCTCCCCTTTTATATCTAATATTAGTCGTATAGTAATATTACTCATTCACAATATAAAGTAGAGGCCTAGAGTCTTTTGATTTGAGGTCCTTGGTTTATGACCTTGGAATAAACCTCAAGGTCATTGGTAAATTTAACGTTCTAGAGTTTGACTTTTGCTTTTACCTAATATGTATACATGATAAAGCCATGGGACCGTTTTAGGTTGCAAGCAATTTGACCTTGAAAAAGCCAACCAGAAGTTGCTATTTTTTGTACTAAATTAATGTAAAAGTATATAGAACCATATATTTTTGGAAACAACCACCGGAAGTAAAATCTTTTAAACCTGAAGTAAACAATTATCTCCATTATTTATATCTTTTGGTATAGAAACTATATATTTTGGGAATCAGCATACAATAAGCTGTCATTTGACGATAAAAATTGTCATTTAAAACCAAATTTTAATATTTTTTATACCAAAATAGATTCTTTCTTATGATCAATTGGTTTTGATAATTATTATTATTAGGTCTTTCCAGTTTTCTGTGAAAAGACCTATTGTATTTGTTTTGATTACTAAGTCTTTTCACTTACCCGTGGAAATACCTATTGTATGTGTTCTGATTATCATAAGGTCTTTCCACTTTTCTGTTCATATTTTTTTTCTGTTTCCGCAATATGTCGCTTAGAAATTTCTCATATTGTATCGTATAGATTTTGCGCTTTTTACCCTGCTAAACCGAGCCATTTTTTTTGGAAGAGTTATCTCCCTATTCCCGGTTTATCATATGTGTGCATCTCCTTCGTAACAAAAAAAGGATTTAGACAAAATTTCTTTTACAAATTGTTCGTTACAACCTCAGAAATTTTGGACTTATTTGAATGGAAGATATTCGATGAAATTTTAAAGGAGTTACAGATGGGTGCGGTCCTAACCTTGACACAAGTTAACTTGGAGCAGACTTGGAGAATGTTTAAGCAGACAAGCAAGTTTACTTCATTGTTTTTGGACCAGACCTACGGTCTGCTTTTTTAGGACTGCTGCAGACCTTTCGACAAGTCTGCTCCAGACCAGACTTGTGGACAAGTCTGCTTTTGACCTTTCCTGAGGACAGGTCTGCTCCAGACCAGACTTGTGGACAAGTCTGCTTTTGACCAGTCCTGAGGACATGTCTGTTTCTGATCAGACCTGTAGACAAGCCTGCTGACAGGTTTGCTTATGACAGATTATCATGTTTAAGACTTTTCATATCAGACTTCAGCTTTAATTAAAATATGTAAACAACAATCACATTGTTTTCCCCGGATAGCAAATTTCTTTACTCGCTAGACTCTACTAGATATTATAAATATCAACAAAATTCTTTTTTTTTTATTTGATATATATCATTGTCGACGTTGTTTCTTTTTTTTATTTGATATATATCATTGTCGACGTTGTTTCGTTCCCAGTTTTTTACCTGTCCCTTCCTTAATTTTACTCTATGCATTTATACATGCATGGATATTTTATTGTTATTCAACTTGTTTGCATTGAATATACTTTTCTATTTTCCGCAGAATACTCTAACGAAAATTGTACAGTGTCGGGATACGTACGGTACGTGTGATAAAACTATCAACAATCTCGTCGAATTCGTCAGATTTGTCGAGAGATTTGTGCACTTTAATGAAATAGTTGCCACTTGACGTTTTACTACAAACAAAATCAATCAACCGACATAATAGATTAACAGTATACTATTCCCAGAAAAGAATCTCATATCTTTTTTTTTATTAAAAAGTACAAATAAATTCAGACATGTCAGTGTTGGTGGGTCTCACTACTTAGCAACAAGAAGCGACTAGAAGCGACAAGAAGAATAATTTTAGCGACAAGAAGCGACAAGAAGGCTATTTAGCGACAAGAAAACATCTTTCTTTTTTTTTATTAAAATATAAAGAAATATGCATTTCATCTTTTTTTAAATTTACGAGCAGAAATAAATTGATATTTTTTTTTATTATATTGATAGATGAAGAAATTAAACATGCTATAAAATGAAAATAAAATCACAGATTTTTCAACTTTCCTTTAAAGGATTTATTGAAACAAAAACATGAAATATTATTTTCTGTCCAACAGTATAATTCATTGTTCTTGATAGGTACTTGGATATTGCGGCCTAATAGATTTACAAATTAAAGTGCACATATGGTCAGTTTTGGTCGATGTGGTCAAATAATTGTGTTGTACAAGTCAGCATAAGGTATCAAAACTACTGAAATTTCGTTACGTACCAATTTTTTTGAATAAAAGGGGGAAATTCTGGCACCCAAAATTTATGCGAACAAAAATTAGTTGTTATTGTATAACAATATTGATGCCATTTGTATTATACATTGAATCCTGACGTAAAAAAAAAAGACCACTTTCGAGATCATCCGTCACTGGAAAAAACACGTCAATTATACGCGCCTTTATGACCTTATTGACCAGATAGAGGGGGTCGCCTGTATCCCTGCACTTTTTACGTTCATCAAGCGTCTTAGTGATCGTCATTGTGCAGGATAAACTAGAAATAATGGTTGTTCTGTAGGTACTTAATGACAATCCCCTAATTACAGCAATGCTGATTGTCAATTTTGAGAATTCAATTTGCCGAATAATTCGTACAATATAGCATTATAGTTTTCCAACCACTCGCTCAACATTGGAATGGAAGTGACGACGCCCCTAAACGCACAAATTACGTTCACTAAAACCAGAGTTTTTGACGGAAATGCATCGAACTCGAAAGTTGTCTATTGGCTGATTTACTATGCGGGTATATAGATTTACAAATTAAAGTGCACATATGGTCAGTTTTTGGTTGAAGCGGTCAAATAATTTTGTTGTACTAGTCAAGACTACTTACATTTTGTTACGTATCAATATTTTGGATAAAAGGAGGACATGCTGGCACCCTTAATTTATGCAAACAAAAATTTGTTGTTATTGTATTGCAATATTGCTGTCCATTGTAATATACGTTGAATCCTGACATAAAAAATATGGCTGATTAACTATGTGGGTATACATGGTATATTGATTACAAATTAAAGTGCACATGTGGTCAATTTTGGTTGAAGCGGTCAAATAATTTTGTTGTACAAGTCTGCATAAGGTATCAAAACTACTGAAATTTTGTTACATATCAATGTTTTGGATAAAAGGAGGACATGCTGGCACACTTAATTTATTCGAACAATTTATGTATTGTAATATTGCTGTCCATTGTTATATACATTGAATCCTGAATTGAAAAAAATGGCTGATTTACTTAGCGGGTATATAGATTCACAAATCAAAGTGCACACATGGTCAGTTTTGGTCAATGCGGTCAAATAATATTGTTGTACAAGTCAGCATGAGTTATCAATACTACTAAAATTTTGTTACTATTTTATATAAAAGGAGAACATAATATTTTTTAGAACAAAAAGGAGAACAAAATATTTTTTCTTTTCTTCCGCCTAATTTTTTTCTTGCGATAAATATTTGTTTCGCAATATGTCGCTTTGATATTTGGTATATGATATCGAACAGTTTATGCGACTTTCAAATTTACACTGCGTAACCGATCGCAGTACTTTTCTTTGATTGAGTTATCTCCCCAAACACTGTTTTCCTTGTGTCCACTACTCCTTCACAACCGTAAAAGATTACAACAAATTTATTTTAAAAAAATGCTCGTTATATCTTTCGCATGATTTGTTGTATTTTGACATAAGAGATATGAACACTCCATATGAGAGTTATTTTCCCTTATGCATTTGATATAAGTGAGATGTATTTCTATCTTGTAAACCATAAGTGAAAGGGACCTAAGATCTTTTGATTTGAGGTTCTTGGTCCAACAAAATGAAAATAAGGTCAAGGTCAAGTTCTAAATTTGGACTTTTGCTTATTTTTGCATTTTCTAAAACACTTTGAAAGGTATATATAAAAGAACAAGTGCAAAATGTTTGCTTTATTGTAATAAAGATATAATTCCTTTGGTCTGAAACAATCCAATGGCATCTTATAGGAGTTACTGTTCCTGAAATGCTCAATTATAAGGTTAATTGATTATTACTTCAACTTGGTTCATTATAAAGCCGTATGACCTTTTACAAAAGGTTGGGAGACATATGACCTTGATACATGACAACCGGAAGTGACCTTGAATAAACCGGAAGAACCCATTTTTGCACTTTTTTCATGCAAAAGTACTCTGAATTCATATATATTGTAAATTAGAAACATTAACTTATCACTCGTCCTAGAAATGACTTTCGATCGACCCGATGTGGAAATTATATCCTGATTTAAAGGCAAAAGTATAAAGAAACAATATATATTTTCGGAATCAGTGTAAAAGAAGCTATCAAATGAGACCGGAAGCGATATTTACTTCACTGGAAGTAGCAAATTATCTCCTTTATTTCACTAAAAATTATATTGAAACCACTTATGTATCGCATCAGTATTAAGTAACTAGCTTCTTTTCAAAATTTCTTTTAATGTGGAAAGACCTTCAATTGTTTTCTGAACAATTGGTTTTTAATTATTATTATAATTAGGTCTTTCCACTTTTCTGTGGAAAGACCTATTGTATTTGTTCTGATTATAATTAGGTCTTTCAACTTGTCTGTGGAAAGACCTATTGTGTTTGTTCTGATTATTAGGTCTTTCTACTTTTCTGTGGGAAGACCTATTGTTTTTCTTCTGATTATTACGTCTTTCCACTTTTCTGTGGAAAGACCTATTGTTTTTCTTCTGATTATTTTTTTTTCTTCCGCCTAATTTTGTTCTTGCGATAGATATTTGTTTCGAAATATGTCGCTTAGATATTTGGTATATGATATTGAACAGTTTATGCTGTTTTGAAATTTACCCTGTGTAACCGAAAACTTTTCTTTGTAGGAGTTATCTCCCTAAACACTGTTTTCCTTGTGTCCACTACTCCTATCCAACGGTAAAAGGTTACGACAAATCTATTTAATAAAATTGCTCGTTATATCCTTCGCATGATTTGTCCACTTTTGACCGAAGTAATATGAATGCTCCATATGAGAGTTATCTCCCCTAATGCATTTGATATAAGTGATATGCATTTCTTTCTTGTTAACCATAAGTGAAAGAGACCTAAGATCTTTTGATTTGAGGTCCTTATTAAAAAAAATGAAAATTAGGTCAAGGTCAAATGTCAAGGTCATAATCTAATTTTAGAATTTGGCTTATTTTTACCTATTTTGAAAAACTGTATAAGATATCAACAAACTATATTTACTAAATTGTTAGTTGCGACATGTAACACAAAAATTTTGATTGCAAGGGTACGTTGAAAGTAAAAGGGAGTTTCTTGATCTCGAGGTCATAGCTTAATTTTACGTTCTAGATTTTGACCTTTGATGTTACCTCATGTGTATACATGTTAAAGCCATGAGACTTTTGGCAAATGGTATCAAACCATTTAACCTTGAAAAAACAACCGGAAGTGACCTTGTGTAAACCGGAAGTAGCTATTTATTGTACTTTATTAATATAAAAGTATATAGAACCAGATATTTTTGGAATCAGTGTCAAGTAAATATCCAAATATTATCGGAAATATCATTTTTCAAACCGGAAGTAACTAATTATCTCCCTTACTTGAAAAAAAATATTGTATAGAAACCATATATTTTTGGAATCAGAGAACAATAATATAAGCTATCATCTGACGACTGAAATGACATTTTAAACTTAATTATACAACTTTCATATTAAAATACATTGTTTTTGAAGGAAAGACCTTCTCAATAATTGGTTTTTAATTTTAATTTTTTTTTTCTTCCGCCAATTTGTGTTTTTGTGATACATGTTTGTTTCGCAATATATCGCTTTATTATTTCTCACATTGTATCGTATAGTTTATGCGCTTATAAATTTACCCTGCTAAGCCGAACCATTTTCTTTGTAAAAGTTATCTCCCTATTCACTGTTTATCATCAGAGTGCATCTCCTTCGTAACAAAAAAAGATATCGACAAAATTCTTTTTACAAATTGTTCGGTACAACCATCAGGAAATTTTGGCTTATTTGGATCGGAGCGATTCGATGATATTTTTAGGAGTTATCTACCTTTACAAAATGAATTTGTCAAATATTAACCATTTAACCCTGGAAAGTTTTTATTTGAGGCTCCTAAGTCCTAACTTATTAAATTAGGTCAAGGTGAAAAGTCAAGGCCAAGTTCTAAATATTGACTTTTCCTTGTTTTGAGATTTTCTCCGACACTTTAAAAGATATACATTAAAGAACAAGTGCAAAATGTTTGGTTTATTGTAATGAAGATATTTTACATTTTGTCTGATAAAAAAAAAATGGCATCTTATAGGAGTTAGTCCCCCTGAAATGGCTCAATATAAGGTTATTTGATTATAACTTAAACTAGGTATATTATAAAGACATATGACATTGTACAAAAGGTTAGATGACATATGACCTTGAAAAATGACAACCGGAAGTGATCTTGAGAAAACCGTAAATATATTTTGTAATTTAAATCCATTAACTGATCACTAAAGACTAGAAGTGTGTTTCTGTAAGTAGGAAGTGGTCAATATATCCGGGTTATCAGGCAAAAGTATATAAAACTATATATTTTTGGAATCAGTATGAAACAAGCTATCAATTGAGACCGAAAGTAACATTTTCTTAACCGGAAGTAACTAATTATCTCCGTTGGTTTGCTTTAAAGCATATCAAAGCCATTTAAATCAGTCTAAAGAAACTAACTTCTTTTAAAAATTTGATGTGGAAAGACCTTCAATTGTTCTCGAGCTCTGAACATTTGGCTTTTAATTTATTTTTTTCTTCCGCCGAATTTAGTTCTAGGAATAAATGTTTGTTTCTCAATATGTCACTTATAAATTTCTCATAATGTATTGCATAGTTAATGCATTTTTAAATTTCACCCTGCAAAGATGATCAGCTTTATTTGTAAGAGTTATCTCCCTGTTCACTGTTTATCATATGTGTGCATCTTTTTGGCAACGAAAAAAAAAATCAACAAAATTTCTTCCACAAATTGTTCGTTATATCTACAGGAAATTTTAGCTAATTCGAATCGTAGCTATTAGATGAAATTTTATATGAGTTATCTACCTTTACCGTATAACCCTGGATTGTTTCTATTTGAGGCCACTAGGTCCTCACTTAGAAAATTAGGTCAAAGGTCAAAGGTCAAGTTCAAGTTCTAAATTTAGACTTTTCCTGGTTTTTGCATTTTCTTCAACACTTTTAAAGATAAATATAAAAAAACAAGTGTAAAATGTTTGCTTTAGTGAAATGAAATTATGTTACATTCGGTCTGAAACAATCAATGACATCTTATGGGAGTTAGTGCCCAATTTCTAAGTATAAAGTTAATTGATTATTACTTCAAATTGGTTCATTATAAAGCCATATGACCTTTAACAAAATGCTAGCTGACATATAACCTTGAAAAGGGACAACCGGAAATGTCCTTGAAAAAAACG
This sequence comes from Mytilus edulis, assembly GCF_963676685.1. NCBI lineage: Eukaryota > Metazoa > Mollusca > Bivalvia > Mytilida > Mytilidae > Mytilus > Mytilus edulis. The sequence continues at coordinate 77,610,388 of NC_092353.1, read as the reverse complement.
AAGGTAACCAGTTTTGCTCTTTTTTATGAAAAAGTTCCCGGAATCAATATATTTTGTATTTAAAAGACATTAACCTATCACTAATGACTAGAAGCGACTTTCGAATTTCCCTACTTTTTCGATATTTAACATCAATTCTCTGTAATAATAGACCAAATATGAAAAATTTTGGCCAGATTTTTTTTTCGATTACTTTTTTTTAAGTTGAAATGGTCCAAACTAACAGTCAAATTGAAAATAAATAAATAAAAAAAATCTGTATAGTCTGGTTGCCATGGAAACAACGTGACATCAAATGTATATATTAGTATAGCAAGGAGAAATGGCTAACATTGTATTTTATGGTGAAAATGAGATAAAGCATAACATTTTTTGTTATTTGCATTGGTATAAGAGACCATTTCAATCATTTAAACTGCTAACTGACACATTTTTCGAATAAAAACAGTTTTTTGATACATAAGGTGGTCCACTTAACACAAAAATCGGCATGATTTTTGCCGATTTTTGGCAATTTGAACACCTGATTTTACCGAAAACGCAGAAATCCTCACATAAAAGACTATAAAATATAAAATTATGTATGTTTTGTCAAAAAAATAGTGCAAACAAATTCTTGGGTAAATGTTGCAGAAAGTTGCCAATAGAGGAATTCTAGTCATTGTAATTTACCCTGAAATTCCCCCCTTTTTAGGCTCTATTTGTAAATAAATATGTCATATGAATATTTTCATGATAAAATAGTCCGTTCTTATGAAAAAATTTATTATTAGATGTATTGAGGGTAATTATATCATATAACATATTCCAGCAATTTAAAATTTCATGCTCAAACTAATTTGGGTGTAATTTTGAAAAAATGAGTTATTTCCCCTTTTTGAAAATCTTCGTTCAAGAAATAGAAAAAAAACTATATTCCACACATAGTGACATACTAATTATAAATGTTGCCTGTCCATTTTTAAAACAATTTTCGGACATAATTTGTGACATTTACGACACTGAAATATCAAGAGCTATCTGCCCAGTAATTTTCAGATGAATTGGATAACCGGTTGTTGGGTTGCTGCCCCTGAATTGGTCACTTTTAGGAAATTTTGCCGTTTTTTGGGTATTATCTTGAATATTATTATAGATAGAGATAATCTGTAAACAGCAATAATGTTCAGCAAAGAGAGATCTACAAATAAGTCAGGAAGACTAAAATGGTCAGTTGACATCTTAAGGAGTTATTGCCCTTTTTAGTAATTTTTGACCAATTTTTACCAATTTTTCGTAATTTTTTGTAATCTTATACAAAAGTCTTCTCCTCTAAAACTACTAGGCTAAATTTAACCAATCTTAGCCACAGTAATTATTAGGGTATCTAGTTTGAAAAATGTGTGCGATGACCCATTCAACCAACCAAGATGGCTGCCATGGCTAAAAATAGAACATAGGGGTAAAATGTAGATTTTGGCTTATAACTCTGAAACTAAAGCATTTAGAGCAAATCTGACAGAATCAAATTGTTTATCAAGTCAATTTCTTTCTGACTAAAATTTTCAGATGAATTGGTTAACTAGTTGTTGGGTTGCTCTGCGGAGAGAACGTCTCGTCTTTTTTTCTGAAAAAAAAAAGTTCATCGGAAGATATCAAGACCTTTTTAAAACATATTCCGTATCACCTTCACAAATAATACATGGTTGTCTTCATGTATAGATTCTGCGTACTGACGTTGTTTATAATCATAACTACGTGTTATATGTGTCTTTGTTTAATTATAAATATAACTTTTACTCTTTGACCTGTTTTTTCCATTTGACGTGACTCAATACTTATCTTATCGACCCGTAAATGTGTTTGTATTATCTTTCATTTTTAGCTGGTGTGTGTTTGTATATGCGATTTTTTGTGTTTCCTTGTTTCTTATAACGTGACTCTGTACTTTTAAAAATCCCGGCGTGATGTCATTGTTCTATTATACGTCTTTATGTTATTTTTCATTATTAATTTGATAATACTGTAAACGACAAACGACAAAATTATCTGATTCACGTATAAATCATATATGGATTCTTCAAAAATTCTTAAGAACTGCTGGATAATTTTGAAGCTCGGTCTGTTTCTGTAATTAATTCTAACATAACTTTTGATTTTATAACCCTGTATAATACCATTCTCCGTGTTAAATTGTAATTGTTTTGTATAGACATTGAACGACAAAATTTATTTTTTGTTACGTCTGCATTTTCTGGCGCCCAACACGTGAAACAAGGAATTTTTTTTTAATTTGATAGATGCTGTTTGTGTTTTTTGAATACGTGTGTTTGTCTTAAGATTGTAACACAGTGGTGACCGCTGTAACCATATTTTGACTATTTGACCGATTATTTCTGTTTTGTTCACGCATCGTTGTAAAAATAACGGAATTTGATGCGACTGTCATAAAAGTGAGAGTTTTAGCGCTATAAAACCAGGTTCAATCCACCATTTTCTACATTTGAAAATGCCTGTACCAAGTTTGTGATTTTACTTTTTTCATATCATAATATACACATGGAAAAAAGTATTGCAACACCAAATTGAAATTCATATTATAAATCACTATTTATTTTTTTGTTAAATAATTTGTTGAAATAGAACTAGTTAAACATTTTTTGAATATCACCTGTGTTTAATCAATAAATATCGACTTTATCGGTTCTTATCTGCACATGCAGCTTCTGTACTCGTAAACACAGATGTTTTTATCCTCATTTTTTTCAACACTTAAAATAACAAAGTTTATAAATTTATGTTATTGACATCTTGTAATTGGCTATCCACAACTCATAACTGCAGCAAGATGGCAGATATCCAGCATGAGGAAAGCAGCTATGTCGCTGTGATAATTGCACGTATTGTTGGTCATCACCATTCCACTATAAGTCGTTTTGAGAATAAAAATCAGGCAAGAAACGATGTTAAAGACCTTCCGAGGTCAAGATGACCCCTATAAGATCAGCTAGGGAAAATAAAGCATAATGAAGGTTGGTCAGAAGGAAACCCATTGCAAACAATACAATCCTAAAGAGAGAATGATGACCATACAGGAGCCTTTAAACAAGAACTGTTCGAGATTGGCTCATCGCTACTGGTTATCGTGCAATAATACCATTTCGGGGACCTTTGCCTACGAACAGACACACAGATGCCCGTATCCAATATAGTGTAGAGCTCGCCAAAGTTGGAAATTAGCGTCGTGGAGGAAGATTCATTGTTCCAATGGAATTCGGGTTATCTTCCTTGGCCCAATCGTAGCCCGAATTTGAACCATATCGAGCATATATGGGACACTATTTGGCGTAAAGTGCATGAAAGGACACCACAGTTCAAACAAGTCATGAAATACACAATACCCTTCGTCAAGAATCGTTACTGCTAGCTTAGCAACAAATTAGTTGACTTATGGCAGGAATCAGAAGACGTTAAGATGCGGTTATCCGTTTGAATGGAGGATGCGCACAAAGTACTAATTCTTTGGCGTATAACGATCAACCATGATGTGAATATTCATCTAAAGATTAATTTTGAAATGTCTGACATTGTAAAGTTCGACTACAGTAAAAGTTGTAAAATGCATTTTTTTGTACAAAAAACACTTCATTTTGTTATAAAAAATTTGGTTAGATGAAACTGTTTTATTTCATACATTTTTTGTTCGTTTTAAAGCCAATGTTATCATTAACTACGTTTCAATATTATTTTATAAATATTTTATCATATTCTATCCCAAATAAGAGACTGATTTTTCAAGTTTTAAAAAATCAAGGTGTTGCAATACTTTTTTCCATGTGTATACATTGTTTTCGGTTGAAAGACCTTCAATAAGAGCAGACTTATTTTTAATAATTAATAATATTATTTTTTTTCTTCCGCCACTTTTTTTCCGACGGTGCTTTTCCGTTTTCAAGATGTCACTTAGATTTTTTGCATTTGATATCGAACTGTCATTGCTGCTTCGAAACTGATCCTGTTCAACAGAAATCTGTTTAATGTAAGAGTTATCTCCCCAAACACTGTTTTTCTTGTGTACAAATCCCCTTCGCAACTGTCAAAAATTACGACAAAATTATTTCACCAATTTGCTAGTTATATTCTCAGGATCTTAAAAATATATTTTTTACCGAAGCGGTAATAGAGACCGAGGGTCTTTTGATTTGAGGTTCTTCGTAAAAAAAAAGAGGTTCAAGGCAAAGATCAAGATCACTGAAAAGTTTTGATTTTGACTTATTTTCACCTCTTTTCTAACACCATGTAAGATATCGAGAACAAGTTTTCACCTAATTGTTAGTTGATAAATGTCGTAACACAAACATATTGATTAAAAGTGCACGCTTACATCAAATAACAGTTTTCTCCCCTTTTGTACTTAAAATTAACGAAACATAATTAAGACGTACAAAATGTAGGGTTTTTGATTAGAGGTCCTTGGTTGATGACTTGAAATTGAGCTCAAGGTCATAGGTTAATTTTACGTTCTAGATTTTGACTTTTTGTTTAACCTCATTTGACACTTGATAGTCATGGGACTTTTTGCATTAGGTTTCAAGTCATTTAATCTGAAGAAAAAAAAACCGGAAGTGACCTTTTGTAAACCAGAAGAAGCTGTTTTTTGTACTTTATCAATATAAAAATGTATAAAACAAAATATTATTGGGATCAGTGTCAAGTAAACATTCAAATATTACCAAAAATAACATTGTTCAAACCGGAAGTAACAGATTATGTTCCTTATTTATATATATATACTTATAATATTGTACAGAAACCATATATTGTGGGAATCAGCGTACAATACGCTTTCATTTTACGATGGAATTTATATTTTAAACCAAATTTTACTATTTTCATATCAAAATACATGTTGTATGTTGGAAAGACCCTCAATCGTTCTCTGAAAAATTGGTTTTTAATTACAGCATACATTGCTTTAATCGCCTGGTCACGTAGATATTTTCTGGAGGAAAAAAATGAGCCTCTCCTAGAAAATATAATACCCAGATAATTATAGCTAATGACTATCTCAATTTCATTTCCATCTATATTAGATATCAAGTTTCTATGTATTCTACCTTTTGAGAATATCATAATGTTTGTTCCATTTGGATTAATCGTCAATTTCTATTGTTTACAATACTCTGAAAATTTGTCCAACATGCATTATAAATCATGGCTAGATTCTGCAAGTAGTTTCATCAGCATAAATTAACAGAAAACATTTAAAATATACAACAAGTTTGTTGTCATTTGTTTTGTCCGATCCCGGGATGACAGTTAGTTTAACCGGTTGAATCCAAAATGCATAAAAAAAGCACAAAGATCTTCAATCACATCTTTATTAGATGTCAATAGGTAAGAAATACAAAAGACAAAATAAAAACAAGCTTTAGTAATTTTACAAACACATATGTAGTCAAAAATACAATTTTCAATACAATAACAAAAAATTGTTAACAGAAATTTATGACACAAATGGCGTTCCATAGAAAAATTTAATCGAAAAGGGGGACACTTTACAAAGCAAATATACACGTTTAGATGGCGTTACAGTCCAAATACTTACACAAAAAGTGCATTGGACTACTATAAAATGTATTTAGCTTGCTAAAATGCCTGATAACTGATACAATGTAAGATAATCAAAATCTGATATTTGAAAAGGCTTTTACGTGAAATTACTTTAAATCGTCATAGAAATCATTATGGAACTAACGGTACATATCAAAATATACATAATAATAAAAAAATGGCATAACTTACAGTGTTGTTGACAATTATACGATAAAATTGATCCAAAATTCTCAAGCGAATAATCATGCGTTGTGGTGATAAAGGGAGATAATCACATAACAAGTATCTATTGAAAGCATGTAAAAATGTTCCAGAACATCATAATCTTTTGTTACAGACTGAATTATTTCAATATTAGAATTTTTGTAAATCATTTAGATCCCCCTGTATAACTCCTGTTTCACAAGCAAATATATCAGAAACTTACGAATTATTAACACATTTTGATATCATCATACATGTTTTTAATACTTTGTAGAAATTTTTCTTTTACATGGTTTAATGAGTTCCGATGAATAAAATCAAAAGCTTTCTCGAAGTCGACAAACCCATCATACAGTTTCTTCTTTTTCACCCGTTATAATTCAAATAAAGCATATCATAAAAAAAACATGATACATTGTGGAATCTTGCCGGAAACCTGCTTGTTTTTATTAAAGAAGGCTCGAGGGTATAAAAAAAATCAGCAAATATTGAATTTTGAATATTTGGCAAAAACTAAGGATTTTCTTATCCCAAGCATAGATTACCTTAACCGTATTTGGCACAACTTTTTGGAATTAAGAATCCTCAGAACTCTTCAACTTTGAACTTGTCTGGCTTTATAAATATTTTGTTATGAGCGCCACTGGTGAGTTTTAAGTAGACGAAACGCGCGTCTGGCGTACTAAATTATAGTTTTGGTACTTTTAATAGCTATTTACACCACTGGGTCGATGCCACTACTTGTGGACGTTTCGTTCCAAAGGGGGTTTCATCAGCCTAGCAGTCAAAACTTCGGTGTTGACATGAATATGAATAATATGGTCATTTTTATAAATTTTCGGTTTATAAAACTTTAAATTTTTGGAAAAACGTAGGATTTTCTTATCCCAGGCATAGATGACTTTAGGTTAAATTTGTATTTGTCTGGCATTATAAATATTTTGATATTAGCGTCACTGGTGAGTCTGTAGACGAACCGCCAGTCTGGCGTACTAAATTATAATCCTGGTATATTTGATAACTATTTACACCACTGGATCGATGACACTACTGGTGGACGTTTCGTCCCGGAGGGTATCACCAGCCCATTTTTCAAAACGTCGGTGTTGGAATGAATATTAATAATGTGGTCATTTTTATAAATTTCCGGTTAACAAAACTTTGATTTTTTTGACAAACTAAGTATTTTCTTATCCCAAGCATAGATACGCTAGCCGTATTTGGCACAACTTTTTTGAATTTTGGATCCCAAATGCTCTTCAAGTTTGTTCTTATCTGGCTTTATAAATATTTTGGTATGAGCGTCACTTTGAGTTTATGTAGATGAAACGGGCGTCTGGCTTACTAAATTATAATCCTGGTATCTTTGATAACTTTTTACACCACTGGGTCGATGCCACTGCTGGTGAACGTTTCGTCCCTGAGAGTATCACCATCCCAGTATTCAAAACTTTGGTGTTGACATGAATATCAGTAATGTGGTCATTTTATAAATTTCCGGTTTACAAAACTTTGAATATTTTGAAAAACTAATGATTTTTTTCATCCCAGGCAAAGATTACCTTAACCGTAAATATTTTGATATGAGCGTCACTGATGAGTCTAATGTAGACGAAACGCGCGTTTTGCGTACTAAATTACAATCCTGGTACCTTTGATAACAATTTGAAACTTGTTTTTTTCATTACAAATTTTATTAATTACACTATTAGTTGTTACTTTATGATATGGTACAAAAACCAACAAAAAAATCAATTCGATTTTGCCCCAGATGACTTTTGAAATGTTTAAATCATTCAAAAAGTTCCAAATTATCACCCTTTGTTGAAAATAATGCCGTTATGTTGCATTAAAATTGAAATATCTTTTTTAACTCATCGGTGACATGTTTTTATTATGTTTTCCAAATAAGCCGAACTTAATCTAGACTATTGTAACTTTTAAGCGATTTTTGTAATTTTTTATTTCGATATTACCTTTTTTTCTCCTATTAGTTCAACAGAAAAAAGTGCCTAAAGAAAAAAGCATGCTTCTTTTGCAGGCAGATTGTGAGCTTAATTGAAAGGTGACCTCATATTTTCATTTAATTTTTCTATTAGGTTTAGGATAAAGTAAATTTATAGAAATAAATAGCGAAATCCTATATATTAGAAAAAAACGTTGATCTATATCCTTAAGATGTTATAATTTTCAATAAAATCCCCAAGTCTATCGTTAAGAATTGACGTCCAAGACTTTCCGTAGACAAGACAAAAGTGTGATCGGCCTATTATTTTATGGTGTCTAATGTACTACCCTTATTTTTGAAAAGAGGTATTACATTTCCAATAAGAAGGCCTCGGGCAAGATTCCCGTATCAAATACAAGATTAAATAAATGTACGTAAATATCAACCATACATTCAGGAGAAGAAGCAAAAAAATCACTTAGCTCTTGGTCATCACCCGGTGATTTTTTATTTTTAGCCTTTTTCACAGCTTTCAAAAGTTCATCCTCGGTTATTGGACAATTCAAACTTTCATTCACCGTATCAGAATTTATATCTTTTTCTATCAAAAACTCATTTTCGAACTTATTTTTGTTTGTATGATTGTCAATTAGACATCTCTTCACAAGAAACCAAATGAAACAAAAATTAAATAATATAGTAGACCGTACAGTTGATTTGTATTTGACATCATGTGAAATTCTTTTTAATCGGAAAGTGTTATAGATTACTTCGTAAAAATGTTTGTTTTTGTTTTGTTTTCAGAAATCAAACAATTACAACTTCATGTACAACAATTGGAGACTGATTTAGAGAAGGCATTTGATCCAAACTACATTGACAATTTGGTGGAATTTAATGTGTTCGATGTTGATGACCATGAAATGATTTGGGATGTTTTACGTCGCAAAAAGGGAGGGGCAAAATGTTTTTATGAAAAGATATCAGATATTGAATACATTGAAAGAGGATCTATTGATTTTCTAGCAGAATGTTTGATCAGCAGTAAATACAAGCCGAATGACAGACAATACCTGGCGAGATTGTTGTTGTCAGAACAGATGCCAGAACAAGGTAACCTGTCGCTTACAGTTCAAATCCCGGCACGGAAAGAATAAAATTTGGCTTCCGCATCACAACTACTTAGAGTCTGAAAATACCATATTTTGCGCAATCAGACTCGACTCAGTGTCAAACATTTTCAAAAAGTCTCGACTTAGTTAGACTAGTCTCCAGCAGTCTTGATCATTATCAATCATTTTCGACCAGTCTTGACTCAGTACCGACTAGTCTTGACTCAGTCTCTACCTGTCTAGACTCAGTCTTAAAATTTAAAATAAGTTTCGACTGGTCTGAATTAGCCCATCTTACTCATGTTGATATTACAAAATTTCAGGTTATTTAGTAGTTTGGTAGTTGATAGCAAATAATATCGGTATTCAGTTGTTAAATAACAGCAGATGAACACGACATTGATTATGAATTACGATGTTTTACGGCAGCACATACTTCTTTACATTATTTGGAACAATACTGGATTTTTTTTAATTTTTTTGTGGGTAACAATTTCGTGGATTGCAAAAAATGTAGCATTTTGGTGAATATTCGATTTCATTGATTTGCCAAGGTCTAAACACAACCTTAGGAAAAATGTGTACATTGTAGTTCATAAAACATTTGTATTCGTTGTTAATTTTTACAAAGAAAAATGGTATATATATATATATATATGCGTTTTGTTTAAATATACTTTTTCACTTTTTGGGTCTTTTGGAAAATGTTGTTTGTGCTGTATTTAGACCCTTCTACAACGAAATTTGTTTTACATGCAGACGTATAAAAATTGCGGTTTTTATCCAACGCAATCATAGGTTTGAACGTAGTTTTCAATTTAGACTCGTTTATATTTTTCGTTTGGGCTTGTATCATATTTTCCCTCCGGTTGATATGATCCGTTCATCCTATATTGACTCTTAAAATTCAAGAGTCTATCTAAAAATGAGGGTACATTTTATATGGCGTCCCAGATACCGTTTCGATCCCTAACATCACTGAAGAGACATTAATTGTCGAAATCCGGATCTGGTGTACCAAAAGAATATTGACACCGGATCTGGTGTACCAAAAGAATATTGACACCTTATGTTTGTGGCATAACATCGTGGCCACAAGTTAATTGTTTTCTTTTAAGTATTAAATTTATATTAAGATCAATTTTGTTACATCTTGTGATCAATTTTATTTGGTAATCGCCATTGGCAGTTTGCAGCGTTAAAGAACATCAGTTGTTCGACCTGTTAGTCAAATGCGTTCTGTTTAAATACCCTTTTTACCTTTATGGTCTTTTGGAAAATGTTGTTTGTGCTGTATTTAGACCCTTCTACAACGAAATTTGTTTTACATGCACACATTTACGTGATATAAAAATAGCGGTTTTTATCCAACGCAATCATAGGTTTGAACGTAGTTTTCAATTTAGACTCGTATATATATATATATATATATATACAACTCGTCTAAACATCAACCCATGTTGAAGTTTTAGGCGTTTATATATTTACAAATAAGTGGTCAGAATACAGAATTGACGGCTTATCTTAAATAAAACTCTATATCGTTTATACACATTTTACCAAAAAAAATATTTAGCTGATTCTTAAAAAAAGTATATTCTTTCATTTACAAAGTGATCAGTAAGTCGATGTTTAAATGGAATAAAAAAATCTATCTACTTAATATGTGCCGTTATTGAACCAAATATCATTTAAACCATGTGTATATAATTAAAGGCAATAATAGCATACCACTGTTCAATAGTCATAATTCGATTAAGCAAAAACGAATCCGCGTTACCACTTCAAACCGATGTAAATCTGGAAGGGTCTCATCTTTGAACATTTAAGGTTTAATGATTCTTGCGGCAAAATACTAATGTTTGAACTATTTCAACCTTAACTCAATCATGATCAGAAAAGAAGGTAAAACATTTCAGTATGTGCACTATTGTTCATATTTTTAGTCTTAACGTGATTTCTATGGTACGTTTAGAGTCAGCTAAATACAATAAGCATAGCAAAATTGTTGAGTACACTTCAAGAAAACACAAAAGTATTTAAGTAAAATTGAACATCAAATCATTTGTGTTTTGCTGGTGTAAACATTCTATAGGTGGTATTTAGTTCAAATGTCAATGTCAGTGTATTTACATGAGTGAATATATATTAGCAATTAAGTTTTGAGAGCTGTGTTTATATGTTTTGATAATAAATATAGAATTGATTATCTGCACTTGTAGTGAAAAACAGAACAAAGATTAATATAGAATCTAAAACAGAGACACTTTGTTCAAAGAATACAGGTACGTGAAACAGAATAAATATGTTTATTCATAAAATAGGTATTACAAAGGGACATGCCAAATTCATCAGTAAAGAAAATCAACACCAACATGGCAAAAAGCCACAAAAAAAGGGTTTACAAACATTTTCACAAAAAACTACTACTATGAAAATAGAGTCAGCAATACAATCCAACCAAAAGCAAAAGAACATGACTGTGTGAACGTGACGCAAGTCTACGGTTCACAAATTTAAACGTTTATGATTAGGATTTGTTTTGAATAACAGGTATCAACTTTTATGTATGATCCTATCAACACATGTATTTTCTTATAAGATGAGAGTCATTTTATTTGAAAGTCTATAATATTACTATGCTTATAATTCTTAATAATTTCGTAATGTGGACTTTTTAGTGAAAAATGATTCCGAGTGTTTAAATTGTAGATACCTTTACAAATGGGTCATTAACATTAGTATTTGAACAGGACAACAAGGAAAACCTTGAAAATGAAACATTAAAACATGCAAAACGCTCCACATTTAAGGAAATTGATGGTGTGCAATCGATCCCTGAAGATACAAAACGATCATCAGTAATTATTCATTTGCAATCTGACGGAGAAAACGTAAAATTTATAGTTGAGAAAAGCATTGTAAATGGAGATTTGACCACCTTTCTTATGAATCTTCTGGATGACGAAAACATAAAGATGCATATGTCTCCAGAAAAAAAATACAAACTTTCAGTCAGCTTACACTCAAAAGACCAACAGCCAGGTTCATGTTTAGGTATGTATTGCTGACAGTTATAAACTTCATTTGATTTTAAAGATTTTTTTCATTTGTAATTGTTTTTTCTAGTTTAAAGGTTTTTCTTTGATTACTGAACAAATTAAACTAATTTATATTTTCCGGCACTTTAAAAACTAAAAACATGACCTGGGTAACAAAATTCATAACGCTCTACACAAATAACACATATTAGTGAGTACCGTATTAATAGTTATCAAAAGTACCAGGATTATAATTTTATACGCCAGACGCGCGTTTCGACTACATAAAACTCATCAGTGACGCTCAGATCAAAATAGTTAAAAAGCCAAACTAATACAAAGTTGAAGAGCATTGAGGACCCAAAATTCCCAAAAGTTGTGCCAAATACGGCTAAGGTAATCTACTCCTGGGGTAAGAAAATCCTTAGCTTTTCGAAAAATTCAAAAGGTTTGGAAACAGAAAATTTATAAAAATGACCATATAATTGATATGCATGTCCACACCGAAGTGCTGACTACTGGGCTGGTGATACCCTCGGGGACGAAACGTCCACCAGCAGTGGCATCGACCCAGTGGTGTAAATAGTTATCAAAAGTACCAGGATTATAATTTTATACGCTAGCCGCGTGTTTCGTCTACATAAAACTCATCAGTGACGCTCAGATCAAAATAGTTAAAAAGCCAAACAAATACAAAGTTGAAGAGCATTGAGCCCCAAAATTCCCAAAAGTTGTGCCAAATACGGCTAAGGTAATCTACTCCTGGGGTAAGAAAATCCTTAGCTTTTCGAAAAATTCTTAATTAAAATTAACCACTATTTAACAATTTAAAGGTTTTTTTCGCAAATTGAAATAGTTTCAAGCAGAGTCTTTTAACCTAAAGGATTCTACAAACATCAAGTGGAAAACGTTATGTTCATTCTATGATATATATCGTAAACAAAAAAGGGATATTACATTTTTTTCTTAAAAAACGTATTATCGGCTATGTACATTTTCTATTTAATCTGACTACCGTATACGTTTGATGATCATCTACAGGTATTGATACTGGATAATATAAGGTAATGAATGCATGCTTTTCAGTGCAGTGACGCCAGTAGTTCATCAACTTTAATTCCTCAATGAAAGGAATGCGATTTCATGCAGTCAACCGAACAACTATGATAAGGTTTTATAGATTTCAAAATAGTTTACCATATATTTGTTCATGACCTTTTCCACAGTTGATTCCTCAATGCTTTTATTTTTGTTGTGTTTCTATTGTACTATAAACCATGGGTTAATTCTATTGAGTATATGTAATGATTGTACGCTGTTTATATCTGTCATTTTGAACGAGTGTTGAATACAATGGAGTATTATAGATAAATGGAGAATGTGGTATGAGTGCCAATGAGACAACTCTCCATCCTAGTCACAATTTATAAAAGTAAACCATTATAGGTCAAAGTACGGCATTCAACACGGATCCTTGGGTCACATTGAACAGCAAGATATAGAGGGCTCCAATAATTACTACTGTAAAACCATTCAAACAGGAAAACCAATGGTCTAATCAATACAAACACGAGAAAAGAGAAGCACTTATTTCTCTAAATTATTTCACTTTCAAATGTACTACATTTCCTTTTATCATAATTAGGTTTAAAAACTTACTAATATTCATTAGAACCATTCAGAACTTTGATGTTTCGTTGGTTTTTTTTTTTTTTTTTTTTACTTTCATATAAAAAGAAGACCCGAAAATGAGAATCATTAAGGCCAACAGAAAACTTTTAGAGGAAGAATATGATCCAATGCCGCTATTGAAAGCTGTCTTTGTTGGAAATCTTGAAAAATACAAAAGTACCGAGAACCTCTCACCTGAAGACGTTGTAGACTTTAAGCAGCGATTTAGGGAAATCAACAAAATACCCGAGAGACGTAAACGAGTAAAGCAATTTATGAATATTGCAGAAGACACGATTGAAGCAGATAAGCTTTGGGAACTGATTGAGGATACTGCAAACACTTTTTGTATGAAGACAATGAGAGATGATCTGAATTCAGGTATTGCTTTAAGAAATTAGTCTAATACATATTCATTCGCTTTTTCTGAATACCAATAAGTTAAGAATTACTAGAGGCAACTTTTACTTTTTTCACCCGAAACATATGAGCATGAACTGTTTTTGAAATGAAAAAGAATATGCAGCGATGAATGAAAATATATTCGACGTCTATTAATATCGTACTACGAGAACTAGATGTGTAAAATTTTGACTTATATATCATTTGCTCTTCATGTTTTTATATTTTTTTTTATTTCGCTTGCGCTGCATGGTGAAAGAAATAAAGAAATACAGAAATACGAGGCATTCGTCCGTTCATCGTTCCGTCTTGTAGGGGTTAATAGTACACTTTGTGTTGCATATTGATGATATTTATATTCAAGATTGATTCTAGTAATGTCTTGTGCCAATATCATATAATGTTTATGTCATTGTGAGCACTCTCAAACTTTTAATTTTACTGTAACTTATATCAAATGTTTATAGCAGTAGGGCATTGTCCGAGTTTGATGATCAGCAATGATCAACTACTTAATATACACATTTTATATTCCTTAGAGTTAGAAATCATATCAAAAAAGGTTTGTTCCATTTTTTTCCAAATGTTAAAAGAGTATAAATCTTCTTTTTTATATATAAAGGCAACAGCAGTATACCGCTGTTCAAAAGTTATAAATCGATTGAGAGAAACCAATGTTTAAATGTTTATGGACTAGCAATTTGACTAAAAGAGGGACGAAAGATACCAAAAGGACAGTCAAACTCATAAATCTAAAACAAACTGACAACGCCATGGCTAAAAATGAAAAAGACACACAGACAAACAATTGTACACATGACACAACATAGAAAACTAAAGAATAAACAACACGCACCCCATAAAAAAAATAGGGGTGATCTCAGGTGCTCCGGAAGGGTTAGCAGATCCTGCTCCATAATGTGGCACCCGTCGTGTTGTTTATGTGATTACAAATCCGGTAAATAGTCTAATTATGTAGGTCACATCATGAAAGAGAAGGGGATTGTAGTTACGACGATAGGAACATATCCGATATCATTTGTGAAACGGTTATTCCATAACGGTCAATCAACTCGTGATGGCGTCCGTAAAATTTGACTAAACTAGTGTTATTTTCTAAAAATGAACAGGAGACATATTTATCAATAAATTTTACTACATCTTCATTTGAATCGCTTTCATATGTTGGCGCATTTTTATCCTGGTCAAGATATGAATGCGTGGCGGGCCTCTTTGTTGAAATTCAACCCTTGTAATAAAAATCTGTTTAGTATCCAATTGGATTGTGATCCTTTTCAGGGGCGGAAAATAAAATCGAGGTAAACACTAAAATATGTGCGTCAGCGATGGACATTAGAACAATGTTCTCTTATATATTTACGTGAATGGTATTTCATATAGACATAAAATATTCATAGATGATGTTTCAAACTATGTAAACAAACGCGCTGTTTTGTTCCTGATCGTCAACACAACAGGATAATAAACTTTGTATCACACTTGTCTTCGGAAATTATATTATAACATCATTGGCGAAATATCATACTTACAAAACTGTCCTAGTTCTGATAGCCTGCTTACCCTCATCGTCAATGATACAAAAGTTTTCAATACATCAGGTTACTTTCAATGTATATATTTAGTCAAACATTGAAATAACAGTTGGCTGTTTTAATATAAATATGTGACCATCAAAGTCATCAGAATTATTTTAAAACTCATTTCCGAGTGAATATTAGTCCAATAAAGTCAATTCACCTTAATTTAAGCGCAACATTGTGAGTTGAGGTTGCAAACCAAATTGATCAAGATACATTCATACGGATGAAATTTGTTAAGGGCAGAAATATATTGACACGTAAACAGAAATAACACAATGAAACTAGATCGGATCAACTTCATTTGGGTCAAAAACAACAAAATCTTCAATCAGTTTCTTTTTCGTCCCATTTGAATTATGTAAAAGTTTGTAATAGCTTTCGTGTGTTTATTTTTAGGAGAATTGGTTTTGTTTATAACTAATTAAAAACAGCAGAATATAACTATTTTCTTTTGAAATGATGTATTTGTAGTGTGATAATATGTCGGGCCCTTTTATAACCTACTATACGGAATGAGGTTGTCTTATTGTTGCAGTCCATACGGTTGCCCTTAATTTGTTACATCCACTTCATTGATTTTTTTTTTCACATTGGCAATCATACCAAATCTCCTTATTTTCATATTGATAAGATGAAACATCTTAGTTTTCTCTGTTTTGTATTGAACATTTACAGTACATATAGTACTTCGTAATGCAGATCTTATTTTTTTTCAAAAAGATTTTTTGTTACATACTTGTGCTATCACAGCATACATTTTAATTCCAAAAATCATATACTTAGTTATCTATATTCAAATTATTTCTGCTCAGCCAGAGAATAAATATTGTTAAATCATAACATGTACTAATTTTATGCTTTATTTTGATTTATTTCCCAGTTGGTGGTTTACACTACAAACCAGTAAACGTGTGAAATGGCCTATATCTGTACTCAACTGTACTGATTTTTACTCGACCAGTCTGAATTGGTCTGAAATTACTTGATAATACTCTACTGTAGTCTGAACCATACTTAACAGTCTGAACTTGTACTCGACGAGTACTTAACCATTTTATACGAGTATGAACCCTGCTCGACCTTGTCTGAACCATACTCGACCTAGTCTGAACCATACTCGACCAATCTTAACCAACCTAGACATATTTTTTGTATCTATCAACTGTTGTTTAACAATTTCAGGTTGATTATTTTCACCATTATCTTAATAGTTATCAAAGGCACCAGGATTATAATTTAGTACGCCACACGCGCTTTTCGTCTTTATAAGACTCATCAGTGCACTCTTAAGGTAGCACAATACAAAGATTTTATAACTCCAACTCCCAAGTTTTAAAATGCTGTAACTTTCTTAATAATGCTTGATAAAAGGGGTAGTTATGGATAGCTAACACTTTCAAATAAATGCAATGTTAGTATGATGCAACAATTATGTAACCAATTATAATGTTAACTGTGTCTTAAACATTTTTCCTCAAATCTCCACATTCAATTGAAATTAGCTTCCTCATAGGTATTCCTAGAGGATTGATGTTATTATATGTTGTTCCTAGGGCCATTATCTATAAAAGGGTGTCTCAGATTCCAGATAGAATGTATAGAACAAATTTTACATCTAATTCAACATTATCTTCTTTTATGTGGTTAGGATGGTCGAACTAATTAGAGATTTATGAGAGAATGAAATACCATAGGGACAATTTGAGACACTCTTTTGAAGTCCATGATGTGTTGATTAAGATTTCGTTAAAATTTTCTGTATAGTTAAAGAGATGAAAGAGATGAAAGAGCTAAATTCATTCATGTGAACTGACCGAAGTTTTGCCACTAATTACATAATAATTGATTACATAATGATTGCGTAATAAAAATAGTGCATTTATTTAAAAGTTTAATCTTTTATCTATCTATATATACCTCTTTTATCATTTTTATCAAGAAAGTTACAGCATTTTAAAGGTTAGTGATTGGAAGTAAAAAAAATCTTTGTATTGTGCTACATTTTGTTGTACCTTAAGCCTATTATAGATTTATAGTGAATTTTGAGTTTTGTTCCAAAAGCAGTAATACTTTTTTTTATTAATATATATATATTTAAAATAGTATATAAAGCAAATTAATAAATTTTAAAATCCGAGACCTTTATTTTGTTTTGCTAAACCACTAATTTAATATAATCATGATAACAGAATTCCAATAGCAATCCTGATAACCTTTTAAAAAAAAGAAATTTGTTCCAAAGTAACAGTAAAAATGTATTTAAATTAAATTTTAAATTAAAGACATGGCATTCAAAAAGCATTTTAATATGGTTTAATTACTTCAGTACAAGTGTGTTTTACAGGTAAAAAGGAAGCCCTAGATATATTCAAGCCCCCATGAATTATTTCGATTCTGATAGGACAAATACGGCAATTCTTTTGGATCGAAGGGCTTTAGGTGGAGGCAAATATTTGCCGTTCCAATAAATTAACGCACATTAGATTGGCGTAAAAGAACGGAGCAAACAGAATAAATCAAACTATTTACCAAACTTATTTAGATAGATATGGATGAATTTTAATGATGATTTATTTATATATCTTCTATGTATAAAAAATGGGCTTATACCACATTTGAACATCGTTTGTTTACGTTTCCTTGTTGTGATGATCTTCGGTATCAGAAGCGTGTATTTTCCCGTAAAATGCTTAAATTATTACGTCTTCATTCTATGACGTCGGGTACTTCATTCATAAAAAAACATATGACGTGGGAGTACGATCGGAACAGCCAATGTAATATATTCATATTTTACCACGGGTGTGTACTCAAAGTGTTTGAAGGACGTCATGTTAGAATTAGAATTTAATACCTCTGAATAGTTATGATCTTGTTAATGAGTTTGCCTCAAGCAGAGGAAATACTTTATACTTCACCACTAAGCAGCTAATTTCTTAATTTTATCCCTTTTTTATATAAATTATATATAATATAAAAAAAAATATCCCAAATCATAATAATAGATATATATTTCTAATGCATTTTATAAGGTTAAACAATTTATTGATTTTGTTAGCAGTTGTTATATATGTCAGTTAAAAAGAGATTTATTTTAACAGTTAAAAAAGCGTAGAGGTTATTTGGTCCAGTATGGTTCAGACTGGTCGAGTATTGTTCAGACCTTTGGTTAAGTACGGTTTAGACTGGAAAAATAGATCGAGTACAGGTCGAGAATGGGTTAAGACTGTTTCAGACTGGTCGAGTAATAGTTCAGAATATTTTCAACGGCAAAGATAAAGGTGAAGTACGATTCAGTACAGTTGAGTATGGGTCAGACTGGGGTCGAGTAATATCGAGTGAGAGTCAGACCAATTCAGACTAGTCGAGTAAAATTATGTACAGTCGAGAAAAAATCAGTACATTCGAGTATAGATATAGGCCATTTCAGACTTTTACTGGTTTGTAGTGTTTTTAAATGCATGTAGCCAAGTATGCATCCGTTCTCGGTCGCATAAGAGTAAAATATACGGTTATAAATTGTATATCTTAAAATCTTTATTGTAAAAACAAAGACATATTTGATTATCAAAAATGTAAAGAAAACTCTCTTTCTAACAACACTTGATATTTTGAACGAGAGCTTCTTCATTATTTTCCATTTATAAAATATCCTTTAGTTATCAACGGTATCAGGCTTCCAAGCATTAGCCTTTCAAAAAGGGCTAGTCGACTCTTAGCTGATGAAAATGGAAATTGCTCTCGCTTTGTAGATTAATTCATTTACTAGAATAGCCACGTGCATCAATCAACAAATTTTGCTACACACGTGAGGTCACACGTTATGAAGTAGTATATATCGTTTAACGTTGTTGTTTACGAAACTCCAGAAGATTCGACTATCTATAGATAAAAGTTACCTGTGTACCAATATCGTGAATATGCATGATTAATGACCAGGCAAAATCTAACTGCTAAAATATAGAGGACAAATCCGATACTCTACGAGATTGAAGGACATTTATTAGGTTTGGATTGTCCTAACTAATCAATAAACTTTGATTTTTCACGTCTCGTAATATCTTCCAATTTTGTAGCAAGACAAATTCACACACTGATTGTCCATCGTTCACTTCTCATATCGACTACTAGAAGTCGATAATAATTAAATACGCCAGACGCGCGTTTTGTCTACATAAAGACTCATCAGTGACACTCAGATCAAAATATTTATAAAGACAAACAAGTTCAAAGTTGACGATAGTAAATATAAGAAGATGTGGTACTACTCTCCATCCTAGTAACAATTTACAAAAGCACGATTTTTAACACGGAGCTTTGGCTCACACCGAACAGCAAGCTATAAATGGCTCCAAAAAATACTATTGAAAAACCATTCAAACTGGAAAACAAACGGTATGAACTATGTAAAAAAAAAAACGAAAAACAAAAAGAACTTGTGAACAACATCAACAAACGACAACTACTGAACATCAGAATCCTGACTTAGGACAGTTGCAAACATTTGCAGCGGGCGTAAACGTTTTAATGGTATCAAATATTCAAAATTATCGTAACAATAATTTAACATCACAACATATAAAGACACACTAGATACATCAATTGAAATGGCTGAAATCAATCAAAAGGCGTATAAACACGAATGAAGATACACTGACAGAATGAATTTGATTTACAATACAATGTAGATGCAAATATTATAAAGAAAACGGATGCATAATTAAAGTAAAAGTATTATACCGCTGTAAAATGTTTAACAATTTCAGAAAAACATCAACCTTGAAAAACAATCCAGACATTTGCAAAGTTATTACAACAAGTAAATGAAAATAAATTTCTTATTAAGTATATTTCTTCTTTGTCGGTCTCTTTAACCTTCCGTTTAGGAACACTCAGAAATTTCTTGCATATCATTAAACCTATTCTTTAACTAGATGGGTGATACATGTGCCGGAAGCTAAGTGTGAATGTATATTTTGTTTACAAGATGTAAGTTTGTACATATTATAATTTGTACAGCGTATTTGTACACATTACAAGTTGTTTTACACATACCTTCTTGCGCCAGATGATAAAAGTTTGGTGCATTAAATTCAAATTTACATACTTCCATCTAGCATTTATTGCTTTTCTCCATGGCCTTAACTTGAAAATGAGGATATCTGAATTGTTTAAATTCTAATTTTCTTTTCTCCTTATACCAAAATCAAATCCATAAAAAGCCTGTTTTTTTCTTATAATATTTTTTGTATCAATGCTCAGTATAAGACAATATTATGCAATTGTAGAAATATGACAGAAATATGAGAAGCATAAGACTTTGTGCTTGCATTATCCATTTGTGGTTCATAAAACACTAATAACTGATAAATTATAAGTTATAGAATATATATACAGTTTAAAGGAGAAAGAAAATAACTTTGATGTTCAAAGTACTTAGGAGTGAAAATTTCTAGTAATTCCAAACACTACGGCTGGGATAAGAAAATCCTTAGAATGTTCGAATTCCAGATGAAAATACATGTAACCATACCTCTTGGTTATTCATTAAAGTTAAAGATATGAAAAATGCATGATCACTTTTGAAAAAGATAAATTAGATTTTTAAAGAAACTTAGCTCTTTAGTTTGTGTGGTTATATGGTGAGAAATTGAAAAGCCTATATGATTGTCATGTGAGCATACAAGAAGAAGCGGCAACTTCTCAATTCCAAATTCATATATTATCATATTAGATTGGAATTGTATTTATAACTCAAAAATTTGAAACGAAACAATTGCATTGATGTTTTGATGGTTTTTTACACGAATTAGCTGAATGCAAGACACAAGTACAAGAAAAAAAATGATAGATGTCGTTTTTAAAAAATACTGATGACAATCAGATACCTAAATCTAATTTGAATTGATTTGCCATAATTTTTTTTCAACTTTTAAAAGATGATTATAAATTCAAATAGGTTACTAATATTAGGATATTTCGACCACTGCGTTCTTTTTTAATAACTGTATAACTACTATGTAAATTTATAATATATGATCAAATGTCTACTTTTAGGACAAAATGACAATTCAAGTTCAGATGAAGGCCTAGTGTTTAAAGGGAAATATGAAGTTTGGAAGACAGAAGAAGGTAAGAATAATACAAATTGTTAATGTACACTTCACAAAAAAAAAGCCTTTCCATATTCTGTAACATTATAGATTTGGTGTTTAACATTTTGTTATGAGGAACCCCTGTAGTTATCACTATATTTATTCATCCGTATTTTTGTTTATTAGCACTTGTATATGGTACATGTATATATGATAAGTCAAGATTAAAATGGCCTCAACCGATTTCTAAAATTATTTTGCATAATGGTAATTCTAAAAGAGAAAAGTAAGTTTCATGTTTTATAAATACTTCGACATACTTTATAGAATAAAGTTGTCTCTTTTTTTCTATTTTGCGTTTTGTAGACAGTTAAATAAGACTGTTGTTTGTTCTAAGATTATCTAAGGGCTTGTACAGAAATGAGAAAAGAAATTAGCCCAGTCTTTTAATTTCACCTTTCGGTATATTAATGATGTACTGTCTCTTAATAATAAAAGATTCAGTGATCACTTACATTTAAAATATCCAAGTGAACTTGCAATTAAAGATACTACCGACACAGATAAATCTGTTTCATATTTAGACCTTTTTCTCGACATGACTGACCACTGATGGTAGGTTGAATGCCAAATTTATGACAAACGCGGTGATTTTGATTTTACTATAGGCAACTTTCCATTTCTGTGTAGCAACATTCAAGCGGCACCAGCATATGTAGTATATGTGTCTACATTGATACGTTTATCTAGAGCTAGCTCACAGATTTTGTTGAACGAGGAATACTGCATTTTTAAAAGTTTCTAAGAGAGGTCTATGAATCAATCAAATTAAGGTCATCACTCAAGACATTTTACGGTCACCATTATGAGCTGATTAGCCATTATGTCAAAAGTGTGTTATAAATCATATCTGATATTCTTCCTCAGTCATAATAACCTTCCATTATACCGAACTGAACATAGAAATAACACGACGGGTGCCGTATACGGTGCAGGAAATGCTTACCTTTTCGGAGCACATTATTTCACTCCCGGATTTTAGTGGAGTTCGGGTTGTTTCTTAATTATTATTCATAAATGTTGACGTAAATGTCCTTTGGTTTTGTAAGTCTTTGTTTAATCCTTGATTTTGATTGTTATTGTCATCTAAACTCGCAGAGTTAAAAGATAAAACTACGAACTACCCCCTCCTCTTCCTCAAAATTAAATTTCCCACTCTCCAACAGTATTTAAAATGTCAAAAGTCACAAGCTGTAAAATTGAGAATGGAAATGCAGAATGTTTCATAGAGACAACAACCCAACCAAAGAGCAGACAACAGCCGCAGACCACCAATGGGTCATCAATGCTGCGAGAAATTCCCGAACTCGGAGGTTTGCTTCACCTGGCACCTAAACAAAAATATACACTAGTTCAGTGATAATAGATTTCATAATGAACTGCGAAATATACACAAGAATGTAAAATCAAAAATCATACAAGACTAACAAAGGCCAGACTTGGGACAGGTGCAAAAATGCGGCGAGTTAAACATGTTTTTGAGATCTCAACCCTCCCCTATACCTCTTGCCAATGTCGAATCAACAAACATACATCCATACGCACAGTAAAACGCAGTTCAAAAGAAGTCGTAGTCCGATGTCAGTATAGGTAACAAAAGAGAATAAACAAAATGACAATAATACACGAATTAACAAAGGACTACTAGCAGTAAATGATATGTCAGCTCCACGCCTCAATTAAACTGATTAAACGATTATGTCTTCATCATATGATTCTCAAGTACAATCCCTCGCGTTAGGGGTTTAGTATTATACCATCCCCAAAATATATCAGAAGAACATAAAGAACATAAAGAACATAACCCGTATCATGCCAACAACTGGTTTTAGAATAAGTGTGTTTATATCCGATGCAAAGACCCTATAAGTTTATTAATATTAAAGCCAAGTTATGCAAACTATATCTGATTCCATTCTTTATAAGTCTATTTGAAGGTTTTGTTAGATTTTGAGTTGAATGCCGACATTTTTGTGTCTTGTAAAGGATATTACCATAAAAGAATCGATATGAAAAACTTGAACGTATAAAATGTCTGCATGTGTCTCTATTAGATGAAACATGAAGATCATATAGAGGAACCAGTGGGTAAACAAAAAAATGTCTATGAATATTAGATACTTCCCTAAAACAGGCGTCGTTTTGGATTTTCTGTATTTTTTAAGTTCAACCTATCAGGTTGAAAAGAGGCAAATATGACAGAAAAGAAACATACGCATATAGACCAGGCAAATATTGCAGTATTTTCATATATAAATCTTTCGCTAGTTAAATCATACCAATCCGTATTGGTCTTGCAATTTGTTAAGTGATTTTTAAAACTACGGACTGTTGATTTAACTTATTCTTCCAAACATTTCAGTTTTAGACGTCATAGTCATTATTTAAATGCGTACTCTTTTGCCCTTTTCGTGTTGCTTCTTCTTTAGTTTCCTATGTTGTGTCATGTGTACTATTGTTTGTCTGTTTGTCTTTTTTTCATTTTTAGCCATGTCGTTGTCGGTTTGTTTTCGATTAATGAGTTCGACTGTCCCTCTGGTATCTTTCGTCCCTCTTTGATTTATACTTTATATAAAAACAAATTTTCTGTTTGTTTATGCAGATGTTAATTCTCCACTTCAGTCGTTTATATTAGAGGAAAGCAAGAAAAAAGGTAAATTATAGTTACTATTGTTCTTTGTATTATAGTGATGAGCGTGTTCATCGGTAAAAGTTATATAGATATGATAGTTGAATTTCCTTCCATGTTACCTTTAAAAAAATAAGCTTGACTTAAATACAAATTTAACATTCGTTTGATTTGTTTGAGCTTTTGATATTGCCTTTTGATAAGGGACTTTTCCTTTTTAGCTCACCCGGCCCGGAGGGCCAAGTGAGCTTTTCTCATGACTTTGCGACCGTCGTCCGTCGTCCGTCGTCGTCTGTCGTCGTCGTCGTCGTTAACATTTTACATTTTGAACTTCTTTTAGAGAACCACTGAATGGAATGAAACCAAACATGGCATGACTGTTCTTTATGAGGTGCTGACTTAGTGTTGGTACTGTGTAGCCGATCCATTATCCAAGATGGCCGCCAGCAGGGGACTTAGTTTAACATAGGACCCTAAGGGAAATGCATACAAATGACTTCTTTTAGAGAACCAATGAATGACATGAAACCAAACATGGCATGAATGTTCCTTATGAGGTGCTGACCAAGTTTTGTTACTTTGTAGCAGATTCATCATCCAAGACGGCCGCCAGCTGGGGACTTAGTTTAACATAGAACCCTTTGGGAAATGCATACAAATGACTTTACTTAGAGAACAAATGAATGGAATGAAACCAAACATGGCATGAATGTTCCTTATGAGGTGCTGACCAAGTGTTGTTACTTTGTAGCCGATCCTTCATCCAAGATGGCCGCCAGCGGGGGAATTAGTTTAACATAGGACCCTTTGGGAAATGCATACAAATTACTTCTTTTAGAGAACCACTGAATAGAATGAAACCAAACATGGCATTACTATTTCTCATGAGGTGTTGACCAAGTGTTGTTACTTTGTAGCCGATTCATCATCCAAAATGGCCGGCAGCAGGGGACTTAGTTTAACATAGGACCCTATGGGAAATGCATACAAATGACTTCTTTTAGAGAACAAATGAATGGAATGAAACCAAACATGGCATGAATATTCCTTATAAGGTGCTGACCAAGTGTTGTTTCTTTGTAGCCTATCCATCATCCAAGATGGACGTCAGCGGGGGACTTAGTTTAACATAGGACCCTTTGGGAAATGCATACAAATGACTTCTTTTAGAGAACTACCAAATCAATGCAACCAGACATGGCATGAATATTCCTTATGAGGTACCGGTGCTGACCAAGTGTTGTTACTTTGTAGCCAATCCATCACCCAAGATGGCCGCCAGCGGAGGACTTAGTAATATATATATAATACAAATGTCTTCTGTTAAAGAATTGCTGAATGGAATGAAACCAAACATAGCATGAATGTTTCTTATCTTGTGCTGACGAAGTGTTGTTGCTTTGTCGCCAAATTTTATCTTTTTTATATGAATTCAAAAACCCAAGTAGAGTCAGGTGAGCGATACAGGCTATTGAGAGCCTCTAGTTAAATATTGCTTCCCTATAGTTGGAAAATATTATAACATTCATAAAATTACACATACACAAAAAGGAAATTACTTTTTTGATCTAAAAAATTGAATTTATAATTTTAGTTTAATGTGTTGATTTTCAACCCATTAATACCAAATATTTAACTATTGTTTATAACCTGTTTATTTCGTTTGTACCAGTACTGACAACTTTTGTTGCATCAATAAAGATCACAGATGATAATTTTGATTATCAGTTGCTAGATACACAATCATGCAGATATAGAACTTTGTCTGAAAGATTCACTACAAATGTAAGATTGCATTATTAGTTTTTGTTTCGAATTAAGTGAAATATTTTCACTCATGTTTGTTTGTGCAAATAATCATTGTTTTATTATTTTCATATTGCAAATTCTTTTACAAATGATTTATTATTAATACTGGTTAAAACAATAGAATTTACAATATTATTAAAGATAAAGATGTCAAAATATTCAGTTTGTAAGTTTAGGGAATACAAGAGATACATATGAAAATTTATTTGTCTATTGAAAATACATGTCGAGTCCATATGTAATATTTATCTATTCACACTTTTCAATCAACTTGTAACAATATTCTAAGTCTTTTTACATATTTTACAGATGACCTTGGTTTTGAAAAGCACTCTGGGTTTTGTTTCTGTTAAGGTGAGGATGTTCAGGTAAGGAAGCAGTTTCTGATGTAACCCCAGTAACACCAGGAAAACTTGTCCTTTTGTAAAAATGTTATACGAACAAGGCAATTAATGTTGCCTCAAATTACAGTTGTGAAACTTTGATATACTGGATTCAAAGACTTGGACAATGATAAAAAGTATATCACCTTTATGAATCCTGTTTTCTGACTGTAGAATAAAAGAAACATGTAATATGAGATTTGCTCATTGTCAAAGGCCTTACAGTGACCTATAGTGTCTGGGTCATTTCGTCTCGTGTGGAGAATTATTTCATTGTCAATCATACCACGTCTTCTTTTTATATAAATAGTGTGCACTATGTCAATATTAAGACTTCATGAAGGTTGTTCTTTTATTAATTTGGAAATATAAATTTTTTATTTTGTTGTATTGAATTCAGTCACAGAATCTGTTGATTTCAAAATGCTACATATGGTATTTATCAAAAAGCATTCAGACTTTTGTCAGTTATATAAATTGCAGTTAAATTGCTTTAATCTGTCATATTATTAAGAAGTTAGATTGCCCTGTTTCTTAAAGTTTTTCCAGTTTTCATCGCTATTAATATGAAGACTATATTCTTTAAGAAGAGTGTAATTATTGACTCATTTGTAAAGATATGTTCACTATTTTTTCAGAAGAGGCAGTGTAATTGTAGACTTCTTAGTGACTGTAAACCAGACAGGTACAGTACCAGGAACCTCTAATTCAATCAGGCAGGCTGTGTCCACAGGATTTGTGGGTCAGATGTCAGTTGATCCTACTTGTGTTATTATTGAAAATGGAGGTACGTAATATCTTAGTCTTAGTGTTGATTGATTTATTAGTAACAAAATTGTGTCCCAAGTACACGGATGCCCCATCCGCATTATCATTTTATATGTTCAGTGGATCGTAAAAATGGTATAAAATCTCTAATTTTGCATTAAAAGAGGGACGAAAGATACCAAAGGGACAGTCAAACTCACAAATCTAAAACAAACTGACAACGCCATGGCTAAAAATGAAAAAGACAAACAGAAAAACAATAGTACACATGACACAACATAGAAAACTAAAGAATAAACAACACGAACCCCGAATAAAATTCGAAAGATCCTATCAAAAGGAACATGTTTACTAAAGTTTTTAGTTGATTGGACTTCAACTTCATCAAAAACTACCTCTACCAAAAACTTCAACCTGAAGCGAAACGAACGGGCGAACGAACGAACGAACGGACGGACAGACGCACAGACCAGATAACATAATGCCCATAAATGGGGCATAATAATGCCCATAAATGTGGCATAAAAATTGAAGGTTTCATATGATTTCCAATGAGACATTTACCACCAGAGTCCAAATTATATAGATGATATAGATATATGTGTTAGGGTCCAACTGAAGCACATCCTCAGGTGAGGGATTGTCTCGCTGTGTTGAAGCCCCTTTGGTGGCCTTAAGGTGTTTTCTGCTCTTTGGTCCGGTTATTGTCTCTTTGAGACATTACTCATTTCAATTCTCATTTTTGTCGAGCCTTTACCTTTTGTTGAAAAAAGTGAGACAGAGCCATCCTACAAGTCAGTGGCGTTTACAAATATTTACGTATTTTACTAATAAGTGGACTTATAACATTACATTCACTCTGTGGTTAAAGTTTTTAAAATTGTAATAACTTTCATAAACTATCCTTGATTTGTACAAAACTGGAACAGAAGCTTGTTTATGATCATCAGCTAGTATCATGAAGAAAAGTTTGTTAAAATTTATCTCTTGTATTTAGCTCACCTGGCCCAAAGGGCAAAGTGAGCTTTTCTCATCACTTGGCGTCCGTCGTCCGTCGTCCGTCGTCCGTCGTCGTCGTCGTTGCTTTTTACAAAATTCTTCTCCTCTGAAACTGCTGGGCCAAATTTAAACAAACTAGGCCACAATCATCATTGGGGTATCTAGTTTAAATTATGTGTCTGGTGACCCGGACAACTGACCAAAATGGCCGCCATGGCTAAAAAAAGAACATAGGGGTTAAATGTAGATTTTGTCTTATAACTCTGAAACCAAAGCATTTAGAGCAAAATCTGACATGGAATAAAATTATTAAACAAGAGATGATCCATCTGCCCTGAAATTTTCAGATGAATTGGACAACTGGTTGTTGGGTTGCTGCCCCCAATTAGTAATTTTTAAAGAAATTTTGCCATTTTTGGTTATTATCTTAAATACTATTATAGATAGAAATAAACTGTAAACAGCAATAATGTTCAGCAAAGTAAGACCTACAAATAAGTGAGCATGACCAAAATGGTCAGTTGACCCCTTAAGGAGTTATTGCCCTGTGTAGTCAATTTTTAACAATTTTCATTGATTTAGTAAATTATTGTAATTTTTTTCTAAATATTTTCCTCTGTAACTAAAGGACCAAGTTTATTATAGGTAGAACAAATTGTAAGAAGCAAGAATGTTCAGTAAAGTAAGATCTACCAACACATCACCACCACCAAAACACAATTTTGTCATGAATCCATCTGTGTCCTTTGTTTAATATGCACATAGACCAAGGTGAGCGACACAGGCTCTTAAGAGCCTCTAGTTCATTTTTCCTTGGAGTTCAGTATTTTTGTGATTTTGCTTTTTTCAGAGGCATGATTAAAGGTTTGGTGCACCGATTTTATGGTACGAACGACTCGAAAGATTTACATAAAAACAAACGCAATGTGTGTTATTTTCTGAACTCTTTATTAAAAGGAGATATAAAGAAAATAATACTAAAACTGATATAGAGAAAGTGACTGTAAAACAAAAAAAGTTACATAATAATATTATTGCTTTAACCCGCATCTGTAGTACAGTCACCCCCTTTGTAATCCTACGGTGTTTTCAAGACAGCAAACACATTTAAAGAACACTATTTTTTTTAAATGGGATAAACTCAAAGATGATAAAAGTATCTTTTAGCTTTCCGTAGGCATAAAAACTCCAAAGACACTGCAACTCTTCGTAATTAACATGTTGCAAATTATGACAAAATATTATATACTTTATTGGTAATTTGATGAACATGGAAAGAAAAGAAAAGTATAGAAAAGTAAAAGTCAAACAGATCACGACGTCTTGAGTCCCTTAATTGGATATAAGAAGAACGTGTTTGAGTGCCCATGAGACAACTCTCTATTAAAGTCACAAATTGTAAAAGTAAATTATTATAGGTCAAAGTACGGCCTTCAACAGGGAGCATTTTCTCATATCAAAAGGCAAGTCAAAAAGGGGCCCAAAAAATCACTAGTGTAAAACTGTTCTAACAGAAAAACCATTGTTCAACCTGAAATAATAGTGTAACATCAAATTATAGGAAGACACACTGTAAAATATATAAATTGAAATGGCGTAACTCAATCAAAAGACATATTAACAAAAAAAGTTAACATACACTAAACTAATAAATTGTATCTATGAAACAATGTGAATACAAAATGAATATAAAAAAGGGGGCATGAGATGTAAAAAAAAAAAACATCAGAAAGACAACTAGTACCTTAGACAAAATGCCGTTCAATAAATAACTTCGCATGTAATTAAAATAGTTGTGCAGTAAGGAGTACATGGATTCAGAAAATATTTTTTTCTTACCAAATAAATAAATTACTTATTCGTGGTAGAAGAACAAAAGTGAGAATTTATCATCATACCAAATAAAATCAAAGGAAGTATATATTAAACATAGTGAACCGAGACATAACACAACATAAGAAGACAGTAAATAACAAAAATGCATTACAAATTGTGCCATCAAGTCAAATTAACACGATAGTAGGATTTAAGAGTAATTGCAGTTACTGAAACCTAGTCAAAAACAATTAATAATTACAAAGCATTTCCATTCTCAATTTTATCTGTTACTAAATTAAAATAAAACACGTCCTAGAGAAAGTCAAAGAAAACATGACTTATGCAATGCCATAATAACAGTATCGACAGGTAGTAGGATAGGATAGTTAGGCTTTAACCTTTTGATAAATACTATAATTTTATATATAGATAAAGCAATCTCTACATGTATATAGAAAATGAACGTGACTATGCATTTAAACATTCGAAAAAAAAACATTTGAAAAGAATACAAATAAAGTGAATGACAAAACAATGGTTGTGCCATAGAAAACAAAATTCAATGATCTAATTGCAAGCTTCAATAGATAACGTCCACTAATAAGAGTCACTCGGATAACACAGTGATTTCCGCGCTTTAAAAAAAATATTATTGTAAAATGTAGGATGTGAAACACTGTTTGTGATCAGTTTGTAGTAAGGTACAGCAAATCTGTGTATCTAGGAAAGTAAAATATCTAAGTAATTTGTTGTAACGAAATCCATTGACATAAGAATTAACTAATGATATATATATATGTTCGTTATAATCCATAATATTACAACACACACAGGGCGTAACGAACGAGTTTTATATAAAAGACATTTGAATCACCTTGTGAACTATTGAGTTCATGTGCTGGGATAGGATTTTACAATTATTTATTGAAGTACTTCCTATTTTTCGGAATGGTTATGTTATAGACCATATGAGTATTTGGACAATACACGGATGGTCCGGACCATATTTGTATACTCTTAAGGTCCGACTATACGATCTATTAGGAGCTGGAGAATACATGTATTTGGACTATATATGTCTATTTTAGCCAAATATGCTTTAAAAAACATTTTTTGAGTATTACAAATTAATATTATTACAATACGATGAATAAAGTGATCAAGTAAACATTTAATCAATTGAAATTTAACAATTATGTTTTTTATTGTATATGTAAATCCTATTTTGGCACTCTCGCCCCGGTTGACAATTGCTGCAAGAGGCAACATCAGATTTCTTAAATTGACATGTTTTGTTCATGCATTTTCCTTTGTATTTGCATCGCTTTGCTTGCAAGAGAGTAGCTTGCTCGCTTTTTTGGCGGCAGCAAGCAATGGAATTCCTTCTGTTTTCTAATGGGCAGTTTCAAATTTTGCGTGTCAAAAGATCTATATCACCCATAACATAACCAGAGTTCAATATACCATATTCACAGCATTCTCGCATTCTTAGCGAAATTATCATCAACCCTACTCACTCCCACGATTCTTTTCTCGCAGTAATAAACCAACTTTAAAAACAGATTTAATCCACCATTTTCTGCACAAAAAAATGCCTGAACCAAGCCAGGAATATGGCAGTTGTTTTACATTTGTTTGATGTGTTTGAGCTTTGCAGACTTATTAGAGTCTTTCCTTTTTTTTTTCTTTTTTTTCCTCGAAGTTCAGTATTTTCGGGATTTTACTTTTTCAGTTACAGTTTACGAGTTAAAGTAATTACATTTTATTGATGTCGAAATATATCTCGAAACATGGAGTCTCGGGCTTGCTTAAGTATGTAATATTCACAACATCCTAAAAATGTTGTAGGTATATTTGACGGTATTTGATATCAGTTTCAAAGTTTATGAAATACTACTTTATTCTAATCCAAATACATCATCGACATCTTGTGACAAAACATAATGTCACAAGAAATAAAGTCGCCGAAGACAAATCAAACGATTAAAATCTAGTTGTTCACAAGTAAAGGTATTTCTATCTTCTAGTTCTAAATAATATGTTAATCTGAAATGACAAAACAGAAACTTACAGTTTACAATTTACAATTTCACATCTGTTATTAAATGATAGTTATTTAACACTACATGCACTTGTTAAAATAATACATAGGTTTAATTTAGTGTTACAATATATAGACAATATCGTATGAACATCATTTTAAATACAGGTAATAACCATGAAGATACAATGTCAAAAAAAGACTTGAAAAGATCTCAAGAAATATACTTGCCTGGAATGAGGAATGCATATGAGGTTAGTTTCAGAAAGTAATGTCTTACGCACGTGGTGAAAGTAGTTTAAGCAAGTCACTTATTCAGTTTGCACTGTTGTTTTACGTCAATTAAATAGTGCATTTTTTTATGAGAATGGCAAATAATGCCTTCACCTAGAGCGCTTCAATTCAAACGAATTGCCGTATTTGTCTTATAAGAATCGAAATAATTCATGGGGGCTTGAATATATCGTGATTTTACAGGTACCACTGATTGTCTCTTTATGCCGATAGTTTACCCCTCGCCATCGCTCAGGGTAAAATATTTGGCATAAAGGGCCAACCCGTGGTAAAACACGATACATTAAAGCCCCCATGATTTATTTCTTAAATTCTTTATCAGCGCAACGTTTTGCCTAAAGCTGTACTGTATATTACTCAAATGCAAAATACTGATAAATGCATCAAGGAAAAAGATGTAGAGTGTCACCTGCCTAATCATAGACATAAGTTTTCCGACATCCTTCTTAAAACGACACATTTTCATTGTCCCAAAATATGCCTATCCTTGCAGAAAAAAAACTGAGTATTCCGATATCATGCATATCCGAAAATTGTTATACGACAGTGAAATAAATGAAGAGGGTAACATTTCTTTACATAATTTTCAGCTGGAAAGTGATTCAGAAAGATCAGTGATGAAGACAAATAAACCTACCAGTAAATCAGATTTATTATCCAAATCAGAAGAGCCAATTGACAAAATTCGACAAACTGTTCATAAATCAGAAGTAACAGTAAGCAAGAAACAAGAAACTGTGTTTCAATCAGACGAACCAGAAAATAAGACAATAGAAACTGTTTATAAACCAAAAGACAATGTGAACAAGACACAAGAAACTGTTCTAAAAATAGAAGGTTTTGAGAATAAGGCACAAGAAACTGTCCATAAATCAGAAATACAAGGGATCAAGACAACAAAAAATGTCAATGATTCAGAAATATCAGTTAATGAGTCACGAGACACTTTTCATAAACCAGAAGAAACAGTACACAATACACAAGAACATGTTAGTAAATTAAAAACGCAAGTAAACAGAATAAGAGAAAATCTGAGGAAATCAAAAGTACCGGTGAACAAAAATATGAAACCAGACAATGAATTCGTGATACCAGTAGAAAAGGCAGAAGAACATGCCTTTAAACTAGAACACACAGAACAACCAATAAACATTCAACAAGAGCAAATTAATAAAGGATCATATACATCTACATTAGCAAAGGTGAGTGTGATATTAAATTTACTTATAAAAGAAAGACAACAGATAACAGAGGGACATTTAAACTCACAAATCAACAGGGTCGTCAAGTTGGTAAATAGTTATCAAAGTTCCCATGCTTACAATCTAATACGCCAGAAGCGCGTTTCTTCAAAATAAGACTCATTAGTGACGCTCTAATCAAAATAATTATAAAGCCAAACAGATACAAAGTTGAAGAGCATTGCGGACCCAAACTTCTAAAAAGTTGGTTCAGCCAAATACGGCTAAGGTAATCTATGCATGGGAAAACAAAATCCTTAGCATTTCGAAAAATTCAAATTTTTGGTAACAGGAAATTTATATAAAACAATGACCATATAATTGATA
This sequence comes from Mytilus edulis, assembly GCF_963676685.1. Classification (NCBI taxonomy): domain Eukaryota; kingdom Metazoa; phylum Mollusca; class Bivalvia; order Mytilida; family Mytilidae; genus Mytilus; species Mytilus edulis. The sequence continues at coordinate 77,576,350 of NC_092353.1, read as the reverse complement.
TTCATGATAACACCGAAATGCTGACTACTGGGATAGTATTACCCTCGCGGACGAAACGTCCATCAGCAGTGGCATCGACCAAGTGGTGTAAATAGTTATCAAAGGTACCATACTTACAATTTAATACGCCAGAAGGGCGTTTCGACTACAGAAGACTCAGCAGTGACACTCAGATCAATATAGTTATAAAGCCAAACAAGTACAAAGTTAAAGAGCATTGAGGACCAAAAATTCCAAAAAGTTGGTTGTGCCTTAGTATTTTCTTCCTTTCCTGGTTACCAATTCCTTATTCCTTATTCGTTACTTATTCCTTATTTGTTTCTTGTTCGTTACTTTTTCCTTATTCCTTATTCGTTGTCTCTTAGTTACTTATTCTTTATCCGATTTTAGTATGTTTCCCCCTTTTTTTAATTAACTGTCACATCTCTAGTTATAGTTAATTGTTTCCAGACGTTAAATTACAAATTTTGCACGTATTAACTCGTGCATTGCTCGACTGGTACCATAATCATCTAACGTATGTGTTCCTTATTTGATTGTATAGCGTGTTAAGCGTTGCACATTAAAAAAAAACAATTTCATTTTTGTCTCTAGATCTGACGATAGTTATGTGTTCTAAGAGGTGAAATACACCTATTAGCGTGTATGTACCCGTTCTATCGCTAGACTTATATACTGTTACTTATTCATTAATTTTTCGGTTGTAACACGTTTGTCGTTCGTGACACATTAGTCTTTAGTTTTCTATGTTGTGTCTTGTGTACTATTATTTGTCTGTTTTTCTTTTTCTTTTTTAGCCATAGCGTTGTAAGTTATTTTTTTAACTATGAGTTTCATTTCTCTCTGGTATCTATCTTTCGCCCCTATTTTAAGAAAAATGTTTTCCATTGTGTTCTTGTCTTTGATATCATTGGGTCTTAGAGGTGAAATGCACCTATTTGTGCGTATGTACCCTATTCAGTGCTAAAAAAATAACCTGTAACGTATTCGATTGCAATACAAGTGCTGTAGGTTGCACCTATTGTTTCATCTTTTCAGTTGTCTCTAGTGTTAGGTATGAAATAACTTTATTATCTGGACTGATACCTGATTTCTTATTCGTTCCTTATACGCTTGAGAAACTTGTGTTATACAATCTCTAAAGCTCCATCTACTACCGGACTACGTTTTTGTTTTGCTGTTGACGAGTTTTGTATGAACCTGCTTGACCTCAAAATGTGTATTGCAGTTGCATTCCAATGACGTATTGTTTGACCTTATGTAAATTCACGATTACTTTTATACGTTCTGTTTATTTTCAAACATTTCTTTAGAGCAAAAGGAATAAAACCAATTTTCTGATAACAAACAAACATGAACAGCAGTATTAACGACGACAAATATCGATTTTAAAACTTGAATGTTTACATGTGTATTAAAATCAACCATGTCAATTTCAGCGTGCATGTTATAACGTGAATGTCAAGTTCAGTTCAAAGTTCTGAAGCGTAAGACAACTCGTACAATTCTGTTTTAAATCGGACAATGATTTGTTATTTGTTTTTACTGTTGAAATAAGTTGTTATGTTAAAATAGATAATTATTCACCTTTAGCGTTGTATTATTGTGGACTATCCTAGATTCTTTTTTGACGAACCCGTCTTCAGTTGAATGTGATTTTAATATTACTACGCGGGCCTCAAGGGATTTTAATCGAAAATTAATGCAAACAATAATTTAATTGCAGGATCAAGAAAATAACTGATTAGTGTCTTTAAATATCAGCTGTATTTGTACTTTGTACTTGACTCAAAACAGGAGTAATAGCTCGTTAAAGTTTGCATTTCACCTGTTTATAAGCCTTGTACAGATGATATTAAAAGACATTAAACAGTTATTGTCTATTCCAGCGAACGATTGATGCTCTGTTTTTATTTGCCCCTTTTTGCTTGTAAAACGTTTCTTTTACGTCCCAACTTTAAAAAAAAATAATAATTTTTTGTCTTGTCTTTGGTGTTAGCTATGCGTTCTTATGAGTTAAATAACCGTATCAATGCGTATGAACCCGTTTCTGCGCTTAATTGATATCCTGTTACTTATTCGTTCCTTTATCGATTATAAAATATGTTTGATTGTTTTCTTGTCTCTGGTGGTAACTATAGATTCTTAGAGGTTTAAATATACATATTAGCGCTTATATACCCGTTTCAGTACTCCACTGATACCTGCTTACATATTTGTCACTTATTTGATTGTAACACGTTTGTCATACGTGACAACTTTAAATGAATTTTTTTTTTAATTGTTTTCATGTCTCTAGTGTTAGCTCTTTCTTTTTAAAGGTAATATACCTATTTGCGCGTATGTACCCGTTGCACCGTTCGACTGATACCCCGCTGTTTTTCTGTTCCTTATTCGCGAGTAATACTCGTGTAACATTACACTTAAAAAAATATCTTCAATTTTGGCCTTGTCACTGGTGTGAGCAACTGGTTCTCAGAGGTGAAATAACCCTATTAGTGCGTATGTACCCGTGTCAGCACTCGAATAAAGTCCTGTCACTTTTTCGTTCTTTGTTCTCTTGTAATACGTGTGCTATACATTGAATCTTTAGAAATAATGTTGTAAATTTATGTCTTATCTTTGATGTTAGCTATGGGTTTAAAGAGGTTCACTAACACTATTAGTGCGAATGTACCTGTTTCAATGCTAGACTGATACCCGGTTATTCATTTGTTTCTTATTCGCTTGCATTACGTTTGTCATACGTGACACCTGTTTATTTTTTTTTGGTCTGTTGTGTGAGCTAGTTCTTAGAGGTGAAATACACCTTTTTGCGGGTATGTACCCGTTTAAGCGCTCGATTATTACCTTTTTTCTTTTGCGTGGCTTATTCGTTTGCAACACGTTTGTCTTACGTTACATCTTTCAAAAAAATATTTTAAATTTTATTTTTGACTCTGCTGCTAGTATGGGTTCTAAGAGAGATGAAATACACCTAATGGCGCTTATGTTCCCGTTTCAGGTCTCGATTATACCATTAAACTTATTCGTCACTTGCTATATGTTTGTCATACGTTGCACCTTGAAAAATATTTTCAATTTCGTTTTTGTCTCTGGTGTTATGTATGGGTTCTAAGAGGGGAAATACACCGATTAGTGCGAACCGAACAGCAAGCTATAAAGGGCCCCGTTCTTACTCGCTTGTATTACGTTTGTCATACGTGGCACCCGTTAAACAATTTCTGTTTAATTTTGTTCTTGTTTCTAGTATTAGCTATGGTTTTAATGCTCGATTTATACCCTGTTACTTATTCGTTCCTTTTTCACATGCATTAGGTGTGTTATAGGTTGCACTTTTTTTTTTAGAAAATTGTGTTCTTGTTTCTGATGTTGGCTAAAGGATCTTAGATGCGAAATAGACTGATTGGCACGTATCTTCACGTTTAAGCGCTCGACTGATACCCTGTTACTTATGCGTTCCTTATTCGCTTGTATTACTTTTGTCACACATGGCACACTGTTTTCTTGTCTCTGGTATTAGGTAAAGGTTTCTAAAAATTGAAATAGCCATATTAGCGGGTATGTACCCGTTTTAGCGCTCAACTGATACCCGTTTATTTTTTCGCTTCTTATTTGTTCCTTATTCCATTTTGTATACATTGCACATTTTGACTGATTTGTCTCTGGTGTTCGGTTTTGGGTCCTAGAGATGAAATTACTTAAAAGAGGCATATGTCTTCCGGGCTATCCTTTTACCTATTCGCTACTTAATGGTTACTGATTCTATCATTTTGTGTCTTTGGTGTTTGTTCTTTGTTAATGGAAGTAAAAATAACATGTAAGGGCATATGCATTCATTTCGACACTGTACTGATACCTTGTTACTTTATCGTTTTTATTTGCTGTATTATACGTTACATCTTTTTAATGCTTTGTTTTCTTTTAGTGATATTCTCTGGTAATAGTTCGTGGATTGTTTAGGTTGATTTACCCTTTTTTATGGTGGGAAGTGGTACCCCTACATATGCTTCATGATAGGCACCATTTTAAGACTGAACATGCTAGCCTTGTAGACCGAACCACTAAGTTTGGTGGACAAATGGGCCATAGAAACCAGATTAGTCAACAACAGAGTAATTCAACTCTTGGCATTGCCTGTTGGACCTGCTGAATAATAGTTACATACCATGGTGATTCGTTTATTTCGGGTAGAGCTAATAAATATTCTTCATAATAGGTACCATTATAGGATTAGACATCCCGCGGGTTTTTGTTTTCGCGGCTGTACAATTTCGTGACTTATGGGCAACAAAGTGTACAAAAAAAATCGACGGTTAAATATTTTGTTTAGTTATAATAAAGTATAGAAAGTGCGGACCCCTGCACTTGGTGTATACATGAATCATAGAATCTAACAGGGGGACTTAGATCCAGCACCGTGCTTGTTGAATGTATTGGAAGATAGCTGCAGCCCGTGTTGCTTAATGGTTCCTTATTGGCTTTGGCGGGGTGCTTATCTGCATTTCAAATGGGGGCCATCTCCACCTTTCAGACTGGATCACCAAGTATTGTGAACCGATGGTTTATGTTTATCAGATAAGACCCTAAAACAAGTAGATCAAACCCTGACGTTTGGTGTTTACATCTTTTGGAAGGCACCTATAGTCCGTGGGGCATAATCAATATTTTGATAAGGTGTTTATAAAAGTATGAGATGGGTGGACATCTTCAACTTGCTCGGTAGTAGACTAATGTGTTATGTTTATCAGATAGGATCCCAAACCAAGTGGTTTAGACCCAGAACATTTAAGACTTATTGGAAGAAAGCTGCAGTCCATGGTGATTAATCATTTTTTTGTGGCAGTGCTTATTAGTATATGAGGTTGGTGAACATTCCTACATTTCTAAATTTTTATGCGATTAGTTTGTAACGATAATTTTCAGTGGACGTTGACAAATATTTTGTGGTGTCAGATCCCACGTTCTACCAGTCTGTTACTAGGAAAGCCGCCATTTTGGATTTTTTTGGATATGTTATTTCTCAAAAAATAAACATGAAAGACACATTCTGAGCCTCAAAATCTTCTTTTTTTTCTATATTGAAACCATTCTGAAGCGAACGAAAAGTAAAAATACGTTTAGTATTCATTTTTGACATCCAGAGACACATATGACGTTTCATTGTTTAGATGCTACAGTTTCAGGGACTTTTACATCTATGACATTTTTAAGCCATAAAATTAATTAAATGTCGCTAGGTCAACTCAATTTGCGACAGTAAAATCTACCTTTTACGAAGACCAAAGCATAAAATACAATACAGTTATCTCCTAATTAATTATTGAATGCACATGTATATCAATCACTATTGGAATATGAAATAAATCATCAACGGCTGTTTTCAATCATTTTTCTGATAACAAGAAAATCGTGGAGCTTATATATACTTTTTTATGTTTCTTTGTTACATATATGACGTGGCTCTGAACTTATACATCCCGCCATAGTTGAGATAAATAAACACCGTGAGAAGGTGACAAGGGAACGTTAGCATCTAAAAATTGATAATTAACGATAGGAAATGAAAAATCATCTATCTTAGTATTAAGTTTTCCGTTAATGATATAGATATCAAGATATAGGAAAGGGCAGTGGTCATTGTTAGTATTAGCTTTATTTAAAGTAGGTTCAACAGGATAAATTTCTTCAGTATTTACACTGAAGTCGTCATTATTGAGAGCCAAAATATTATCTAAATATCTAAATATCTAAAAGTAATATTGAATTTGTGTATCAGATGTTGTTTCGATGGGTCTTTCCTGATTTTTGTCATAAATTGTTACTCATAGCAATACAAAAAAAGGTCCGCCAGAAGTGTTGCACAGTTTGTCCTCGTTGGAATTTCGATAACCTGACGATATACGGAATCTCCAAAGCGAACAAAAATGTTATCTATTAAAAATTTAAGGGCAGATATAGGTGTGTGAATTATTTGTTAATAAGAATGTGAGGCTATACAGAGTAGAAAAATCAAACTTTTAAACAGATTCAAAATCACCAATATATGCCTGCAATTTATCAAGTACTTCCAACGAGTTCTTGACACTCCAAAAGTTATTAATTCCACTTTTTTCGAAGGCCTTATTTGAACAATTTATTATCAGGTTTTTATTGTACCAAGTGTACTGGTAAGAAGAATAGACAATTTAGTAGTTAAACAACGGCTTGAAGACGAAATGAATCTATATTTTCTGTTTGTCTTTTTCATTTTTAGCCATGGCGTTGTCAGTTTGTTTTAGATATATGAGTTTGACTGTCCCTTTGGTATCTTTCGTCCCTCTTTGTAAGGTGTTTCGTGTAGCTTCGGAAGCCAATACATAGTTGGGACTTTCATTGTATTTGGTTCTGCTGTCTGTTTGTTTTATTCACGCATCGTTGTCAATATTATTGAATTTGATGCGACTGTCATACAAGTGAAAAGTATGGCTAGCTGTAAAACCAGGTTCAATTTACCATTTTCTACATAAGAAAATACCTGTACCAAATCAGGAATAAGGCAGTCGTTATCCATTCGTTTGATGTGTTTGAGCATTTGACATGGCCATTTGATTAGGGACTTTCTGAATTTTCCTCGAAGTTCAGTATTTTTGTTACTTTACTTTACTAGGACAAACAGGAAATAACTTATTTTAAAACTTTAATCGACCAGAATTGTTCAATATTTATCATAGTGTTCCCATATTAAACATGCTACTAGTATATATATTCACCAGAGACTAAAAGACGTAGACATAATAGTATAAACCAACATTAACGCAAGTGTACTTATTTGGTCTACTCAGAAGACGCCTACTGGTACAGGAGTTTCTCGCTACATTGAAGACCCATTGGTGGCCTTCTGCTGTTGTCTGTTCTATGGTCGGGTTGTTGGCGCTTTGACACATTCCCTATTTCCTTTCTCAATTTTATCATTTCTAACAAACTTCCTTTTAATTTACTATGATTACGTATATTGTTAATTTACCCTTTTTATGGTGATGTTCCTATGGCACCTTGCACCGACCTATAGTTGTATATTTCTGTGTCATTTGTTCTCTAGTTGATAGTTGTCTCATTGGTAATTATACCACATCTTCTTTCGTATGTATATAACAATGTCAAAAGGGAAATCTCTATTGACCACTAGAGAAAATACACGTTAACTTTAGCAAACTATTCCTTTCGTCAGTAGTTAACAATCGATAACCACATATTTAATTATAACTCCTTGAATTTAGAGTTCACACTTCACGATAACTATTTGTGAAATTTATAAATATATACATTTTCTGGTTAACGTTACTATAATATAATTTGCATATAAATTCATAATAATTCAAGAGTACTTTGCTCAAATAAACTTATAAGAAACCAGGCCTTGAATATTGTACATCAGACTCTCTGTTCATTGACAAAAGAGATATTCTCATTAATAAAAAGAATATGTGGCAAACTTGTACATTAGACAACTATCGAGTATGTAAATCAAATTACTTAGAATTTAGCAATTTAAGGTCATCGTAGTGGCTTCAATAATAAGTCTGGTCAATTTGTTGAACAACATAATATTCATTTTCGGAAAACAAATCTGTTACTATCTATATATAGTTATGAAAAACATACTAAAAATATATGCCAATGTATTTAATCAAACCTTGGTGGTAGTAACAGTGAGGTACTCAGAAATGGTTAACAATCATAAAGTAAAAAATGTGATTTCTATAATACAGTCGTTGTAATAAGATAAAACAAATTATTTTCTCCATTTAAACACACAAAGTAATACAGATTAAGATGACAATTTGCTATTTTTATAATCCTAGACAGTGAGTGTTTTATTTTGACCTTTTTATATAAAAAAAAATCTTTTATTTTTTCGCGAGACTTTTTTTTTAATGGAAAGTCTTTTTAAAATGTATTAACCTTTTCTCCATCTTTCTGAGAAAACGAGAATTGTCATTTCCCGTCGGAAACCTTACTATATCTATAGAATCTAAAAAAAAATCAATCATGCTCAACTTCTTTAATGTTGAATATTCTTCGCCGATGCGAATGTCGTTCAATAACTTTTATGGACGCCATCACGATTTGGTTGACCAGTATGAAGGTGTAATACCACAATTGATTTTCCCCTATTAGTCTTTGTTAAATTGGCATTTTTTTTTAAATTGTACAGTATTTACCTTTATTTCAACCAAAGAAATACTTTGCATGAATAAAGTTAAACCCTTTCCAGGGCTACAGTGAAATTTTCACATTACATTTCACTGCATATAAGAAAGTAACCATAACCGGAAGTAAACAACCCAATTTTAACACTGTTATTTACTGGTTACCTGCTTTTACTTAACTTTCCAAAATAGTTTATAAGACCATCAAATAAAAAAAGAATGATGCTTTCAGACACCCAATATACATGTTTATGAATCAGCAAAATTTAAGTACATTGAAATGCAGGGTTAATTTTCTACAACTGTCAAATTCAAGGGAATATTTTTTAATCCTACTTTCGAATACAACCGGATGTGACGTACCATGATTTGGTAGTATTATACCTGAAATATTCGTTTCACAGATGATATGGGATATGTGCCATATATTGTAGCGACAATCCCGTTCCCTTTTCATGAAGTTACCTACCGAAGTAGACTATTTACCGGGTTTGTACTAATATTTGCAACACGACGGTTGCCACATGAGAAGCAGGGTATGGTTACCTTTCCGGAGCACCTAATTTAACGGCATGATTTGGAGGGGTGCGTGCTGCTTAGTCTTCTTAGTTTTCTATGATTTACAGATTGTTCTTTATTCCGTTTTATCGCAAACACTTATGAATCGTTTAACTTAAATTTTCCCAACAAGAATTATGAAGTCATACAAACCAAGACAATACATACATCAGAAATTATACTGAATAGTATCTGTAAACACGCGTGTAAGCAAAGCATGTTTACTCAATTTTTATTTTATAATCAAATATGTCCCATAAGTTATATGAAAAGTAACTTAACCTACATTGTACAAAGTAGGCGCGAAAGATACCAGCGAAAAATTCAAATTCATCAACCGAAAATAAACTAACATGACTTAAGAAGGAAAAGACCAACCGACAAAAAGAGTACACTGAACACAACATAAAAAAAGAGTAAAGAACTCGCACCCCACCAAAAAAACTTCGGGTAATCTCAGGTGCTGCTGAAGAGTAAGCAGATCCTGCTCCAAATGTGACACCCGTGACACATTCGTGAAAAGGGAACGTGATTAAATTTACAACAGAAGGAATATATCCAATGTCATCAGTAGCACGAATATTCCCTTATTATAACCAACTCGAGATAGCGTCCGTTAAATTTACAAAGGGATTATTTCAACTTCACCACAAATAACTTTCTTGTTAGTAGCAACCCTCTATTAAGGAAATAATGATAGGAATACAAGTCCGGGAACATCGTTTCAATTGAGAGATATATGCCCCGTATGCAGACCTTGCTGAAATGTTGCTACATAGGATAGAAAGTTCACAATTGGGAGCTGATAATGTCTTTTGTAATTAAGTTTTGTTTTCAACCGACTCTTATTGTCAATTTCTAAATGTAAGTTACGATATGAGTCAGACTTAACTGTTTATGTATTATCCTTCATCTCTAGTGGATAGGAGAAGCGCGTTAAACATAATCACCAAATTTTTAATTATTTAATGAGAGAAAATCAGAAATATATAGCGAGAAATAAAGTTAAAGGATAATGCTTACTCCTTTTTTTCTTCTTAAGAAGTTCCTGTAAGAATTCAGCCTCAAAGAAATAACGGTACAAGTCGTCAAGAGGGTCACAGTTGGTTCCCATGGGAATGCCGATAGTTTGTTTAAAACAACATATCCTCCAAACGTAGCAAATAAGACGTCAATCAAGAAATGATACATCTTGATAATATCAGCTTCAAATATTTTGTTTGAATCAGAGTGATTTGTTTGTAAAATAGGGTGTATCCCTCCCTAAGACACGATCGTATATCTACGTTAGCCATTATCCATACCAACACTTTCTATTTGTCTTTTTGTTTTTAAATGGGTGATAATTGTGTAAAGTGTAGAAAAGTCAAATGTTTTGATACGACTGTAAGATGAAAGAATCTTAGATTGTATGTACTCTACAGTCCTTGGAATGTTTTATTATTCAAGTTTGATTTACGTCACCTATAGATTAGACCTTTTCACAATAACTTGAAAACCCGGCTTTTTTGCTGATAGATTAATAAATTAGAAAAGGGTTTCGTGGATCACTTGGCAGACAGTGATGGAAGATCCACTTCTTCATCTTCGGTTGAAACATAAAACAACCCTTTGATAATCCAGGATTTCCTCTTTAACAAGTGTTGTGGGGAGTATATTTTGAGTTTTCAAGTGAAGTTTTAATACCCTATGCAACTTACTAGTGGCGCCTGCGTACGGAGTATATATATCTCCCAATTACTACCCGGGCTTGTATTTCCTATCATGATTTATTTCCTTTATAGAAGCTTTCTGCTCACAAAGACGCTTTTAAATGAAGAGTTCCAAATGATTAAGTTGAAATCATCCATTCGTAAATGTTACGGACACCATCACAAGTTGGGTTATGGAATATCTGTTTCACAGATGAAATCCGATATGTTCCTTAATTCCATTTCCTTTCCACTAATGTGACTTACCGAATAAGTCTATTTACCGGGTTTGTAATTATAATATTATGAGCAACATGACGGGTGCCATATATGGAGCAGGGTCTGCTTACCCTTCTAAAGAACCGGGAATCACCCCAAGTTTTTTTTGTGGGGTTCGGGTTGCTTAGTCTTTAGTTTTCTATGTTGTGTCTTATCATGTCTGGTTTTTTTTAACCATGAAGTTTATTGTCGATCTCGGAGTTTGACTGTCCTTCTGGTATCTTTTGCCAACTTTATCAAAACTTTTTGGAATTTCATAGGACATGCACAGGAGCTTATCATCTTGTCTTTCCAATTTGAAAGTATATTTTCCATATATTGTAGTATTTTCACAATTATGATTGAATTAATCAAATCATGGGGAAATTATTTCAGGAAGTGAAAGGTAAGGTTGATGGACCAGATGGAAGTCATACAATTTTTGCAACTGAAACTTTGCATAAATTAAGGGAAGGTCTGAAAAATCGCGGAGAGATGCTAAAACAATTACTGGACAACGAGGCAGATATTAATCAGTGCAGAGACAAAAACACATCTCCCTTGCATGTTGCCTGTTTCTTGAATAATATAGAGATAGTAAAGATATTACTGGAAAACACAGAAAACATAAATGAGTGTGATGATACTGGTTCCACTCCTTTGTTTATTGCTTGCCTGAAAAATCATAAAGAGTTAGTTAAACTTTTACTCGACAATAAGGCAGACATTAATATGCATAACGCTATTGGGGCATCTCCTTTGACAGTTGCTTGTTATGAAAATCATAAAGAGACAGTCAAGATATTATTGGACAACAAGGCAGACATTAATGAGTGTGATGGTAAAGGAGCAACTGCTTTGTATATTGCTAGTCAGAATAATTATAAAGAGATAGTGAAACTATTGCTCGACAAACAGGCAGACCTAAATAAATGTGCAAATAATGGGGCATCTCCTCTGAATGTAGCTTGTCAGAATGATCATGTAGAGCTAGTAAAGGTATTGTTGGAAAACAAGGCAGACGTTGATAAGTGTGATGGTAATGGAGCTACTGCTTTGTATATGGCATGCCAGAATAATCATAAAGAGATAGTGAAACTATTGCTTAATAACAAGGCAGACGTCAATGCGTGTGATGATCTCGGGGGCCCGTTGTTTGTTGCTTGTCAGAACAATCATATAGAGTTAGTGAATATTTTACTGGTCAACAAGGCAGACATCAATAAATGTTCAAAAACGGGTGCATCTCCTCTGAACGTGGCTTGTCAGAATGATCATAAAGAGTTAGTGAAACTATTGCTCGACAACAAGGCAGACCTAAATAAATGTGCAAATAATGGTGAATCTCCTCTGAATGTGGCTTGTCAGAATGATCATGTAGAGCTAGTAAAGGTATTGTTGGAAAACAAGGCAGACGTTGATAAGTGTGATGGTAATGGAGCTACTGCTTTGTATATGGCATGCCAGAATAATCATAAAGAGATAGTGAAACTATTGCTCGACAACAAGGCAGACCTAAATAAATGTGCAAATAATGGGGCATCTCCTCTGAATGTGGCTTGTCAGAATGATCATGTAGAGCTAGTAAAGGTATTGTTGGAAAACAAGGCAGACGTTGATAAGTGTGATGGTAATGGAGCTACGGCTTTGTATATGGCATGCCAGAATAATCATAAAGAGATAGTGAAACTATTGCTTAATAACAAGGCAGACGTCAATGCGTGTGATGATTTCGGGGGCCCGTTGTTTGTTGCTTGTCAGAACAATCATATAGAGTTAGTGAATATTTTACTGGTCAACAAGGCAGACATCAATAAATGTTCAAAAACGGGTGCATCTCCTCTGAACGTGGCTTGTCAGAATGATCATAAAGAGTTAGTGAAACTATTGCTCGACAACAAGGCAGACCTAAATAAATGTGCAAATAATGGTGAATCTCCTCTGAATGTGGCTTGTCAGAATGATCATGTAGAGCTAGTAAAGGTATTGTTGGAAAACAAGGCAGACGTTGATAAGTGTGATGGTAATGGAGCTACTGCTTTGTATATGGCATGCCAGAATAATCATAAAGAGATAGTGAAACTATTGCTCGACAACAAGGCAGACCTAAATAAATGTGCAAATAATGGGGCATCTCCTCTGAATGTGGCTTGTCAGAATGATCATGTAGAGCTAGTAAAGGTATTGTTGGAAAACAAGACAGACGTTGATAAGTGTGATGGTAATGGAGCTACGGCTTTGTATATGGCATGCCAGAATAATCATAAAGAGATAGTGAAACTATTGCTTAATAACAAGGCAGACATCAATGCGTGTGATGATCTCGGGGGCCCGTTGTTTATTGCTTGTAAGAACAATCATATAGAGTTAGTGAAGATTTTACTGGTCAACAAGGCAGACATCAATAAATGTTCAAATAATGGGGCATCTCCTCTGAATGTGGCTTGTCAGAATGATCATGTAGAGCTAGTAAAGGTATTGTTTGAAAACAAGGCAGTCGTTGATAAGTGTGATGGTAATGGAGCTACTGCTTTGTATATGGCTTGTCAGAATGATCATAAAGAGTTAGTCAAACTATTACTGGAGAACAAGGCAGACATCAATAAATGTGCACTTAATGGGGCATCTCCTTTGGATGTGGCTTGTATATTTAATCATATAGAGCTGGTAAAGATATTGTTGGAAAACAAAGCAGACATTAATATGATTGATGGCAATGGAGTAACTGCTTTGTATATGGCATGCATGAACAATCATAAAGAGATGGTCAATCTTTTACTAGACAGTAAGGCAGACATCAATAAATGTGCAAATAATGGAGGATCTCCTTTGACTGTGGCTTGTGTGTCTGATCATATAGAGATTGTAAAGGTGTTATTGGAAAACAAGGCAGAAATTAATAAGTGGGACGGTAATGGAGCTACGGCTTTGTATATGGCATGTCGGAATAATCATAAAGAGATAGTCAAACTATTGCTCTACAACAAGGCAGACATCAATAAGTGTGCAAATAATGGAGGATCCCCTTTGACTGTGGCTTGTGGGTCTGATCATATAGAGATTGTAAAGGTGTTATTGGAAAACCAAGCAGACATTAATAAGTGGGATTGTAATGGAGCTACTGCTTTGTATATGGCATGCCAGAATAATCATAAAGAGATAGTGAAACTATTGCTCGACAACAAGGCAGACCTAAATAAATGTGCAAATAATGTGGCATCTCCTCTGAATGTGGCTTGTCAGAATGATCATGTAGAGATAGTAAAGGTATTGTTGGAAAACAAGGCAGACGTTGATAAGTGTGATGGTAATGGAACTACTGCTTTGTTTATGGCATGCCAGAATAATCATAAAGAGATAGTGAAACTATTGCTTAATAACAAGGCAGACATCAATGCGTGTGATGATCTCGGGGGCCCGTTGTTTGTTGCTTGTCAGAACAATCATATAGAGTTAGTGAAGATTTTACTGGTCAACATGGCAGACATCAATAAATGTTCAAAAAAGGGTGCATCTTCTCTGAATGTGGCTTGTCAGAATGATCATGTAGAGCTAGTAAAGGTATTGTTGGAAAACAAGGCAGACATTAATAAGTGTGATGGTAATGGAGCTACGGCTTTGTATATGGCATGTCAGAATAATCATAAAGAGTTAGTCAAACTATTACTGGAGAACAAGGCAGACATCAATAAATGTGCAAATAATGGAGGATCTCCTTTGACTGTGGCTTGTGTGTCTGGTCATATAGAGTTAGTAAAGGTGTTGTTGGAAAACAAGGCAGACATTAATAAGTGTGATGGCAAAGGGGCTACGGCTTTGTATATGGCATGCCAGAATAATCATAAAGAGTTAGTCAAACTATTACTGGAGAACAAGGCAGACATCAATAAGTGTGCAAATAATGGAGGATCTCCTTTGACTGTGGCTTGTGTGTCTGATCATATAGAGATTGTAAAGGTGTTATTGGAAAACCAAGCAGACATTAATAAGTGGGATTGTAATGGAGCTACTGCTTTGTATATGGCATGCCAGAATAATCATAAAGAGATAGTGAAACTATTGCTCGACAACAAGGCAGACCTAAATAAATGTGCAAATAATGGGGCATCTCCTCTGAATGTGGCTTGTCAGAATGATCATGTAGAGCTAGTAAAGGTATTGTTGGAAAACAAGGCAGACATTAATAAGTGTGATGGTAATGGAGCAACTGCTTTGTATATGGCATGTCAGAATAATCATAAAGAGTTAGTCAAACTATTACTGGAGAACAAGGCAGACATCAATAAATGTGCAAATAATGGAGGATCTCCTTTGACTGTGGCTTGTGTGTCTGGTCATATAGAGTTAGTAAAGGTGTTGTTGGAAAACAAGGCAGACATTAATAAGTGTGATGGCAAAGGGGCTACGGCTTTGTATATGGCATGCCAGAATAATCATAAAGAGTTAGTCAAACTGTTACTGGACAAAAAGGCAGACATCAATAAATGTGCACTTAATGGGGCATCTCCTTTGGATGTGGCTAGTGTGGCTAATAATAAAGAGGTAGTCAAACTATTACTCGAATACAAGGCGGCCATTAAATGAGGTTGAGGAATTTGTACCAGATGTTCGGACGTATTTTTCCTTTATTCAAGGCTTAAATGTTTTGCCCTACAACACCCATTTTTTTCTTTTCCAATACTATTTCAATAGCTCTTAATTGTCATATACCAAAATTTAGGTAGATTATATTTTTGTTTTCGTCGGTATGAAACCCAAATAAAACCAATGCTAATATAATAAAAAAAGTCCAATTCAGCCTTTTCACGCCATTTTTTTTATCAATTATCTCGAAAATCCCTCCCATTAGTTTTCAATATTTTTAACTTATTCTGTTCCTCAGCTTATGTTTTTGTCATCTTAAAGTAAATCGTTAATGCATGTGATGGGTATATTGCTTGTCAGAAAAATAATATAGAATAAGTTACGGATCGTCTGGACAATAAAGCAGACGTCAATAAGTGAAGTGCTCATGGATTTCTTTATGACTTGTGCTTGTTAGAATAATCATCAGTTAAGATGTTAATGAACAACAAGGCAGACATTGATAAGTGTGCAAATAATGGAGCGTCTGCTTTGCATATGGCATGCCAGAATAATCATAAATATTTAGTCAAACTGTTAATGGAAAACAAGGCAGACATACAGCCCGTAACAGAGAAGTGATCGAATTGATGTTTCTTTACCGTCAAAATTAGCTACGTTATCGACAAACTTAATTGAGTAGTGACCGAACTATTGGTACTTTAACGTTAAAAAGATTGACAATGCTGACAAACTTTCATGTGTCGATAATCAAGTTTAATACCGATAATATTGAAAATAATTCTTATAATATGAAACAAAATATGTCCATGCACCATTTCGATTTGGCGAAAAGTAGTCATTTCTTCAAAGTCAGAACAGAAAAAAAAGATTTATGGAAGGACGTCTTGATAGTATTATTTCCTTCACAATTTTACCCAAAACTAAAAGAAATATACTGGTAAACAATTAAAAAGGTGTTTGATAGGAATGGAGTGCTTTATTTGTTCGGACTACAATGTGTACCGTATGTGTGATAATTTGAATTCAATCAATAACTTTGAAATGTTTTCTCATATGTATACACAAAAGGGAGGACTGGTATTTGTACTTCTTAGAATATGTCTTCGTCCGTTTCACATGCCAAACTTTTTCTAGTACAGTTTAAACGGGAAAATTTTGTTAAGATTTTTTTTTAATATGACAAAATAACGAGCAAAACTATTTCTTGCAATGGCACACACAGAGAATATTTTTTTTTAGCAAAAATCAGTAAAACAAAATTTCTTGCAAATATACCATGGCCAGGACCTGACAGTTTTTAACAGTGTACAAATGAAAATCATCCGGAAAACTGCGCTTGCTGTCATTTTGAGGGATCATGCAACATTTCACCCATTACCCATAAACAACATAGGTTCTCAATTACTAAAAAAAGTTCTAAAAGATAATTTCAAATCAGAGTAAACATATTAACTTCCTTATATACAGTCGAATTCGTCTATAGGTTATACAAAGCTGGTTCTTAAAACGTTTGTATCAGGGAAAACATTTTTCTTTGACTTTTAAAACATGTAGGGAAAACGGATTTCCTAACCATTCACATATAATATTCCGTATTTCTGAATTTTCATAATATTGTTTTCTAAAAACTATAAGGCCCCTTCCTCCATGAAAATTAAATGGTCCGTGGCAAAAATAAAAAATTCCCACATGTTCAACTTCAAAATTTGACCAGATTCTATTCTTAACTGTCGGATAATATACTAGGATAACATAGAAAATGTCCTGTATGGAACGATTCTGTACTCATACTTCACGCGTATGTTTTTCAGAAAGTGGTGAATCAGTTTCCATAAATGACAGATGAATCGGGCCAAGCTTAGTTACTTACAGTAAACAGACTACTGTAACATTGACGCACTCGTCGAACTGTTTAAAAGATTTGTGTTTATGACCAACAATTTTATACAACTTCATTTATAAATCAATCTAAATTTCATAGCGCGTCGTCACAATAATGAAAGTTATAAAAAAAAAATCTATAACCAGCAGATCTATACTTCTATAAAGAAAGTATTCTTGCACAAAAGGGTATTTATTATAAAATGGTACTCACTATAGAATAGATCGATAGTTTACCACAGAAATCCTAAACGGAAGTTTCGACGATTTTAAACAGAAGAGATTTGAAAATAAATTTAACTTTAAATAAACACTGAAATAATTTTAATACCTCGAAGGTGTAAAGAGTAAACCAACAATCTCAATCTTTAAAAGTGTCTTCATTGCACTAACCGACGAGTTCATGTTTACAGTTGAAACAGTGGATGTGACTCCAATAAATTCGTTATCATTGTAGTCATGAATATTTATCGCTTATATTAAATTGATAAAGATTTTATCGAGGTCGCACCAACTGTTTCTACAGCTTAGATCAGTTACATGTAACACGATCTCGTCGATTTGCACGAGACGAAGCCATTGTTTATGACAGAAGACACATTCTAGTTTATGTATTTTTGTTTCCGTCAGTTCGAAAGTATTTGATCATTTGACTCCTTTGTATTTCATAATATGTGTCATGAACAAAGACATATGTTCGATGAAATAATGATTTCCTCGTAACAAATGATGAAATTTCGAAGATCCCGTATTTGATCCTTTACCGTTAAAATGAAAATGCCAATTACAGAGGTTGATTATAAAAAATGTTCTACTGTGTTAAAAAAACTTCGACTTAAACAATGAAAACTTACACGTTGGACATGAAATATTTTGTCGATGAAGAACATTTAAATTATGTCACTTCTGAAATAAGTTTGTCGATAATGTAGCTTATTCTGACGGTAAAGAAACTCGAATTCGATCACTTCTCTGTTACGGGCTGTAGATGCGTGTGAAGATCGCGGGTATCATTTGTATATTGCGTGTCAGAAAAATCATATAGGGTCAGTTAAGTCTTACTGGACAATAAGACAGACATTAATACATGTAGAGCTAATGGTGTATCTCCTTTCAATGTTGATTGTCAGAACAATCATATAGCTAGAAAATATGTTACTGGACAACAAGGCAGACATCAATAAATGTGCATTAAATGGGGCATCTCCTATGAATATTGGTTGTTTTTGTAGTCGTATAGAGCCAGTAAATTAGTTTTTTTGGAAAACAAGGCAGACATAAATACGAGTGATGTTAACAGATACGCTTCTTTGCATGTTGTTTCTCAAAATATTCATATAGAGTTAGTTGAAGGTTTACTGGACAAGAAGGCAGACGACAAGTAGTAGAAAGTTGATGGGTATCTCCTTTGTGCTTTGCCATTTTAATGATTTAGTGATAGTAAAGATGTTAATTGATTACAAGGTGAAACTTTTTATAGTGTGGAGATTACGAAATATTTACTCTAGTTCATGTTGGTTTTATTTAACAATAATTGCATATAGACAATATTATTATTTCTGAACAAAAAGACGTTGAAAAATGACTATACACTGTATAATGAAATTTGTCCGATGGAGAGTTGTCTGATTAGTAATCAAACCACATTTTGCTATTTATATAACCAACCATGTTCGATGAAGACAAACATTTCATATATGCTTAAATTTTAGCAGTTTCATTATTTAATTTATTGTAAACTCATCAACAGTTCAAGAAACACCTATGTAATTAACATACTTATGGGTAATCTTGTATATTTAACTATTTTTGATAGCATAATTGTTTACTAGTTATTGTATACCATCAACCATTTAGGGTATAAATCTGTATTTGGAAAAGAAGGGTAATAGATTAAAACTGTTTTTGTGATAGTACTATTTTATTGTTTTGTATTGGGTATGTCCAGTTAGACCCCCCTTTTTTTGGCCCCAAAATATAGCAGTTTTACAAAAAATTTAAAACGTAAACTTTTATTTATTGGAAAGTAGAATGCTTCTGCTACATAAATATGGGCTGTTTTTACAATACAATGCAAATTTATCGGATACAATTGCCGCATTTGTGTTCAATATTAATATTGAAATGTAAGTTGTATTTGATGATAATACACAGCATATATAAATGTTTAGGATGAACACGGAAGCAGCGTTCTATCACTTTTGACAAAAAACATCTGAAAATGAACTTTATTTGGCATATTTGATATATTTGGCATATTTAAGCTTAAATCAGAGCGTTTTTGATTACTCAATCAGTTAAAAACTTTCACGTAAACTAATTGAATCAATAGACACTGAAGTGTTTCAAAGTGTCAAAATCTTTCGTCAGATGGACCTGAAATTTGATGCCAAAATCGGCCCTTACCGGGACCTACTCCTTCAGACTATTCATTATACAGTCAATTTGTTGAAGGATATAATCTTATAACAAAGAAGTTTGTTGGTAGTATTTGAATTACCCTGCTTAGCAGGGTTTCCCCTGGGTCAATTATTTTTTTCGCCACCTCTTTCGCCAAAACAATATATTTTTCGCCACTTTATTATTTTTTTCGCCAAGTAACATAAATATATTTTTCCTGTTGTGCCCTTTTGTACTAAAAAGTAATTTTTACAACAAAACAAAAGCTTTTATCACATGAAATTGATCCCTTATTTCATGTGTAGTCATTACATTGAAGGGTTACTCTCATTCGAGGGGTTGTTCCCAGCCTTTTGGATAGATTTTTTCATAACGACAGTTTTCTTTTCTTGACCATCGTAAATGAAAAAGTTGAGACGTATTACTATGCTTGAAACACGTGCATGTGTCACTCAAACGACTTTATTAAAGTCAAAGGATAAAAGAATTAAAGTTTTAAATCGGAGATTTTTCTTGCTTTTGAACAATTTTCGTCACAACAACAGCTTTCTTTTCAAAACTATCTTTAAAGGGAGAGATGTCAAAAGTTTGCTTCAAACACGTGCGTCGCAAAGATGTAAATAAATTCTGTATGTGACATTTATAGCGGAAGCCATTTGACCATATCATTTTGTGAAACAATTCAATCAACACCTTTATTAATTAGTCCTTTGTTGTCGATAGCTATAAAATGCAATCAGCTGATTATTGATTTTCTGTCTAAATCTTAATGAGGTCAAGGTGAATTCTGAGTATTGTCTGATCGGGTAAAGTAAGAGAAACTCGAAAAAAGTAAATAAACAAGATGGAGGAAAATAAATCGGTTTATATATTTCTTCGCAAAATTCTTTCGCAAATGACGAATTTTTATTGCAACAATTATTATTTTTTCGCAAATTGAGAAAATGGCGACCGCCAGCGGAAACCCTGCTGCTTAGATGCCAATTTATCATAAATAGTTACCGTATAACTGTCTTACTTCAAACGCATATTTAGACTTCCTAAAACAAGAAGATCAAAGAAGCCACATCAATAATTTCACATTAAGATATATTGATGGTGTTCTTTACAAAACCACCCATTTTTTCGGTTAGATTTCATTAATATAATTATCTTCAGAACTAGAAATTAAAAAAACAACAGACACGGTTTTTTCCGTCTCGTTTAAGACATATAGATAAATTTGACATAAGTCGTCATTCTCAGTACCGTAATCTATGGCTAACGAGAAGATTGTAATTTAGAAATTCTTCATTGCCCCCACCTTAGTATAGCAATCTACCAACTTCACATGCATATTACACTAACATTTCACAACTAATCCGGTATTCAAGAGTTTGCAACTTCTACTCAGTAACCAGTATCTGAGCAGAAAATTGATGAACAAGGGTTATGGCATGGAACGTCTATTCTTTTTTCTAAAAAAAAAAGTCCACCGGAAGAAACCAATAACCTTGTCGGTAAATATTCTGTATCAAATTCATAATTAATATAAGATGTAGGTCTAGCTATTGACGTTGTTTATATTTTTTTGTAATTTCCTTTTGTTGAGGCGTGGTTGTTGTGCATCTTACCAATTTGTTGTTGTGGAGTGGTCATTTTTAGTGTGTTTGTCTTTAAATTTTTACATATGTGCTTTGTGTATATGCCATTGTGTCTTCTTTGTTGACATATTTCTTTCTTTTTATGATTATAAATTATAACATAATGTTGACTGTTGTAACCATTTTTTGATATGTTTACATATTATGTGTTTATTTTGGTCAAACAGTGTTGTCAACATGGTCAATATAACGGAATTTTGTGCTACTGTAATTCAAGTAAGATGCTATACAGATTGCTATAAAACCTGGTGTATTTCACCATTTTCTATTTAAGAAAATGCCAGTACAAGTTGGGAATATAACAGTTGTTTTTCATTCATAAGATGTATTTGATCTCTTTATTTTGTCATTTGAAAAGAAATTTCCGATATGATTTTTTTTGGTTTGATATTTTTGTTATTTTACTTTTTTCTTTATTAAAAATTCTAACTGAAAACAGCAAGTAGTTATATTGGGATTCTGCTTTCGTTATCATATTTTAATCTCTGTCTTTTACATAATATATATTTTGTATGTTTTACTGGAGAACGAAATACTTTTACTATTGTATTTCTTATTTATACTGTTCTCACTATTTTAACAGAGTTATCTCTCTTTATATGTATAAACAAAAATTAATGTATACAAAAATTAGGTTAATAGATATCAGTAATATTTGATTTATTGTCCATCACAAGTACTAAATCGTTTAAATATGAAAACAAACTAGAGTCAGCAATGTTTATCTGGTTCTAAAGATAAATATCATGGTGTGGCTGATAAAATTAATGTTTATTGTCAGATGACTTAAATAGTGATATTAATGTTCTTATAAACACTAGGATTGGATAGTTAGAGCATCATTTGTTTATGCGCATCCGTTTAGGAAAATCAGTTGTACGACCAGCTTGTCAAATAAATTTTGTTAAAATATACTCGTGTTGCCAACGGTCAACTAGTTAATAGTTATCAAAGGTACCAGGATTATAATTTAATACGCCAGACGCGCGTGTCGTCTACATAAGACTCATCAGTGACGCTCAGATCAAATTTGTTATAAAGCCAAACAAGTACAAAATTGAAGAGCATTGAGGACCCAAAATTCCTAAAAGTTGTGTTAAATATACTGACCGGCTTTAGAAACGCAACACTAGATTATTCTTTTCAATTTTCATTTTTAATTATGCATTTTTTTGTAAACAAACTTATGAATAGAAAGTTCTGTCATTACTTAAATGTTTGAAAAAAAAATGCAGTTCGAAAGTTGAATTGATTACGTCATTTTCGATGTTCAAATATTGTGGTATACACTGAAACCCTGGTTTTCCCCTTACCAATGAACGTGTCACCGTCAAAAGCAATGACTGCCTGTAACAAACGCCAAAATGATAGTCAGAAAGGTCAACCATTTCTGTTCGGCACGTTTTGGTTTCTGTTTTGCACCTTCTGATTTTGCCGTTGATCCACCCATTACAATGTGTTTTGTCAATTATGCGGTTTAAACTTTAAGGCTCTAAATGTTTTTCTGCAGTCGATTCTTTGCCAGTTCAGTTAATGGGAAACATTTATGGCATTAATCTGCGCAAAATTTCATTCATCAATTTGGTTAGCAGTTGACGTTCCGGCCGTAGATCTGTCTCACAAATGACGTTGTCTAATCAAATTCTATTGACGTTGCATTGTCACTACATGTTGATCTAGTCTTTGATGGTCTTCAACAAATCCAGTCTACCGGTCGGAAAGACAGTAAGACGAGTTTCTGACGTCAATTTTTTGTGTTGCAGCACGTTCACGTTTTCTGTTTGCAGAATTCTAATGAGTTGATTCAGCTTTTCATTCCTGAGTTTTGGCAATATGGAGATGCAACATTTTTTAAATGATTAAAGTGTGTCCACAGATTGAACGAACTGTTTCTCAAAGAAAAAAACCGGAAAAAATCTTTTATTGGCTCGAAATTTCTCTTTCTGAAATATCGTGCGATCTAAAAAATCTGGTATGTTCAATAACCACAGGTAAGTCAGATGTTTATTTTTCGAAAGGAAAAGACATATGATGAGCATGAATAGTAGTTGCATGAGGATCAAACATTATTTGGTGAAAAAAATCTACAAAATGAGTGTTGCGTTTTTAAAGCCAGTCAGTATACGTCTAAACTGTCTTAATGACCGAATACTGAATACCAAAAACGTTAACCGGACTTTTTTTCAATTTCAATAGATTTTATATAAATGATAATTGAAATCATTGAAATCATTTATTAGTTTTGTTCCATTTAAATATCGTCGCGGTAATTAATTTGACAGATCAATTGTAAAGTATATTGGTTCCTATTATTAATCCAAAAAACATAAAATTGATTAGAACTTCTGACAATAACTATCATCTCGGGGCAAGGTCTTAACATAATAAGTATACACATTTTTTTCAACAGGAACTTTAATTCAGTAATAAGATTAATTTTACGATTAAATTCATTATTTTTATTTTTGATTTAATGTCGTGTAGACCTACGTCTGATTGTGCAACCTCCATCGTGTAAGGCTTTGTCATACTTTAAACGAAATACCAACTCAAAAAATGTGAAATGCAAATCAACGTGAATGTTATCAATGCATACTTGATTGTACGAGTGACAGGCTAAATCATTTCAATCTGAAATACTCAACATTATTTTCGGAGACAACAAGAGAACATTAAAGAATAATCGGGTTTCAGACATATTTCATTCTTCGAGATCAAAGAAGTTTTTTTTTCAATCTGAAGTAAAAACAAACACAATAGTTGATACGAGGTATTCGATTCTTTATTATAACATATACAAAACTTAAAAAAAAACAACCAATCAATGATAAGAAAAAAATTGATTTTACATTTTCTTGTGAAGAATGGGATTTATTTCTTACCATTGTTCAGAACAGTATTAGTGAAATGTATTATTGGAGAAGCAACTATAATGTCAATAAATAAACTGTGTATGATTGGTGACTGACATTTCAAAGTAAAATATATAATCAAGATATGTTGAAATGATAACTTTAAAGAAGAAGCATGTTGTCTTTCAGTAGTGGTCTATGTTTTCAATGCGACGTGTGTGTATTGTTTTCTGTCTATCGTTTTGTTATTTATATGTTGCGGTTTTTTTTTGGTATGTATTTTGTAACAATTCATTGTTTTGATTTTAAACTAATAAAATGCTTATTCTTATTCTTATTTTTATTCATAAATATATAGAGTTATAGTTACTTAAAGTTTCCACTGTCTCGTACTTTCAAAGGGTGTCTGTTTTATAATCAATCACGTCTGTTTCAAATGCAAACCTTCATTTAATACATTATCTAGTCTTTAGACAGTGCACAACACATTTGACTTTACTCAGTTATATCCTTCAAATGTGAACTCTGTTCCTAAATATCCAAGGAAATTGATTAAATTTTAATACTATTGATGTCGTCTTAAATGTAACTGCAATGTTTGACACTCGGGTAGAAAAAGCAATTGCAAGTTTCTTCTAGTACTCTACTGGGAAATGGAAATCTGCATTGCAATAAAAATATATTTGGCTCATAGATGAAACAGTAAGCCAGTACTTTGACTAGTATCTCTTCCCAGAATGTATTAGAACGTCATTATTTACCATTGTTCATTTTATTACCACACATATTAAGTTGTGGTATGTTTACACACTCAATGTAGAACAGAGGTGCGAAAGATACCAGATAGACAGTCAATCTCAAAGATCGAAAATAAACTGACAACGCCAAGATTAAAAAAGCAGAAAAACAGAAGAAAAAAAATTACACAAAACACAACATAGAAAAACTAAAATCTAACCAACATGAACCCCACCAATTACTGGGGGTGATCTAAGGTGGTGCGGAAGGATAAATAAAGGCAACAGTAGTATACTACTGTTCGAAATTCATAAATCGATTGAGAAAAAAAACAAATCCGGGTTACAAACTAAAACTGAGGGAAAAACATCAAATATAAGAAGAGAACAACGACACAACAGAAACACAACAGAAACACAACACTAAAATTAAAAACACAGAAAAACTGTAGTATAACAATGGCCATTTTCCTGACTTGGTGCAGGACATTTTACGAAAAAAATGGTGGGTTTAATTTGGTTCTGTGGCTAGTCAAACCTCGCACTTTTATGGCAATGCTTAATATAACGCTAAAATGACACCATAAGATGACAGGAATATAGTACAAATACAAGAACATTCATACAATATAGCACATTTCCACAACGAAGCCACTGAAACACTGAAGTGAACGATAGTACAAATACAAGAACATTCATACAATATAGCACATTTCCACAACGGAGTCACTGAAACACTGAAGTGAACAAAAAAAAACCCACCCACAATGAATCCGGAAAAAGTAAATCACCAAAATTCTGAACTCCAAGGAAAATTCAAAACGGGAAGTCCATAATCAAATTGCAAAATCAAATGATAAAACAGATTAAACGAATGGACAACAACTGTCATATTCCTGACTTTGTACAGGCATTTTCAAATGTAGATAATGGTGGATTGAACCTGGTTTGATAGCGCTAAATCTCTCAATTGTATGACAGTTGCATAACATTCCACTATATTTACAACGATGCGTGAACAAAACAGACATAATAGGTAAATAGTCAAAAAAGGACAAAAAAAACATCTATCAAATTTAAAAACCACATGTTTTGCTTTGCGTGTTTGATGTCATAAAATGTAAACGTCACATAAGAAGAAATATGAAATAATTTTACCGTTCAATGTTTATTCCAGAAAATTATGATTTTACATGGGAAATGGTGGTATACAGGGTTTAAAAATCAAAAGTATGTAAGAACTCATTTCAGAAACAGACCGAGATTTAAAATTATCCAAATGTTCTTTAGAATTTTTAAGAATCCTCATATGGTTAATACCCCTACGCGAGTAAAATAATTTTGTCGTTCAAAGTATTTACAACTTTATAATAGAACAATAACATAATGACATATAATAGAACAATAACACATTGGCGGGATCTTTAAAAGTACAGAGTCACGTCATATGATCGAACCAAAGAAACACAAAAAGTAGCACATACAAAACACACCAGCAAACATTACAGATGATAAAAACACATGAACGGGGTGTATAAGTACCGAGCCACGTCAAATGAATATCATAGAAAACTGACCACCCAAAACAATAATATTAATATTAATAATAGAAACAAAAACAAATGAAAGAACAATATAACACGTTGTTAAGATGATAAGCAACGGCAGTACGCATAATCTATACAAAAGACAATCATGGTTTATTTGTGAAGTTGAAACGGAATATTTATCAACAAGGTCTTAGAACCTCTCGAAGAACCTTTTTTTTTGGAAAAAGGACGACACGTTCCTTGACATACCCCTGCTCAGAGACTGGTGACGTTTTACAAATCTGATTAGGAGACGCAAGCTCTTGAATATCGAATAAGTTGGGAAATGTATATCCCAAATTCAGGTGAAGTTGGTATATTGATGCTAAGGTGGGGAAAATTGATGACTTCAAAATTAAAATCGTCTCGTGTGTCATAGATCAGATAATGGTACTGAGATGACTGTGTATGTCAAATGCGAGATATAAGTCTCAAAATGAGGCAGAGTAAGTCGTGTCTGTTTGTTCTTTAATTTCTAGTTCTTGAGGATATATTAATGGAACCCCAATCAGAAAAGTTCGGATTGTTAATTGAAAGAACATCATAAATATATCTAAAAGTAAAATTAGATAATCTGGCTTCTTTGATCTTCTCGTTTTTGACAAGTGTCTGAAGGAATTCCGATTCATATGAGAATAAGAAGAGGTCGACAAGGAGAGGTGCCTAATTCATTACCAAAGAAATGCCGATAATTTGCTGAAAATTCTACTTTCAAATTCAACAAAAATGATAAGGACATCCAGCATACTAGTCACGTGTTCCTCTGTGAAGCCTGTTTTTCTCTTTTGTTCACTTTGAATAAATGTATAGCGTCTGCTACCATTTTTATGTTGAAAGGCATTGTGGATTATTTCTTTTAGGCGATCGATTTTTCAATTTCACACGGGTAATGGTGGTATAGAAAAACTAAGAAATTTCTTATCCCAGGAGTTGATTATCTTAGCCGTAATTGGCACAATAACAATAAAATGACAACATTAGAAGACAGGACAACTATACAAATAGAGAACATACAGGACAGAGAAACACTCAAATAATAGCTATGAGAAGGTACCAGGCTTATACAATAATACGCGTATTTCGTCTACATAAAAAGTCATCAGTGACGCTCAAATTTTAAAAAATGACTATATCATAGATATGCATGTTAACACCGAAGTGGTAAATAACTACAGAATAAAAAAAAAACATAAAACAACCTAAATCAGCACAAAAAAGGCACAACATGTGACACCCGTCTAGTTCCTCATGATATCACACACCTGGTAAGTAGTCTGATTCGGAAGGTCACATTAGTGAAAAGGGAAGGGGGTTGTACTAACGACATGAGGAACATATCCGATATCATCCGTGAAACGGTTATTCCGTAATGGTAAACCAACTCGTGATGGCGTCCGTAAAATTACGAAGGGATGATCTCGATTTCACAAATTAAAACTCTTAGTTTAATAACTTTCTTGTGAACAGCAAATCCCTATCAAGAAAATCATGATTAGAAATTCTAGGCCTGGGATATCGTTTCAATTGAGACATTTATACTCCGTATGTAGGCGCTGCTAGAATATCATAGCAATCATATGGCAAAATTTAGGGTATTTTGCTAATTTGCATATGACGGCAGCCATTACAGCATGTACAGTAGGATTATATATACCCCTTAAATTAAAATGCCAATATGCCAATTCCTGTATCGAATCAATAAGTTGTCTGTATATAGGTAAATTGTACATGTTTTAAGGCTTCTGTCCGTGTACAAATAAACATTGTCTACTTTGAAATCTTTCGGCTTTTTTTAAAAGGAAAATCGGAAGTGTAACCAGCTGGTAACCGTGGAATCGTAAAAAAAAAAGCGAAATTCAAAACAGAAATTAAGATGCAAGAAGATGTTGTTCGTTGTCCGCATATAGGGAAACACCTCGAAGGTTGTATTTAATCAAAGTTGATTTCTTTTAACATACCTGCTTTTAATTCTTTCAGAAGCATGATGATTTCAACCTTCCCATTTCGTTTAAAGTCAATTGTTTAAATCCTTTTCCCTTAGAATTACACACCATTTTTGTTTAAATATCCAACAAAGGAAGTTTATAAAGACAAATTAGTTTAATATCCATGAAGGAAAAGGACTGGACAAATTTGATATAATTTACATTTTCAATCTGAGACTAAGGAAAGTAATTTAAGAAAAAGGACAAAAGTAACGTAGTGCAAATCATACGAATAAAGTACTGTGGGTTCATTTATTTTTTGGTTATCAATTTTCGTGGATTGCTGAAAACTTGCATTTCCGTGGATATTTGATATTGTCAATATCTGTATGTAAAATCCATTGACAATATGTTATTCGTTGAACATTTGGATTCGTGGTTCACCATAACCAACGAAAGCCATAACAATTGGTATCCAACGAATAATAATAAATCCACAGTAACTTTGATTTTGCCATACATGGAAAATTCACCCTCGGGAAGCTGAAATCATCTCTTTTTTCGTTTTCAACCGACCCTTATTGTCAATTTCTAGAAGGAAGTTAAGATATCTGTTGTATCCTTATCTCTTCTTTGATTGGATAGATGCGTTCAAAATAGTCACCAAATTTTGAGTTACTTGGTAAGAGAACACAATCCATATAGCGGAAATTAAAGTTAAAGGATATTGCTTACTTCTTATCTTTCTTCCTAAGAAGTTCCTGTATGAATTTAGCCTCTTAATAATAACGGAACAAGTCGGACAGAAAAGGTGCATAATTGGTTCCCATTTGAATGCCGACAGTCTATTGAAAAACACGTAACCCAAACGTAACAAATATGTTGTCAATCACGAAACCAAACATCTTGATAATGTCAGCTTCAGAGAATTTTTTGTTTAAATCAGAGGGATTCTTTAAAAAGTAGGATTAATCCCTCTCTAAGACAAGATACTTGTATCTACATTGGCCTTTTTTTTTATGAAACAAAGCAATACTAAATCTTTCAATTTGTCTTTTAGTTTGGAATGAGGTATAGAATACTGCCTGTACTTTGTAAAAAAAAATGACAGTTGTTAGTAATCCATTCGTTTGATGTGTTTGAGCTAGGGATTTAAAAAGATAGGAAACCTAGTACTCGGCTACTCGGTCGTGATACTCGCGAGTACTCGAGTACTTGGATCAATCTCAAACGTCCAGTGAAAAGTTTGAATTTTTGGTGTTATGTTGTTTTTTGGTTTTTACCTCTCCTAAACTATATTATAATATGATAACATCGCATGACATCTTAATGTAAGATATATATGACAAATGTAATGTTGCAGAACTCTGACTGTTTAAGTAACATCAAAAGATCCATTCATACAAATCAATATTGATCAATAAATGGTATTACTCTTATTATCACATTGAATCAATGAATTATATTGAATCAATGAATTACATTGATTTTCCCGTGAAATAAAACCGGATAAATTCAGATGCAAAATGAACGTTGTTATTTCACTCCTCTGACATCATACAACAGTAGGCGTTGTCATGACGTCGGATCAAAACAAATAATTACTGCTGAGAAAAAGATATAGTTACTTACATTTTCTACTATAATTTCAAAATAAAATAAAGCCATTGTCAATGTAACAAAAATGTGTCCACAGTACCGTATGCCTCACTCGCACTATCAATTTCTATGTTCATTGAACCATGAAATTGGGTATAAATCTAATTTGGCATTGAAATTAGAATGATCATATCATAGGAAACATGTGTAATCAGTTTCAAGTTGGTTGGACTTCAACTTCATCAAAAACGTCCCTGACCAAACATTTAAACCAAAAACTTTAACCTGAAATTTGCACTCATATTCAATGTTCAATGGACTGTGCAATTGGAGTCAAAAATCTAATTTGGCATTAAAATTAGAAAGATCGTATCATAGGAAACATGTGTACTTAGTTTGAAATTGATTGGAATTCAACTTCGACAAAAAATACCTTGACCAAAAACTTAAACCGAAACACCAAAATGTAGTAAGAGTGTCATAATTTTATCCTTAGTCCATCTTAAAATTAATCTCTTAAGGTGGTTCGGGACTGTTTGACTGCGCAAAATTTCACGCATGAATTACAAAAGTATTTGTCGTAAATTCGATATAATTTTTTAAAATGCTTTGATTGATTAGAAATGCTAAATCATTGTAGTTATGTGAATAATAGAATATTTTCGTTATAATCCGTATTTGTTAAAGGGTCAAAATGACATTTCACCCATTTTTACCATTTTCCAGCCAAAATTTGGGTTTTAAGGCAAAATTTATTTTTTTCCTTATCTGTGACCAATTTTTTTTATTTGCTCATTCTTTGAAGCTATATTTCAGCTTTTTATTTTACAGTTTTGGACCAAGTGTCATAGAACGTTTTTTTTTATAATCCGATAAAATTATGTCAACACCTCTACTTTCCCTATCATTTCATTGAAAAATGGTCCCTTTTACATACCTGTTTAAAAGTAAAATTTTGAGCTTAAATGGTCCGTGACCCCCTATTTTTTTTTTACCAATTAGTTTAATTTCTGTAAAGAATAAAATATCAAAAAATACGGCACTTCTGATAGAAACTTTTAATAGGCCCCGAGCCACCTTAAGACGAATCATAGTAGCAGTAATCATACATAAATTATCAAATTAATAAAATAATAATTCCTCAAATTTCATAAAAAAAATATAATTTCTTTGGTATATACATAAACAAATGTATCTATAATAATTCAAAGAAATTTGAATAAAAATTGGGAGCGAAGGTGTAGGGGGTGAACGGACTTCGGGGGCGAACATGTGAGGTGCGAAAGTGTATTTGGCTCGAACGAAACGCTGATACCACCACTACCAACGACTCGAAATCAAAAACCTGACAAAACGGCAACAAATAAGCTGATATCTATTTTTAAAAAATCTTGTATGTCCTAAGTGTAAGATGCATAGAAAACAGGTTTGAGAGGTGCTCTCAAATGATATCTGGTACAAAAAACAATGTACCCCTTTTCACCTTCCCATTCTTAATAGGTTGTAAATAATCAAAAAAGTCATACAAATCTAAAATAAAATATTATATCTCAAGTAAAATGATGTTTCTTGTGTATTTTAAATGATACAGATTTCAGCTTGTTGTTCTGTGTGAGCCAAGGCTTCGTGTTGAAGGCTGCACATTGACCTAAAATGGTTTACTTTTATAAATTATTTGGATGAAGAGTTGTCTTATTGACACTCGTACCACATCTTCCTATATCTAGTTTCTATTTAAATATTTGCACACAGCTTGAAGAACAATAATTCTTATATTATTTGCATATTAGGAAATAATTCATATGATTGGTAGAGAGGACTAGTTGATCTTGACGTTGGTTATTTTTCGATAGATGACGCTGACCGAACTTCTTTTTTCGTAACCAATGTAAACAAGATTTGTGGCGATAATAACAACGACGTAACCAAAATGTATTTTCACTGCAAGTTAATAGTTAAATAAAATAATACACAAAAACATTCGTTTGAATGATAATAAGAGTTTTTGCAGTTTACTTTTTTTCACATTGCAAATTTTATTTTAGTACATATTTTTGCGCCAGGCCTATTCAGTGACATAAGTATACAATTTACGTGTGATAGAGGTAACAAATGTGGAAAAATATATTCCCTATCTCTGATTTGAAAGAATTATAAGGATTAAACGCCTTTTTAAAGGAATTTATTGGAGTATAAACTGGACCAAGTCACTCACAAACATATCATAAAAGTCCTTAGGCGTTTGATATCAGAAAAAATTAGTAGAGAAAATGAAGATAAGGATTTGGAATTCTTCCACCAATGTGAGTTGGCATAAAAGAAAAAAATAACAGTTGAACTACTATTTCATTATTTTTATTATAATCATTTGTTTTGATTGTGTATAAAGTTACTACTCCTAATCAGCCATAAAGTAGAATCCAAAAAGTACTGAACTCTGAGAAAAATTCTAAACAGAAAGTCCCTTATCAAATGGCAAAATCAAAAGCTCGGACATATCAAACGAATTGATAACAACTGTCATATTCCTGTAATGTTGCCCATGAAGCCCAGCTTGGTTCAATGTCAGATGAAACCTGCCAAACAGACATGTACACCTTACAATCATTCCATGCAAAAAGAATTTGTAATGGTTTAGTCAAAGCCTTTTCAAGTTTTTGATATTTTTGGCAGGTGCCAGCCCACCATACATCCCCAAATCAATAATCAATGTTTTTCTTTTAATCAGATTACAAATTAATGACCATATTGCTTATAGTATCTGACAAATAAAACATATAAAAAGAAATAATATTAACCAAATAAACCAAGAAAATTAGTTCAAGATCAAACAAAATCTGCCAGTGAGAAAAACATTTTTTTATCTATTGCGAACAGTATCTACGTACCTAAAAATTATTTTTTTTTAAATTTAACACTATACCCACTGCTGCCACTGCCGTTTACCAATATAATCCCTATGTATCACATTCTGCAACATTTTAACCTTCACTAAATCTTAAATGTTGACTGCCTATTCAAACAACTTTTATCAAAATCTTTGGACATCATCAACAGAGAAAAGATAGATACTTATAGGACATTCAAACTCACAAGTTGAAAATATACTGACAACACCATGGCTAAAACAGACAAAGAAAAGAAGACTAACAGCATTACAGAAAAAAAAACAGATTGGAAAACATTTCATTTATGATTAAAAAAATATCACAGCAACTTATTGCATAAAAAATAATAATAACATGGAAAATCAAATAAATATCAAAATATTAATTCAAAAATTAAAACATAACAATAAAATATTAGTTCAATAACAAATGGACTACTAATAATTAAATAATATTTTATTATCTTTTTGGTAAAAAAATATATTTGGACATTTGTTATTCTGTGGATTTCTAAAAATATAAATAACATCTTCTTTCAACATGTCAATATTCATCATTTTCCTTTGCTATACTATATTATAGTAATTGTTAAAGTAATTGTTAAATATATACATTCATTTGTTAATAAAAGATGAACATTTTGTTAACTTCTGTAACATAAAAATAGGATAAAGTAATACATGGCTAGCACTATTCTATATTTAAGTTCAGTGTACTGTAAAATCAGTATCAAAATTGTAATTTGTCATATAATATTTCCAGTTGACCATACTATGAACATGTGTACTAGGTTGTGTCAGCAATTTAATGTTTCAAATGATTTTTGGTAAACCACCTAAAACAAACAAATTATCCTGAGAATGTACTTATTTCCCACTAACATATTTCTATTGTTAGTAGGGTCAGAATCGTAATTTGGCAGAAAATCTAAATGTTCATGTTGTAAAGAAAATGTATTCTATTGAACCTGTATTGTGGCAGGTTTAAGTTTTCAATATATCTTGTTGAAAAGGTTGATGGCTCAATAATATTTTCTTTAACATAACATTGTTTCTCAATTTCAAACAGAAAATATAGTAAAACGTTTGTTCATCAGACCTTCTAACTCAAGCAATTAAAACCTTTCTGTATATGAAAAAAAGTCAAATTCCAAGTAGTTTCAGAATTCAAAATGCCAGAGGTTTTCAAAACAAAACTTTCAATAACTATAGGCTATTCAGAAACATCAGAGTTCTCTGGTCAATGTGAGGCATGCTTTTTTGTTTGGTGTCACAATGGGTCTCATCTTGAATAGTTTTAAATGAACTCTGTGCAAAAATGTGTAAAATGGTTAAACAACATTTGGTCAAAATGTATGGCTACTAATCACAAACTAACAATTATTTTTTTAAGTTTTAAAAAATTTGAAAATTCTTATTGTAGATTAAGTATGATACAGTAAAATGCATGGCTTGTACCAATGAGGGTAGGATTTTATATCTCTCAAATATATTTCAAATTGAAGTTACATGCCTTTCAGAGGAAAGATATTAACTTTAAATTTTGAATAGCGTTTCTGTTCTCATATTTAAAAAAATATATGAAGTTACAATAGATTTGCCATAGAAAATCCGATGATCCTGTTTGTTTCTGGTTAAAGCCTACACTGTCTGTTTTAACATATATTCTACAGTAGAGAAGAGATATGGAAAGGTTACTGAAAAAAACATTTACCACTCTTTGATAAATGGATAGATTATTTCATTGAGTTTCTATATTCTTTTTGATTGATCATCATATTCTATAATTCATTCTACATGTTCTAACTCTTAAACAGTCAAAGTTCTGGTCATCATTGCCAATCCCAGAATTCATTGCACTTCCTGTTCATGCAAAAGCATAACCCTGGTTACCACACTGTAAAGCTACCATCAGTCTATTATGTAACTCTGTCTTTGATTTATATTCTTGCATCTTCAGCATGTTGATACTATAAAACCAATAAAAAAAATATTCTTATGCAATGTAGTTCTTATATCATAAAAGTGTAAATGGTCAGATAAATGTATGTGAAAGGAATTTATCGGAAGGATACCATGCAACATTACTAAATTCTTTTACATCAAGTTATTGTGCTATTTTAGTTGGATGTGATGTTAAAATGCATGAACGCAATGCCAACAAAACGCATGTTCTTATATATGTAGATTGTGTTTATGGTTGGTGGCTATCACTTCACATAAAAAAAACATTCAGTCAGTCAACATGTTCATTTACTCGAAGCTAATTTTTCTACACAGATTATCACATGTTATAATGGTACCACAATTTTTTTTTCCAATAAATCTAAAATATCCTTAATATTCCTTCTCCATAAGTAAACAGATTATTAATCTTGACTAAAGATACCCTAGGCCTGTACAAATAAATAAGAAGTCTACACAAAAGAGGAGTGAATATTCTTACCAAGTACTAGCTGTAGGTAAAGTGTGTTCTTTATAAGAAACTATAGCTATGGTAAAATGCTGTGGACCACCTCCACCAACAAACTTAGCAAAACCTCCAAACGGTACTCGAGAACTGTATTTGAAAATAAAAATCAATAATAATCCTTATTGTCTTAAAGCATGCAAAGAATTGCTTGTGATAAACAAAATACAAATTACATAACACATACATATGTATCTACATTTGTTTTAACAATCATTTCGTTGAGATTCCCTTGTCCTCTTCATCGACTGTCTTAAAAAGGAACCTAGACTCAAACCTAAACTGGATATAGGAAATATTGTAGATTTATAAGTGAAATTCAAAATTTCTGTATGAGTTTTGGGTTAATATATTGATATTCATTTCATTTGTCAATAACTATTAATCATGTAGATACTATTGGTATCCATAATCATGATAA
Source organism: Mytilus edulis (assembly GCF_963676685.1). Lineage (NCBI taxonomy): Eukaryota > Metazoa > Mollusca > Bivalvia > Mytilida > Mytilidae > Mytilus > Mytilus edulis. The sequence continues at coordinate 77,540,660 of NC_092353.1, read as the reverse complement.
TCACTTATGTGTTATAGAATGTTTAATTCACTAATTTTAATATCAAAAAAATATTGAACTGTGACCAAATAATTATTTTGTTCAGGATTGTGTATTAAAAAAAACCCAATAATTTTATCATTTCTTTATAAAAATAAGGAGATGTGATATGATTGTCAGTAAGATGTACAATTATCCACCAAAGTTCTAATGAGATGTAAGCAGTTTTATGTCTACATTACCTGCCAGTGGTGAACTGAAGCAGCAAAACTCTGTTCTCTTGACTGAAATCTTCAACAATTTCCCAAAACCACTAAAAGTATGAAATATTTACCAAAAAATTAGTATTTATACAGGTTTTTTTATTTATATTTAAAAGGTGTATACAAAACAATATCATTTAAAATCAGTAACATCACAACAATGTCTTGTTTGTTAACCTTGATATTGTCTTTTTTAATATCAGTATAAGGACATTGTTCCATTTATTTGACCACATAACCATAAAAAGACATTGGCAAGGTTGTAAGTATAAAATGTTTATCGACTGAGTTTCCTTGGCAACTTTAAGAACCATATATAATAAGTGGTGTTGAAAACTGTATTTGAATGAATGGTGCTAAGTTGTTTAATATTTTATTTAACATTTTAAACATTTTATCTTACTACCATATTTTTTTATATTGATATGGGAGCAATACTCAAATTTTTTAAGCTAACTTTCCAAAGAGCACCTGTTTAATTAATTAATTAATTTAAACAGTTAAAAAAGTAGAGGGTGTTTAGTATAGTATGGTTCAGACTGGTCGAGTATTGTTCAGAACTTTGGTTAAGTATGGTTTAGACTGGAAAAATAGGTCGAGTACATGTCAAGAATGGGTTAAGACTGTTTCAGACTGGTCGAGTAATAGTTCAGACTATTTTTAACGGCAAAGATAAGGGTAAAGTACGATTCAGTACAGTCAAGTATGGTTCAGACTGGGGTCGAGTAATGTCAAGTAAAAGTCAGACCAATTCAGACTGGTCGAGTAAAAATCAGTACAGTCGAGTACAGATATAGGTCATTTCAGACTTTAATAGTTTGTAGTGATATTATTTCACACTAACCTGGATAACAGATGACTGTCTATCATAGCCATTGTATTCTGTATGTTTCTCCCAGTCACTGATATCTATCTCTGGAATACCTGACAACATTAACTCCTAAAATAGAACATAAATACAGTAAATCATCATTGTCTATCATAGCCATTGTATTCTGTATGTTTCTCCCAGTCACTTATATCTATCTCTGGAATACCTGACAACATTAACTCCTAAAATAGAACATAAATACAGTAAATCATCACTGTCTATCATAGCCATTGTATTCTGTATGTTTCTCCCAGTCACTGATATCTATCTCTGGGATACCTGACAACATTAACTCCTAAAATAGTACATAAATACAGTAAATCATCATTGTCTATCATAGCCATTGTATTCTGTATGTTTCTCCCAGTCACTGATATCTATCTCTGGTATACCTGACAACATTAACTCCTAAAATAGAACATAAATACAGTAAATCATTATTGTCTATCATAGCCATTGTATTCTGTATGTTTCTCCCAGTCACTTATATCTATCTCTGGAATACCTGACAACATTAACTCCTAAAATAGAACATAAATACAGTAAATCATCACTGTCTATCATAGCCATTGTATTCTGTATGTTTCTCCCAGTCACTTATATCTATCTCTGGTATACCTGACAACATTAACTCCCAAAATAGAACATACATACAGTTAATCATCACTGTCTATCATAACCATTATATTCTGTATGTTTCTCCCAGTCACTTATATCTATCTCTGGGATACCTGACAACATTAACTCCTAAAATAGAACATAAATACAGTAAATCATCACTGTCTATCATAGCCATTATATTCTGTATGTTTCTCCCAGTCACTTATATCTATCTCTGGAATACCTGACAACATTAACTCCTAAAATAGAACATAAATACAGTTAATCATCATTGTCTATCATAGCCATTATATTCTGTATGTTTCTCCCAGTCACTTATATCTATCTCTGGAATACCTGACAACATTAACTCCTAAAATAGAACATAAATACAGTAAATCATCACTGTCTATCATAGCCATTATATTCTGTATGTTTCTCCCAGTCACTTATATCTATCTCTGGAATACCTGACAACATTAACTCCTAAAATAGAACATAAATACAGTAAATCATCACTGTCTATCATAGCCATTATATTCTGTATGTTTCTCCCAGTCACTTATATCTATCTCTGGAATACCTGACAACATTAACTCCTAAAATAGAACATAAATACAGTTAATCATCATTGTCTATCATAGCCATTGTATTCTGTATGTTTCTCCCAGTCACTTATATCTATCTCTGGGATACCTGACAACATTAACTCCTAAAATAGAACATAAATACAGTAAATCATCACTGTCTATCATAGCCATTGTATTCTGTATGCTTCTCCCAGTCACTGATATCTATCTCTGGTATACCTGACAACATTAACTCCCAAAATAGAACATACATACAGTTAATCATCACTGTCTATCATAACCATTATATTCTGTATGTTTCTCCCAGTCACTTATATCTATCTCTGGGATACCTGACAACATTAACTCCTAAAATAGAACATAAATACAGTAAATCATCATTGTCTATCATAGCCATTGTATTCTGTATGTTTCTACCAGTCACTTATATCTATCTCTGGAATACCTGACAACATTAACTCCTAAATTAGAACATAAATACAGTTAATCATCACTGTCTATCATAGCCATTGTATTCTGTATGTTTCTCCCAGTCACTGATATCTATCTCTGGGATACCTGACAACATTAACTCCTAAAATAGTACATAAATACAGTAAATCATCACTGTCTATCATAGCCATTGTATTCTGTATGTTTCTCCCAGTCACTGATATCTATCTCTGGAATACCCGACAACATTAACTCCTAAAATAGAACATAAATACAGTAAATCATCACTGTCTATCATAGCCATTGTATTCTGTATGTTTCTCCCAGTCACTTATATCTATCTCTGGGATACCCGACAACATTAACTCCTAAAATAGTACATAAATACAGTAAATCATCACTGTCTATCATAGCCATTGTATTCTGTATGTTTCTCCCAGTCACTGATATCTATCTCTGGAATACCCGACAACATTAACTCCTAAAATAGAACATAAATACAGTAAATCATCATTGTCTATCATAGCCATTGTATTCTGTATGATTCTCCCAGTCACTGATATCTATCTCTGGTATACCTGACAACATTAACTCCTAAAATAGAACATAAATACAGTAAATCATCACTGTCTATCATAGCCATTGTATTCTGTATGTTTCTCCCAGTCACTGATATCTATCTCTGGAATACCTGACAACATTAACTCCTAAAATAGTACATAAATACAGTAAATCATCATAGCCATTGTATTCTGTATGATTCTCCCAGTCACTGATATCTATCTCTGGAATACCCGACAACATTAACTCCTAAAATAGTACATAAATACAGTAAATCATCATAGCCATTGTATTCTGTATGATTCTCCCAGTCACTGATATCTATCTCTGGGATACCTGACAACATTAACTCCTAAAATAGTACATAAATACAGTAAATCATCATAGCCATTGTATTCTGTATGATTCTCCCAGTCACTGATATCTATCTCTGGAATACCCGACAACATTAACTCCTAAAATAGAACATAAATACAGTAAATCATCATTGTCTATCATAGCCATTGTATTCTGTATGATTCTCCCAGTCACTGATATCTATCTCTGGTATACCTGACAACATTAACTCCTAAAATAGAACATAAATACAGTAAATCATCACTGTCTATCATAGCCATTGTATTCTGTATGTTTCTCCCAGTCACTGATATCTATCTCTGGAATACCTGACAACATTAACTCCTAAAATAGAACATAAATACAGTAAATCATCACTGTCTATCATAGCCATTGTATTCTGTATGATTCTCCCAGTCACTGATATCTATCTCTGGTATACCTGACAACATTAACTCCTAAAATAGAACATAAATACAGTAAATCATCACTGTCTATCATAGCCATTATATTCTGTATGATTCTCCCAGTCACTGATATCTATCTCTGGAATACCTGACAACATTAACTCCTAAAATAGAACATAAATACAGTAAATCATCACTGTCTATCATAGCCATTGTATTCTGTATGTTTCTCCCAGTCACTGATATCTATCTCTGGAATACCCGACAACATTAACTCCTAAAATAGAACATAAATACAGTAAATCATCATTGTCTATCATAGCCATTGTATTCTGTATGTTTCTCCCAGTCACTGATATCTATCTCTGGGATACCCAACAACATTAACTCCTAAAATAGAACATAAATACAGTAAATCATCATTGTCTATCATAGCCATTGTATTCTGTATGTTTCTCCCAGTCACTGATATCTATCTCTGGAATACCTGACAACATTAACTCCTAAAATAGAACATAAATACAGTAAATCATCATTGTCTATCATAGCCATTGTATTCTGTATGTTTCTCCCAGTCACTGATATCTATCTCTGGGATACCCAACAACATTAACTCCTAAAATAGAACATAAATACAGTAAATCATCACTGTCTATCATAGCCATTGTATTCTGTATGTTTCTCCCAGTCACTGATATCTATCTCTGGAATACCCGACAACATTAACTCCTAAAATAGAACATAAATACAGTTAATCATCACTGTCTATCATAGCCATTGTATTCTTCTGTATGATTCTCCCAGTCACTTATATCTATCTCTGGAATACCTGACAACATTAACTCCTAAAATAGAACATAAATACAGTAAATCATCACTGTCTATCATAGCCATTGTATTCTGTATGTTTCTCCCAGTCACTGATATCTATCTCTGGGATACCTGACAACATTAACTCCTAAAATAGAACATAAATACAGTAAATCATCACTGTCTATCATAACCATTGTATTCTGTATGTTTCTCCCAGTCACTGATATCTATCTCTGGTATACCCGACAACATTAACTCCTAAAATAGTACATAAATACAGTAAATCATCATTGTCTATCATAACCATTATATTCTGTATGATTCTCCCAGTCACTTATATCTATCTCTGGAATACCTGACAACATTAACTCCTAAAATAGAACATAAATACAGTTAATCATCATTGTATATCATAGCCATTGTATTCTGTATGATTCTCCCAGTCACTGATATCTATCTCTGGGATACCTGACAACATTAACTCCTAAAATAGAACATAAATACAGTAAATCATCACTGTCTATCATAGCCATTGTATTCTGTATGTTTCTCCCAGTCACTGATATCTATCTCTGGTATATCTGACAACATTAACTCCTAAAATAGAACATAAATACAGTAAATCATCACTGTCTATCATAGCCATTGTATTCTGTATGTTTCTCCCAGTCACTGATATCTATCTCTGGTATACCTGACAACATTAACTCCTAAAATAGAACATAAATACAGTAAACCATCATTGTCTACCATAGCCATTGTATTCTGTATGATTCTCCCAGTCACTGATGTCTATCTCTGGAATACCCGACAACATTAACTCCTAAAATAGAACATAAATACAGTTAATCATCATTGTCTATCATAGCCATTGTATTCTGTATGATTCTCCCAGTCACTGATATCTATCTCTGGTATACCCGACAACATTAACTCCTAAAATAGTACATAAATACAGTAAATCATCATTGTCTATCATAACCATTATATTCTGTATGATTCTCCCAGTCACTTATATCTATCTCTGGAATACCTGACAACATTAACTCCTAAAATAGAACATAAATACAGTTAATCATCATTGTCTATCATAGCCATTGTATTCTGTATGATTCTCCCAGTCACTGATATCTATCTCTGGGATACCTGACAACATTAACTCCTAAACTAGAACATAAATACAGTTAATCATCACTGTCTATCATAGCCATTGTATTCTGTATGTTTCTCCCAGTCACTGATATCTATCTCTGGTATACCCGACAACATTAACTCCTAAAATAGTACATAAATACAGTAAATCATCATTGTCTATCATAACCATTATATTCTGTATGATTCTCCCAGTCACTTATATCTATCTCTGGAATACCTGACAACATTAACTCCTAAAATAGAACATAAATACAGTAAATCATCATTGTCTATCATAGCCATTGTATTCTGTATGATTCTCCCAGTCACTGATATCTATCTCTGGAATACCTGACAACATTAACTCCTAAAATAGAACATAAATACAGTAAATCATCACTGTCTATCATAGCCATTGTATTCTGTATGATTCTCCCAGTCACTGATATCTATCTCTGGGATACCTGACAACATTAACTCCTAAAATAGAACATAAATACAGTAAATCATCATTGTCTATCATAGCCATTGTATTCTGTATGTTTCTCCCAGTCACTGATATCTATCTCTGGGATACCCGACAACATTAACTCCTAAAATAGAACATAAATACAGTAAATCATCATTGTCTATCATAGCCATTGTATTCTGTATGATTCTCCCAGTCACTTATATCTATCTCTGGAATACCTGACAACATTAACTCCTAAAATAGAACATAAATACAGTTAATCATCATTGTCTATCATAGCCATTGTATTCTGTATGTTTCTCCCAGTCACTGATATCTATCTCTGGGATACCTGACAACATTAACTCCTAAAATAGAACATAAATACAGTAAATCATCACTGTCTATCATAGCCATTGTATTCTGTATGTTTCTCCCAGTCACTTATATCTATCTCTGGAATACCTGACAACATTAACTCCTAAAATAGAACATAAATACAGTAAATCATCATTGTCTATCATAGCCATTGTATTCTGTATGATTCTCCCAGTCACTTATATCTATCTCTGGAATACCTGACAACATTAACTCCTAAAATAGTACATAAATACAGTAAATCATCACTGTCTATCATAGCCATTGTATTCTGTATGTTTCTCCCAGTCACTGATATCTATCTCTGGTATACCTGACAACATTAACTCCTAAAATAGAACATAAATACAGTAAATCATCACTGTCTATCATAGCCATTGTATTCTGTATGATTCTCCCAGTCACTTATATCTATCTCTGGAATACCTGACAACATTAACTCCTAAAATAGAACATAAATACAGTAAATCATCACTGTCTATCATAGCCATTGTATTCTGTATGATTCTCCCAGTCACTTATATCTATCTCTGGAATACCTGACAACATTAACTCCTAAAATAGAACATAAATACAGTAAATCATCACTGTCTATCATAGCCATTGTATTCTGTATGATTCTCCCAGTCACTTATATCTATCTCTGGGATACCTGACAACATTAACTCCTAAAATAGAACATAAATACAGTAAATCATCACTGTCTATCATAGCCATTGTATTCTGTATGATTCTCCCAGTCACTTATATCTATCTCTGGAATACCTGACAACATTAACTCCTAAAATAGAACATAAATACAGTAAATCATCATTGTCTATCAAAGCCATTATATTCTGTATGTTTCTCCCAGTCACTGATATCTATCTCTGGGATACCCGACAACATTAACTCCTAAAATAGAACATAAATACAGTTAATCATCATTGTCTATCATAGCCATTGTATTCTGTATGTTTCTCCCAGTCACTGATATCTATCTCTGGGATACCTGACAACATTAACTCCTAAAATAGAACATAAATACAGTAAATCATCACTGTCTATCATAGCCATTGTATTCTGTATGTTTCTCCCAGTCACTTATATCTATCTCTGGGATACCCGACAACATTAACTCCTAAAATAGAACATAAATACAGTTAATCATCATTGTCTATCATAGCCATTGTATTCTGTATGTTTCTCCCAGTCACTGATATCTATCTCTGGGATACCTGACAACATTAACTCCTAAAATAGAACATAAATACAGTAAATCATCATTGTCTATCATAACCATTGTATTCTGTATGATTCTCCCAGTCACTGATATCTATCTCTGGGATACCTGACAACATTAACTCCTAAAATAGAACATAAATACAGTAAATCATCATTGTCTATCATAGCCATTGTATTCTTCTGTATGATTCTCCCAGTCACTTATATCTATCTCTGGGATACCTGACAACATTAACTCCTAAAATAGTACATAAATACAGTTAATCATCATTGTCTATCATAGCCATTGTATTCTGTATGTTTCTCCCAGTCACTGATATCTATCTCTGGGATACCTGACAACATTAACTCCTAAAATAGAACATAAATACAGTAAATCATCATTGTCTATCATAGCCATTGTATTCTGTATGTTTCTCCCAGTCACTGATATCTATCTCTGGGATACCTGACAACATTAACTCCTAAAATAGTACATAAATACAGTAAATCATCACTGTCTATCATAGCCATTGTATTCTGTATGATTCTCCCAGTCACTGATATCTATCTCTGGGATACCTGACAACATTAACTCCTAAAATAGAACATAAATACAGTAAATCATCATTGTCTATCATAGCCATTGTATTCTGTATGATTCTCCCAGTCACTGATATCTATCTCTGGAATACCTGACAACATTAACTCCTAAAATAGTACATAAATACAGTAAATCATCATTGTCTATCATAGCCATTGTATTCTGTATGATTCTCCCAGTCACTGATATCTATCTCTGGGATACCTGACAACATTAACTCCTAAAATAGAACATAAATACAGTAAATCATCATTGTCTATCATAGCCATTATATTCTGTATGATTCTCCCAGTCACTTATATCTATCTCTGGGATACCTGACAACATTAACTCCTAAAATAGAACATGAATACAGTAAATCATATTTTTTTTTAATTAGAATATCGTTGCAATTGAAACCAAACTTATTTATATAATTTTGTTAAGTAATATAAAAAGTTATAAAGAACATCTCTTCAGTGACATACAAAATATAAGAGTATCTGTCACAATGATTTATTTCCTGAAATGTGTAAAATTTATAAATAGTTTGTACTAATTATCTTCCACTGAAAGGTAATATAAGGTAAATAATTCATTGTAACTAATATTTAAAAGGTTGTACATGTACAAAACACCCCGACTAAAATTAACTTGGCTCGTTCATAAAATTTTGACAAAATATTTACTTTGTCTATTTGACAAAAATATAAAAATTAATAACTAGAGGCTCTAAAGAGCCTGTGTCGCTCACATTGGTATATGTGAATTAAACAAAGGAAGCAGACAGTTCATGACAAAATTGTGTTTAGGTGATTGTGATGTGTTTTTACATTTTACTTTACTGACCATTCTTGCTGCTTACAATTATCTCTATCTATAAATAACTTGTCCGTGTAGTTTCAGTGGAAAATGTTAGTAAAAATTTACAAATTTTATGAAAATTGTTAAAAATTGATTGTAAAGGACAATAACTTCTTAGGGGGTCAATTGATCATTTTGGTCATTTTGACTTTTTTTTTAGTCTTAAATTGCTGTCCATTATTGCTGTTTACAGTTTATCTCTATCTATAATAATATTCTAGATAATAACCCAAAACAGCAAAATATCCTTAAAATTACCAATTTAGGGGCAGCAACCTAACAACGAGTTGTCCGATTCATCTAAAAATTTCAGGGCAGATAAATCTTGACCAAATCAACAATTTCACCCAGTGTCAGATTTGCTCTAAATGCTTTGGTTTTTGAGTTATAAGCCAAAAACTGCATTTTACCCTTATGTTCTATTTTTAGCCGTAGCAGCCATCTTGGTTGGTTTGCCCGCTCACAATACACAATTTTTAAACTAGATAGCCTAATTATGATTCTGGCTATGTTTGGTAAAATTTGGCCCAGTAGTTTCAGAGGAGAAGATAGTTAACTGAGATTTACGAAAAATGGTTGAAAATTGACTATAAAGGGCAATAACTCCTAAAGGGGTCAACTGACCATTTTAGTCCTGTTGAATTATTTGTAAATCTTACTTTGCTGAACATTATTGCTGTTTACAGTTTATCTCTATCCATAATAATATTCAAGATAATATCCAAAAACATCAAAATTTCCTTAAAATTACCAATTCAGGGGCAGCAACCCAACAACGGGTTGGCCCATTCATCTTACAATTTCAGGGCAGATAGATCTTGACCAGATAAACAATTTTACCTGTGTCAGATTTGCTCTAAATGCTTTGGTTTTTGAGTAATAACCAAAAACTGCATTTAACCTCCATGTTCTATTTTTAGCCATGGCGACCATCTTGGTTGGTTGGCCGGGTCAAAAACACAAATTTTCAACTAGATACATAAATGATGATTGTGGCCAAGTTTGGTTTAATTTGGCCAGGTAGTTTCAGAGGAGAAGATTTTTGTAAAAGGTCATGGAGATTTACGAAAAATTGTTAAAAATTGACTATAAAGGACAATAACTCCTGAAGGGGTCAACTGATCATTTTGGTCCTGTTGACTTATTTGTAAATCTTTCTTTGCTGAACATTTTTGCTGTTTACAGTTTATCTCTATCCATAATAACATTCAAGATAATATCCAAAAACAGCAAAATTTCCTTAAAATTACCAATTCAGGGGCAGCAACCCAACAACGGGTTGTCCCATTCATCTTAAAATTTCAGGGCAGATAGATCTTGACCGGATAAACAATTTTACCTAGTCAGATTTGCTCTAAATGCTTTGGTTTTTGAGTTATAAGCCAAAAACTGCATTTTACCCCTGTGTTCCATTTTTAGCCATGGCGGCCATCTTGGTTGGTTGGCCGGGTCAAAAAACGCAAATTTTAAACTAAATACATAAATGATGATTGTGGCCTAGTTTGGTTTATTTGGCTCAGCAGTTTCAGAGGAGAAGATTTTTGTAAAAGATCATGGAGATTTACGAAAAATGGTTAAAAATTGACTATAAAGGGCAATAACTCCTAAAGGGGTCAACTGACCATTTTGGTCATGTTGACTTATTTGTAAATCTTACTTTGCTCAACATTATTGCTGTTTACAGTTTATCTCTATCCATAATAATATTCAAGATAATATCCAAAAACAGCAAAATTTCCTTAAAATTACCAATTCAGGGGCAGCAACCCAACAACGGGTTGGCCCATTCATCTTAAAATTTCAGGGCAGATAGATCTTCACCTGATTAACAATTTTACCTCATGTCAGATTTGCTCTAAATGCTTTGGTTTTTGAGTTATAAGCCAAAAACTGCATTTTACCCCTGTGTTCTATTTTTAGCCATGGCGGCCATCTTGGTTGGTTGGCCGGGTCAAAAAACCAAATTTTGAACTAGATACATCAATGATGATTGTGGCCAAGTTTGGTTTAATTTGGCCCAGTAGTTTCAGAGGAGAAGATTTTTGTAAAAGATCATGGAGATTTACGAAAAATGGTTAAAAATTGACTATAAAGGGCAATAACTCCTAAAGGGGTCAACTGACCATTTTGGTCATGTTGACTTATTTGTAAATCTTACTTTGCTCAACATTATTGCTGTTTACAGTTTATCTCTATCCATAATAATATTCAAGATAATATCCAAAAACAGCAAAATTTCCTTAAAATTACCAATTCAGGGGCAGCAACCCAACAATGGGTTGTCCCATTCATCTTAAAAATTCAGGGCAGATAGATCTTCACCTGATAAACAATTTTTCTGTGTCAGATTTGCTCTAAATGCTTTGGTTTTTGAGTTATAAGCCAAAAACTGCATTTTACCCCTGTGTTCTATTTTTTAGCCATGGCGGCCATCTTGGTTGGTTGACCGGGTCAAAAAACACAAATTTTGAACTAGATACATCAATGATGATTGTGGCCAAGTTTGGTTTAATTTGGCCCAGTAGTTTCAGAGGAGAAGATTTTTGTAAAAGTTAACGATGACGGACGACAGACGACGGACGAAGACAGACAACGGACGACGGACGACGGATGCCAAGTGATGAGAAAAGCTCACTTGGCCTTTTAGGCCAGGTGAGCTAAAAAGTTGAACCACACACTTTGTCGGAAAATTTCATTGGATATATAGCAGTTTGTAAAACACTAGTTTTGATCAATGAGAAGCTTGATATTTCCTTAAATATAGAATGTGTTTAAATCATTTAGCTGATTTTACAGAGTTATCACCCTGTAGTGTTCTGTACCACCTCAGTTTTTTCTTCTCTAAATCAAATAAATAATAAATTTCATATAACCTCGAAATTGAAAATTTGTCTGTCTCTAGATATTTCTGTAATAAATGATACTAACCAATTCATATTCATCAAACATTTGTATGAGGGATTGTGGAATGTACTGATGGAAACCAGATAGAAAGCTATTTATCTGTGGCTGTATAGCTCTTGTCATTCTTAATTCTGTTACTAACTGGGCATAATCTGTCTGAAATCAAATATAATAATTCTGTCTAGATGATGTTAATTTGAGAACCTATTTATCATTTGAATTTCTGACACAAATTGTACCAAACAAATAGAAATTGCATCAATCATGTTCTGCATAAATCCTTCTATCTGCTTGTTTGTGCTTTTGTCTGTAAGTGGGTTTTTTTTCAAATATGATAAATATTCAAGACTAAAAGATTGCAAGTTACAAGTGTAAACTTACTAGGTGATATCTTCATTATTAGTTTCATAGCAAATCGAGTGTTTAAAAAATTATTTTACCAAAGATGCAGTCACAAGCATTGTAAATGAAATTATATGCAGAAATATGCAACCTATGCAGTGAATAACTCCATGCATTTATATAATTCCATAGCTCTTACAAGCTCAACCATACCTTATTTTCTTCTGTCACAGTTACATGACTCCCTCCCGGTTTTAATTCTACTTCCTGCATCACACCAAACACATCAGTCTCAACAGAGAATGTCAGGTCCAATCCTAAATTATCAATGTCATGGTCAAGTATCCACTGTAATATAAAGTCATCTTTTTGATAAGGAAAATTCAACAAATGCTTTTGAAAATATCAACAGCATTCAACAAAACTGTGTGTATGATATAAAAATTTATGCTGTTTTAAAATCCACCCAACAAAAATCTTTTTGTTTTTATCTATTAATGCAGTTTTTAGTTAAAGTCATAAGAAACGAGTGACCGGTGAAAAATAATGTTCTTCCAATTCTTAAACCAATGCATACAAACATCATAAACTTAGTCTTCTGTGCTCGAATTTATCATTTTTTTCGTGTAAATTTCGTATAATCGTCAATTTTTTTTTCAATCGGTCAGTGTTGTTGTGAAAATATGGCAGGTAATTAAAGTTCGTGTTTTGAAGCCGAAGTTTAATGATTGTCACCTGTTTGTCAACAATTGACGAAAAATAAACAAAAAAGCATGGAAATTGAGCACGTGTTTAACATGTTAATTCAGGTAATAGTTTATTTTAAGGACATCCATGCGTATTGTGGTCACCGGATTTTTACGAGATGGGTCACACTGAGGTCACCTTGCATACAGAAAATATATCAGGGGAATTGCTTGCTGGAAGGAAACAATTCAAATAAAGTAAACTTCTTCTAAATATGAATAAATTAAAGAATTTTCTTCAGAAAAAAGTATATGTACATAATTTTACAATGAAAACTATCCATTGAGTTATAAAAAACATATGCATTATTTTTTTTTGATTTGAGGTTTCTTATGACTTTAAGGTTAAAATACTGAGAACTCATCAATGCATTTGTTAACTTTATTGAACTTTGCAAGAGGAGAAATAAAATTTCTATACTGCAAAATGATTACTAGCCTATGCTATTTTAATGACATGCACAGGGTAAGCAGTAAATTTTTTCAAGAGATTAAATATTTCTTCTGTAAATGGTTACACAATTTTGTTTTGTTAAAAGGTAAGTAGATTTATTTTTGATTACACATACCTGTAGATTTTTAGCGTAGTCAGGATCAATAGATGCCACATCTGTATAATTCACTGGGATACCTCTAAATTGACAGTCATATTGTAAATATGTCGAATAGATGTTTTATTCTTGTTTATTTAAGAAATGACTGTAATATTTTTTCTATGGAAAAATAACATAAAAAATGTGGTGCACACGGAATAGACAGATTAAATATTATGGCTGTCGTTTCTTATAATTTAATTCTAAATTCCATTTTAAACCAGAGTAAATCATGAAAAAACATTGATGAAGTCACGGTCAGATGACAAAAGGATGTCTATGAGCTAATAAACAAAACAAATTCAGCCATTCAGAGGACCCGTTACATCCAAAATTAAATTATATGTAAATATTATCATACTGTCTAAAATAGCTAGACATCCTGGTGTTACAAACTATTCATTTATTAAATAAGAAAAAGCTAAACTATATTATAGTATGGTATGCAAACTTCAGATTGCACAATTTGAAGTATGAATTTCTTTTATAGGAGTATGTGGATCATTTACGCAGCAAAACCTGCTTACTTTTCTGGAGCACCTGGGATCACATACCATGGGTTTGTTTTGCTCAATATTTAGTTTTCTATGTTGTGTCTTGTGTACTGTGGTTGTCCTTATGTCTATTTTTGTTCTTTGTGATGACTTAGTGACAATTTGTTTTTGACTTATGAGTTGAATACCTTCTGGTATCTTTCACCTTTCTCTTTTAAAAACATATTTTAAAACTGCTGACATTAAACAATTAAAAGTCTTTTTTACCAAACAATATATTGAACATCTTTTTAGAATTTTGGTTTTTAAAGCACATCAACTTTGCACTTGATTTGGTCTTCCAACTATTTTAATTCCAGCTTCACTGATGAGTCTTATTCTTGCATTCTAAACTACAGGCCTGGTATCTTTCACGAGGTTTAACTTACAGTTAATCAAACTTACCAAGGATATGTTTATAGAATGATCTGGTAAAGTAAACATTGATTAACTGTTTGTGATAAAGACAAAGTCCTAAGATTTGTCCTGCAAATCTAAAGTAATTAAGGTGGTCTGGATTAATAGCTGAATTACTATTTGGCTGGAATGTACTCCCTATAAAAAGATATTTTCATATAAGGATAAAAAAAGAACTCCTTAAAAAGATATTCACGCAATAATAGGATGCGAATGTAGTTTTGTGCTAAAAAGAACATCTTAAATATATATCAACGTACATAATATATGTTGTCATGCATTAATGCATACATTATAAGAACCATCCATTAATATGATTATAGAGTATTTTGAACTTTTTCACCAGTCCCTCATGTACATGTGTTCCTTTTCAGGTATGCACCAGTCTAATTTTTTCTCTCTCAACAAGACCTTAGAAATGTATTTCTATACCAAGATCTAAATTTGGTGACAGTAGTTTTTGGTGTAAAAAATGGTTCCATCTTTGAAATTCTTGTGCTTCTTTTTCAACATTGAATTTATAAATCTGATATTATATATTTTGAAGTCTTCAAAAATTTATTGTCTCAATGACAGCACATCTCCTTATTTTTCCTCAGAAATATTTTGTTAGGTCTTTCTGGTCATATAGCTATCAAGTATTTATACATTCATAGCTTTCAAATACAAAAATCAAAAGAGTGCTTAGGACATTTAAAACTTATAAAGTGTTATTTCAATCTTTTTTCAAACCTTTAACCTTAAAACATTCACATATAAATATCTAAATATACCATCTGCTGACTGGGTAAACAATGCATAATCTGGATTCAGGATTTCTCTAGATAAAACATCAAACCATTCTCTCACAACTCCCTGTCCCTATAAATATACAAGTAAAATAAGTAAAAATGTTTTATTAAGAAATGATCCTGGAGAGCAAGTTATGAAGTCTAGTCCTAGGCAATATGCTTGCTTCCAATTGTTATCTTTCTGTCTAAGTGTTTTGTTTTAAGTACTATACGTGTATGGTTCTTATGAGTTAACATATTAAAACAAACAAATCCAAAGGATGAGTTTGTTCAATGTTAATGAGTAAGACACATGGCATGTAAAATTTGTAATATAAATATAATGATTGACAGAATGAAGACCTTCTGCTCCTCGTGTACCTGTATGATTTTCTTTATATTTCATTTAATAGAGCCCCAGAAGTCGCAGAAAGTAAAGAAAATGTCCTGACTTTTTAGTTTTGCTCCCTGTGTATGATCGTATGCCAATATAATTTTATTATGTCATCAGAAAGTAAACAAAAATGTCGGATTCCAGCAACAAGGATTAAATTATAATTCTAATGATCGTAAGATTTGTCCTTTTTTTGTTGGTTTTCAAGGTATCATACAAATTAATCATATTTACGGGTTGTTCATCTCATTGAAAAATGCATATTTATACATTTTAAAGTTTTTATACAAACTGCTTTTCTTCCGTTGTTTTATTAATTCGATTATTTATTAAAACACAATTTTAATGATAAAACACTAAACAGTGGCGAATCCAGGGAGCACAGTTATTGTACGTCCTATTTGATCGCATCATGTTTTTTCACAAATTTTTGTAGCCAATATTTATTCCCTTTTCTAAAGACTATAGTTACCCCCTCCCCCCTTTTTGAATCAAAATTTAATTGAACGTTTACAAAGGAAATGGTACTACATTGTAGTATTACATTTTATTTTTTTCAGAACTGAACGAAGAAACTTTAAGTAATTTTTCAACAATTAAGGGAACTCGCAACAATCCTATATAGTTTGAAAAAGGTTTCTTAAGATGTGATACACATGAACTATTGCTTTTTGTTATAAAATGAACGAATGAAAATCTTTACCTTTTACGTTTTACAGTTTCTGAAGGAAGCTGGCTTGTCATGTTTTGGATTTTTTGGCAGATTTTCGGAATCCTCTGGTTTTATCCATTTAAATGCCTTGAAAAAATTTGTCAGGTGACCCCCATTTTTCTTTTTGAAATTTTTTAACATGTATAATGATAAGCCATCTGTAAAAGTCTTATAAAATTTTAATTACTTTTTTACAGTTTTTGAGAACTTTAACTTGTCAATGATGAGGCTATGAAAAGTCAAGAGAGAATATTTTTCCGCCAAAATTTCAATAGCTCATATCTCGAAAACAAGCACGGTGACCTATATATTTTTTTTTCCTTTTTGGATTCCTTTTTTAATTCCTTATCAATATAAACTAGTGTTTTGAAAAGTTAATTACTTTGAAACTGAGAAGCGAGCTCCCTTAAATATTTCAGAGGCGGATACCGTTAAAAAAAGGTGGAGCTTCATCCATGGAATAACATGAAAAAGAATATGATGTACCATAGCTTAGCTCCGCCTTCTCTCCTTTAGATTCTAATTGAGTTGCATAATTAATAAGCAAAGTATGGCACAACATCAAATTGCTGATAATATTTCTTTAATATTGGACCTATAGGGGTAATTGAAAAACCAGAGTAAGAAATATATAAGAACACATAAGACCTAATTTTTTTTAAACTATTGACCATGTTTATAACATTTGAAGAATTAAGTTTTAAACAAAATGAATATATGTTTGTGATTCCTTATAATTATCTGATGTAAATATTTATAAATGAAGTTAATATCTACATAATATATAATAAAGTCAAAGTACAAAAGATGGATTACAACAAATAACAAAAATTCCAAAAAAAATAAATACCATGCCCTCTTCACCATCAAACTTTAACGCCAGTCCTTTCTTCAATTTATCAGGATTTTCTTTAAGAACCCTATCACAGCTACTGTCAAATATTCTTTCTGTTCATAAAAGAAAGGAAATAAGTTTTGTAACTATGATATCATTATGTGTTGTATGCAATTCCAGCATCCCAACTTTTCGTTATAAACACCATTAAGTTAACAATTTAAAAGAAACATTAAATAAAACCAAATATTTTTTTTTAAAACTAGTTATGGTTTGTGTAGTTGAAGAAAAAAATATGTGTACTAAAATTCATCATAATAACAACATACTTTAATATGCAATGCTACTGCAGTCATCTTGATCAATCAATTAAATTATGCTTGTCTTTATATTAATCAGTCCTTGCTTTATTATTTAGCTGTTAAAGAAGAAATATGGGGGGAAAAGTTAATACAACAAATAAGATTATTTCGCTTTTATAAAATAATTTAGCAAAACACTACCTCTATTTATAATGAGAATGTCCTCGTCAGTTGCTGGGATATGTAATACTTCACTTGGATTTTCATCATCGGATATATTCTGGTAAAACCATTCTCTTCTTTTCACAAAAGGCTGAGGGAAAATATTAAAATAATTGTATTAATAACATTTTAATCACAGATTTATGTTTAGTTTTTTTTTCTATAATTGAAATTTAAAGTCACCTGGCTAGCATTTATTTTATTTATGTTGCACAATAATCAGTAACAATGATTGGCAGAAAAAACTATTGGGAGGCATTCTGAAATTATATCTCATTTTCAAATGAACTACTTCATTACAGCATATGCTTCCAAATACTGTGCATTCATTAATATTTGTTGGATATCAATTTACGTGAATTTTCGTGGGGACAGGGGAACCAAGAATTTAAATGTTCAACGAAATACAGATTCCCTAAAGGAATGTATGCAGAACTTGCCAAAACAACGAATTTACATATCCACGGATATGCAAGTTTTCATCAATCCATGAAAATTGGTATCCCATGCAAATAAATGAATCCACTGTATAGCATTGCAACACCTCATGGGAAAACTAACACTAAAATTGATATCATTACTTGTATCCTAAAATGTGAATATAATAAATTAATTCTTCTTTTTGCATCAAATACAGTCTAAAGATGAGATAATTTGGAAGTTTACAAAAAATCATAGTGTTGTCTTTGCTAAAATAAAGTTTGTTGTTTGTTGCTGTGTGATATATTTGTTCTTTTGTAAAAAAATGTATACAATAATTAGGACATTGGTTTTCTCTTTTGAATTGTTTCAGGCCATAAGGTGACCTGTTGCTGATTATTTCTGTGGCATTTGGTCTCTTGTGAAGAATTGTCTTATTGGCAATCATACCCCTTCTTCTTTTTTATTTTCTATTTTCTAAATATAAATCATGCAATTCAAGATGGCAGCTAGTTCTTTTTTACTACCATACAACATTAATGCGGCAACATGTCTATGGGGTCACCTTTATGTCATTAGTTATCTGTAATACTGTAAATTCAAAATATTATTGAGATGTATTTTTTATTGCAAAAAAATGCAACAGGGTGATTATCGCAATAATTTTAACTCGCATTTTGAATTTTTAATATATGAATTAAACTATATTTTTCTTTATATCTCAAAAACATAAATTGCATTTTAGCATAAAATGACAAAATTGCAATAATACCTGCATGCCATTATATCTGAAAATTACAGTTCTCATATATATATATACTCATTCATACCTGCAATTTAATGATATGTATAAACTGAGACATCAATTCTGGACATTCTAATAAGAAGTGGAAATGATCAAATATCACAGTGGTATTTCTGAAAATATAGATAAATAGGATTGTACAAAACTATTTGACTAATTTGAAATTCAATTCCTACAAACAAGGATTGTAAAGGAGGAAAAAGTTTTGCAAGTATTTCAACACAATGAAGTTCTACTCTTAAATAAAATATGACCTTGCTACACATGTATCTGGCATTTTACTATATTTATCATTAATTATAAAAAAATACACCAATATTTTATTAAATATAAACATTTTCCAGTATAAAAAGGGGGGCATCTGATGATTATCTTTTAATGAATAATGAACAAATATCCTTATCTTTCCTTAATTTTACTACTTGAATCAATAGCATGTGATCAGCCATCTTAAGGTACATGTATGCAAGAAGTATTCTCATTATGTTAAAAGTATCTTAATATAAAACAAACTATATGTTTACCTCTGAACTAAAGCTTTGAGCACCTTATTATGTTTACAAACAAACTCTATGAATCTTGGTGATGTTATCCTAAAATAAAATAAAAACTAAACATTATTAAATGACTCATAGAATTTTAAAGTAAACAATCTACAAATGGTTATCAAAGGTACCAGAATTAAAATTTAATCGTCAGACACGCATTTCGTCTACACAAAATGTCATGCATTAAAAACAATTTGAACAAAATTTCTGCTATGTAACAAGAATGTCTTCAACAAAATCATGCGTTTTCTTCTTGCCAACAATGCAGAAATTGCAGTATCTCACTTTTTTAACTCGTTTAGATTAAAGTTTCACTGAATAGCCTTCTGTATAGGAAAGACATGTCTGGCAAACAAAATTTTATTTTAACTAATTTAAAAAGGTTTGAATAGAGTGAAAGTTTAACTTCGTCTCAAGGCTACCTTTTTTGTTATTATTTTATTGTTTATATGTTTGTGGTTTTTTTTGGATTGTAAATATATTACATGACATTATGTTTATATATTTTTCATCTTGAATAGTTATTAATACATGTATATCTATATACATGAAAAAAAATTAAAGAACCTTAGTGAGCACGCTCACATACCCCACGTCCCCACAATGTCATTGGAGAAATTAAATAAGTGTAAGAAAAAAAATTGTATAAGAAAAATTAATTTCCTGCCAATATGCACATCTAAATAGTATGTCCTTATTATCTGAAAAGGTTTTGTGAAATTCTGTTGTGTGGTTTGAGAGGAGTTGCGATGACAAACTGTTGCAGAAGTACATTGAAGCAAATGAGTTCAAAGGGGCGTAACTCCTAGAAAAAAAATTGAATCGCAATTTCCCGTTGATATGCACAACTACATAGTATGTACTCATTATCTGAAAAGGTTTCGTGAAATTCTGTTGTGTGGTTTGAGAGGAGTTGCGATGACAAACTGTTGCAGTAGTACATTAAAGTAAATAAGGACAAAGGGGCGTAACTCCTAGAAAAAAAATTGAATCGCAATTTCCCATAGATATGCACAACTACATAGTATGTCCTTATTACCTGAAAAGGTTTCGTGAAATTCTGTTGAGTGGTTTAAGAAAAGTTGCGATGACAAGAAATAGGACTGACAGACGGACGGACTGACAGACGGACTGACGGAGGGACGGGTCAAAAAAATTATACCCTTCGCAACTCGTTGCGTGGGGTATAATTAGACAACCCCAACCCCTCATATTCAATGTTTTAGTTCCAAAGTAATAAATGTACAAACTAATATAAATGGTAACTGCACATGGTAAAAAAGGCCTGCCATGGACTTGAAAACAATATGGGAAGGTAAATTCAGGTTTTCTATTTGAACCAAATGTCATAAAATCAAAGCATAAATTAAAATTATATGAACACTCTAGCTGTCAACAGAATGTCTAAATGAGATTAAATCAAATGGAACTTTAACCAATATTGATATTTCAACTTAATATTTTAAATGTAAATGTCATGAATTGAAATATTTTTTTTTACTCTGATTGTCTATGTTCTGTTCTGTTCAGGTAGATTCCTCCGTTATATATCGGAGCACTCCCACTTGGGGATATATGGTTTTAAAATATTTACAGATATTTACAGTGAGGTGTGGTGCTTAAGTTTTAAAAAACCTTATATACAGGTAAAACTGTGAATTTTAAGAACACTAGTTTAAAATTATGTGCTATTTACATCATTTATGATTCTACCTAGGTTAGAGTTTATGATTTTTAAAAACAGTTTTGATCCCTTTTTTATGAGACGTTACTATCATATGTTTAAGGAATTAAAAGATTTAAATGTGACAGAAAAATGATAAAATCAAAGGGTAAAAGGTAAAAATAAGTAGTTCAAACAAAAAAGAATATAAATGGGATTAAAAATATGGCAGTATGGTAATTGCTTTTAATAGATAAGGTAACCAATTAAAAAATAAAAAATTATCTTTAGCTAGTAAAAGAACAAAAAACTGAAAACTTTCGTATATATCGTAAAATTTAAGTAAAAGGTGAACTTCTGCCAAGGTCTTAGCATATAATTAGATGTAAGCAGCTAATCTAGTCGTAGATGGGGGCAGTTAGCTTGGCATTCCATGCAGACTGCTTGGTCCATCTTTCCGTTTTGTATATATATATATGCAGTTTATATAGCTGGATACAATAACAGTGTTGTTGTTTAAATGTAAATTCACTTTGCTGAGGGTCTTGAAGAAAAGTACTTGGATGATTCAGCGGTTTCACTTCAGCCTCTACTTCATGTATCATCGTGTTTGTATTTTGGTGCGCTCCTTATGCATTTGGTGACAGAAAGTTTGAGATTGTTTTTCTATTTCTATCAGGTCAATTGCTTTTAGGTGGGATAGGCTAGTTGTTGATAGCTTCGAGCAGTCCATTATAATTTGAAGTACATCCTCCTCTTTATAAATAGCTTTATCACCTCCCCCTTTCAACTCGGTTAGAGATATGACAAAAACATGTGATATAAAATGTCTTACTCTGATTGGGTATGACAAGAACATGTGATATAAAATGCCTTACTTCGATTGGATAAAAACATCTGAAATAAATTGTCTTACTCTGATTGGGTATGACAAGAACATGTGATATAAAATATCTTACTCTGATTGGGTGTGACAAGAACATGTGATATAAAAAGCCTGAACAACACCACAGATCCTTGGTAATGTAGCACCAATAACATCCTGGTCCTCTAAACTCATATGTTTTAAAATTCCCTCAGATACTTGAAGTTTATCTTTACTACAGTTCACATCTGAGAACTGATTAGCTGCCTTTTGTTGTTGTGGAGATGCATTTGAGGAGTTAGTGGTATTTGTTGTCTTTGGCTTTTCAGCTGGATGAGAATCATCATCTTTTTCAGCAAGATTTGCCATAGATTGTCTGGGACTTTTCTGATCAAATTCTACTTGTAATAAATTAAGCCAGTCTTCCAGAAGCTGCCATAGACTTTCTGCTGGCTGAAATATTTTATTATTGAAAAAAATCAAACTTGACATTTCAGATTTAAACACACTAAATTATACATATGAATGAATTCCCAAATGTTATTTGTGACATAGAAATGATGATTTAAGAAAATACTGATCTCAACTTAAATTGGCAGTTCATTGTTGGTTATTTTCAATAAATAGCTCACCAAATATTTATACACTACTGGATTTCAATGGTTTCGTTTAAATAATTCTGTGTGAAGGTCAATCATTAGAAATGTCATGTGTTTGTATCACTTTTCTGGATTTACCTTCATCAGGGAACACTCAGAGCTATAATTTGATGGACTTTCACTGTTTTATTCTTCATGACCTTTCATAAACATACACTGTATATTCCTAAATTTTGCTGAAGAACCAACAAAAATGTGAGATTAGTTTTTACAATTTCTGAAAATATGCAGTATGCAAATAATGCAATAAAAAATGTCACTCATAATTTTTCCAAAAACTTAGTATCTGATCGCAATTTACACAATAAACATTGCAAGATTTTCTAAAATCAACAGTATAAAATTTCTCTTTATTATAGACTGTCACAAATAATTCTATGATATAAATAATTTTATAACCTTGAATATCCTTATAGTTTTTGGTGAGACTGGAGTGACACCATTGGCTACAGCTGACTGTATGGATGATGTCATAGACTGGTACACTGATGTGTAAAGCTTACATAGAACTCTGACACAGGTCAACAGTACAGAAACATGGACTTCAACATTACTGGATAAACTAAAAATAAGAATAAACATAGTATAAGTTGATAAATTAAAAGGATTCTTCCACTTGCAAATATGCTCCCGTCAACTTCCACATACAAACGCAGAATTCCAATAGTTTAGAGTGTTTGATGATTAGAAGCATTGTATATAAATTTCATAACAATTGGTTGAGGCAAACTGAAGTTCATGAACCGAAACAACAGATTCCGCATTTTTAAAATTTATAAAGGGTCATAAAAGAGGGACGAAAGACACCAAAGGGACAGTCAAACTCGTAAATCTAAAACAAACTGACAACGCCATGGCTAAAAATAAACTAGAGGCTCTAAAGAGCCTGTGTCGCTCACCTTGGTCTATGTGCATATTAAACAAAGGACACAAATGGATTCATGACAAAATTGTATTTTGGTGATGGTGATGTGTTTGAAGTTCTTACTTTACTGAACGATTTTGCTTCTTACAATTATATCTATAATGAACTTTGCCCATTAGTAACAGAGAACTATATTTGGTAAAAATTTACATATATTTACCAAATAAATGAAAATTGTTAAAAATTGACTATAAAGGGCAATAACTCCTTAAGGGGTCAATTGACCATTTAGGTCATGTTGACTTATTTGTAGATCTTACTTTGCTGAACATTATTGCTGTTTACAGTTTATCGCTATCTATAATAGTATTCAAGATAACCAAAAACGGCAGAATTTCTTTAAAAATTACCAATTGGAGGGCAGCAACCCAACAACCAGTTGTCCAATTCATCTGAAAAATTCAGGGCAGATAGATCTTGACCTGATAAACATTTTTATCCCATGTAAGATTTCCTCAAAATGCTTTGGTTTTTGAGTTATAAGCCAAAAACTGCATTTTACCCCTATGTTCTATTTTTAGCCGTGGCGGCCATCTTGGTTGAATGGCCAGGTCATCGGACACATTTTTCAAACTAGATACCCCAAAGATGATTGTGGCCTAGTAGTTTCAGTGGAGATTTTGTAAAAGATTACTTAGATTTATGAAAAATGGTTAAAGATTGACTATAAAGGGCAATAACTCCTAAAGGGGTCAACTGACCATTTTGGTCATGTTGACTTATTTGTAGATCTTACTTTGCTGAACATTATTGCTGTTTACAATTTATCTCTATCTATAATAATATTCAAGATAATAACCAAAAACAGCAAAATTTCCTCAAAATTACCAATTCAGGGGCAGCAACCCAACAACCGATTGACCGATTCATCTGAAAATTTCAGGGCAGATAGATCTTGACCTGATAAACATTTTTATCCCATGTAAGATTTCCTCAAAATGCTTTGGTTTTTGAGTTATAAGCCAAAAACTGCATTTTACCCCTATGTTCTATTTTTAGCCGTGGCGGCCATCTTGGTTGGTTGACCAGGTCACGCCACACATTTTTTAAACTAGATACCCCAAAGATGATTGTGGCCAAGTTTGGATTAATTTGGCCAAGTAGTTTCAGAGAAGAAGATTTTTGTAAAAGATTAATTTAATTTATGAAAAATGGTTAAAATTGAATATAAAGGGCAATAACTCCTAAACGGGTCTACTGACCATTTTGGTCATGTTGACTTATTTGTAGATCTTACTTTGCTGAACATTATTGCTGTTTACAGTTTATCTCTATCTATAATAATATTCAAGATAATAACCAAAAACAGCAAAATTTCCTCAAAATTACCAATTCAGGGGCAGCAACCCAACAACCAATTGACTGATTCATCTGAAAATTTCAGGGCAGATAGATCTTGACCTGATTAACATTTTTATCCCATCAGATTTCCTCAAAATGCTTTGGTTTTTGAGTTATAAGCCAAAAACTGCATTTTACCCCTTTGTTCTATTTTTAGCCATGGCGGCCATCTTGGTTGGTTGACCAGGTCACGCCACACATTTTTTAAACTAGATACCCCAAAGATGATTGTGGCCAAGTTTGGATTAATTTGGCCCAGTAGTTTCAGAGGAGAAGATTTTTGTAAAAGATTACTTTAATTAACGAAAAATGGTTAAAAATTGACTATAAAGGGCAATAACTCCGAAACGGGTCAACTGACCATTTTGGTCATGTTGACTTATTTGTAGATCTTACTTTGCTGAACATTATTGCTGTTTACAGTTTATCTCTATCTATAATAATATTCAAGATAATAACCAAAAACAGCAAAATTTCCTCAAAATTACCAATTCAGGGGCAGCAACCCAACAACCAATTGACTGATTCATCTGAAAATTTCAGGGCAGATAGATCTTGACCTGATTAACATTTTTATCCCATCAGATTTCCTCAAAATGCTTTGGTTTTTGAGTTATAAGCCAAAAACTGCATTTTACCCCTTTGTTCTATTTTTAGCCATGGCGGCCATCTTGGTTGGTTGACCAGGTCACGCCACACATTTTTTAAACTAGATACCCCAAAGATGATTGTGGCCAAGTTTGGATTAATTTGGCCCAGTAGTTTCAGAGGAGAAGATTTTTGTAAAAGATTACTTTAATTAACGAAAAATGGTTAAAAATTGACTATAAAGGGCAATAACTCCGAAACGGGTCAACTGACCATTTTGGTCATGTTGACTTATTTGTAGATCTTACTTTGCTGAACATTATTGCTGTTTACAGTTTATCTCTATCTATAATAATATTCAAGATAATAACCAAAAACAGCAAAATTTCCTCAAAATTACCAATTCAGGGGCAGCAACCCAACAACCGATTGACCGATTCATCTGAAAATTTCAGGGCAGATAGATCTTGACCTGATAAACATTTTTACCCCATGTCAGATTTGCTCTAAATGCTTTGGTTTTTGAGTTATAAGCCAAAAACTGCATTTTACCCCTATGTTCTATTTTTAGCCGTGGCGGCCATCTTGGTTGGTTGACCGGGTCACGCCACACATTTTTTAAACTAGATACCCCAATGATGATTGTGGCTAAGTTTGGTTTGATTTGGCCCAGTAGTTTCAGAGGAGAAGATTTTTGTAAAAGTTAACGACGACGGACGACGACGACGACGGCCGACGGACGACGGACGACGACGGACGACGGACGCCAAGTGATGAGAAAAGCTCACTTGGCCCTTCGGGCCAGGTGAGCTAAAAAGACAAACAGAAAAACAATAGTACACATGACACAACATAGAAAACTAAAGAATAAACAACACGAACCCCACCAAAAACTAGGGGTGATCTCAGGTGCTCCGGAAGGGTAAGCAGATCCTGCTCCACATGCGGCACCCGTCGTGTTGCTTATGTGATTACAAATCCGGTAAATAGTCTTAATTCGGTAGGTCAAATTCATGAAAGGGAAGGGGATTGTAGTTACGACGTAAGGAACATATCCGATATCATTTGTGAAACGGTTATTCCATAACGGTCAACCAACTCGTGATGGCGTCCGTAAAATTTACGAAGGGATGATTTCAACTTCACCATTTGGAACTCTTGGTTTAATAGCTTCCTTGTGAGCAGTAACCCTCTATCAAGAAAATCATGATAGGAAATGCAAGCACGGGAATATCGTATCAATTGGGAGATATATACCCCGTATGCAGGTGCTGCTGGAATGTTGCTACTTAGAAATGGAAAGTTCACAATTGGAAAGCTGAAATCATCTCTTTTGTCGTAAAGTTTTGTCTTCAACCGACCCTCATTGTCAATTTCTAGATGTAAGTCAAGATATGAAGCCGACTTAACTGTATCTGTAGTATCCTTTATCTCCAATTCGATGGGATAGATGCGATCCACATAGTCACCAAATTTTGAATTGTTTAGTGAAAGAACGTCATCTATATAGCGGAAAGTAGAGTTAAAGGATATTGCTAACTTCTTATCTTTATTCCTAAGAAGTTCCTGCATGAAGTCAGCCTCATAATAATAAAGAAACAAGTCAGCAAGTAGAGGGGCACAGTTTGTTCCCATTGGGATGCCGACAGTCTGTTGAAAAACATGTGAATGGTAAAAGTGAAGCAACCCAATTTCAAACTTGATCTGTAATTTGTGGTCATATCCGTTGTGTTGTAAGTTTCATAACATTTGGTTGAGGCAAACTAAATTCAGAAAACTGAAATGAAGAATTCAGCAATATTTATAAAGAGGAATAACTCATGGATGGTATAAGTGATGTCATCCTATATCGAACATGATCTGTGTTGCGTGCTTAGAAACATTGTGCATAAGTTTTATAACATTTGCATGTTTGATGCAAACTAAAATTAGAGAACGGAAACCAATTTTGAGGACATAAGGATGGACAAATGTGACAGATAGGAGGAACAAAGGTAACACTTAATGAGGGCATAAAAAAACACTTATTCATAGCCTAATTGCTATCTATGTTAAATATGCAATTTGAAGCATAAATGGCTACTTTGTCTCAAGTTCAAAAAAACTCACGATGGTCTTCAATCATGACAGTTATAGAACTATCCTGACTTGTGTTGGATAATTCAATTTACATAGAGTGCAGTGGTTCCTGGATTTTTGGTTGTACGAAAAACTTCTGAACTGAACAGCAGAGCAAATGTGCTCCTTGTTATAATTTCATATATCTTTTTTATTATTCAAAAGAAACTTTCAACAAGGGTTCTACAGTGATTAAAAGTCCTTAAGCTTTCATTTGTTACCAAAACTACTAAAATTGTTCACTATTGACAAAGTTACAGCTATCATACGAACTATTTTGCAAAATAATACATTTTTTTCTAAATAGGACCAATTCAATGGTTCTATACTTAACTGTTGACAAATAAATCACAAATGAGGTCAGGTGTCTGACCAACAGGTATACCTCACAATGATGTCTTTAAAAATAAGTTTATTGGTCCTAAAGCCCATATTAATTAAAGAAATTTAAAATAAAAACAAATTAGTTATATAGTAAATAGTCTTGGATTTAATAACTGTTAAATTCTACAACTTGTAATAATTTATACATTTTTTTGGGCATGATATGAAAACTTTATTTTATTAGAAGCTGGTTTCTTTTTTTTTAAAGGAAGTTACTGCCAATAACCTAATGCTTTAATTTTCATAGAATAATTAACTTTAAAAAAATTAACTGTAAGAATCTGTAAATAGTTATCAAAGGTACCAGGGTTATAAATTAAAACACCAGACACGCCTTTCGTTTACATAAGACTCATCAGTGATACTTAGATCAAACAAGTTTTAAAGCCAAACAAGAACAAAGAAGAAGAGCATTGCATGAGGACCTAAAATTCCAAAAATGTGTGGCAAATATGGCTAAGGTAATCTATTCCTGGGATGAAAAATCCTTATTTTTTTCAAAAAATTCAAAGTTTTGTAAACAGAATAAACATATATATTCATCTATGATAACAGACATTTTATATCTTTTTTATTGCAAACAATATTTGAGGAAAAAAAAATATATTTGTTCATGTACAATACTGCTAGGCTGTTTACTAAAGCCTTACATTTATCTACATTTTCTAGCAGTAAGTCATATATGTACATTTTTATTTTTTTTATATATGAAAGTAGAAAATATTTAAGAACCAGTTTTTTTTTTTAACTAAAAGAATTGAAGTAAAGATTGAAATACATTTTAAACATGGCCAAGTGTGTAATCATGGTAATGGTCATTTTTGTGATTGGTACAATCTTTCTTTATCAGGATGTTGCTGTCCTAGAGACTAACATTCCCTAAAAATAACTACCTTTAAGGAATTGAAGTTTAATTGCAATAAATGCACAATACATGATAAATTCTGTTAATTTTTCAGACAACACTTAGTCTTACATTTTGCTGGTTTTTTTTATTTATTTATTTTTATCATTAATCAGTTTATCTATTATTGTGCATCTTTTTTTTAATGTAAAACAGGAAATATTTTAGAATAAACTTATAATTTACATGTCTTTCCAAAACAAAGTATAAACTGACTAATGCTTATAAAGAGTCCTAGAATTATTACCTTTTGAATGCTTATAGTATAACCGTAAGCTATTTAAGAACAAATTTGGAATTTACATGTCTTTCCAAAACAAAGTAACTGATGACTAATGATGAAATTTCCAAGCTTTATTACTTTTTGAATACTTATAATAGAACTGTAAGCTATTTCTGAACAAATTCCTTTCATAAACAAAGTTAATTGCAAATGGTTCAATTTTCCAAGAATAATTACCTTTTAATACTTAAAGTATAAATATAAGCATAAGTAACACATGCAAATTAAGACATCTTTGGTGAAAGACAGTTCAGGTATTTATCTTAGCAAAAACATTTTTCTACATTTTTTTTAATAATTTATTTAAGTTCGACATTGTATGACATTGTTAACATTGTGTATTCTTGCTTCGTTGTGTTAAATTGGTTATGTCTGCTTAAGCTTATTAACTACAAATACACTCTTATTTACATATAAATTTATGCCTTTAAAAGAAGAAGAGCATTGCATGAGGACCTAAAATTCCAAAAATGTGTGGCAACATTGCATATGAACTAATTTGGCAAAAGTGACATTCGGACAGTTTTGCATGGTTTTCTGGCAGATTGACTCTTAATAAACATGTCCATCTTTTATGGGGGGATTCTCAATCTTCAACCTCATACTTTATTTTTTATTTTTTTTTATAAGAGTGTCAATGATGAGTCTTTTGTAGATAAAACATGTTGGGTGAATAAAACTTTAATCCTGGTATCTATGATGAGCTCATTTATGGTTTTGTTATTTACATACATATAATAAAATTGAGAATGGAAATGGGGAATGTGTCAAAGAGACAACAACCCGACCAAATAAAAAAACAACAGCAGAAGGTCACCAACAGGTCTTCAATGTAGCGAGAAATTCCCGCACCCGGAGGCGTCCTTCAGCTGGCCCCTAAACAAATATATACTAGTACAGTGATAATGAACGCCATACTAATTTCCAAATTGTACACAAGAAACTAAAATTAAAATAATACAAGACTAACAAAGGCCAGAGGCTCCTGACTTGGGACAGGCGCAAAAATGCGGCGGGGTTAAACATGTTTGAGAGATCTCAACCCTCCCCCTATACCTCTAACCAATGAAGAAAAGTAAACGCATAACAATACGCACATTAAAATTCAGTTCAAGAGAAGTCCGAGTCTGATGTCAGAAAACTATATAAAAAAAAGCAGGAAATATTTTAGAACACATTTCTTTCTATCCTTCAGGATGTCACAGTTTTAGAGTTTTCCTTCCCTTAAATTATTTTAAAAATATTTCACTTTACTTTTCAGACAAAAATTATATCTGTTATTAAATGTACATCATTGTATGACATTAAATTTCATTGAAATTTATAAGATCTCATTTCCTTTCAGCGAAACCTATCAATTGTTAACTGTAATTGGTGGTGCTCACAAATGTTTAGATAAGTTAATGAAAAGTAAGAAGACAGACTGATAGGTATATTAATCCACAAAAAAACAGCATAGCAATGTCAAATTGAGTCCAGTTTATGTATTTTCAAGGAAGTAGGAACACTTTTCAAACAAATTATATTTAATGACACTGATTCATCTGATCAAAATTTTGGTTATAAATTATCCTGAATCTACATCAATAATTACCCTTTCATATTTTCTAAGGGGTCAAACTAAAAAAAAAATGCTTGAAAATCATAGCTTACAAGGAAATTTTATTATAATACATGCAATGCCTATTACTGTAACCATACAATTGACAATAGTATACAACCTAGAAACTAAAGAGTGAGCAATATGAACCCCCACCCCCCCAAAAAAAATGGATTGGTCTCAGGTGCTCCAGAAAGGTAAGCAGATCCTGCTCCAAAATGTTGCTGATAGGTTCAAAATTGTAATATGCATAACAGTAATAGAAATATCAAAGCAAACAGTTGAATTTTATGATAGTTGATCACCTGAATTCATTCTCAGTTTTTGTAATTAAGCATTCAGTTTGCATTTTTGTTAAATGTTATTTGTATATTTTTATTTTTTATATTGACCATGGTGTTGTCTGTTTTTCTTACATTAATTTTTTTTTATTGCACCTTTGCATTACCTTTGTGTTTTTATACAATGTAAAATTAAGTCAACTAACCTCAGAAGATTATGTCCAATGTTTGACAGTTCCTCAGCTAAAGCTACCAGTATTCTATCTGCCATTTCATTATTCTTTTTACACAGAAATTTCAGCACCTTCAAATACTTAAAATATAAAAAAGAAAGTTTTTATCTTAATTTCTGGGTGTCTGATCTGTAATTATGATACAGATTGTGTATTATTGCCGAATGTGATATTTTTACTGTGTGTTGATTTGCATGGCCTAGCTGTGATGTGTGCATAGCAAAAAATCAAATCACAACAATATTGAACTCAGAGGAAAATTCAAATTGGAAAGTCTTTAATCAAATGGCAAAATCAATATCTCAAACACATCAAACAAATGGATAACAACTGTCATATATATTCCTGACTTGGTACAGATATTTTCCAGTGTAGAAAATAGTGGATTAAACCTGGTTTTTAAAGCTAGCTAAACCTCTCACTTGTATGACAGTTGCATCAAATTTCATAACATTGACAACAATGTGTGAACAAAACAAACACAATAGGTCAATTACCATAGATTCTTTGAGATCTTCTTTCCTGACCATCTGAATCAATTGTTCAAATAATTTTGGAAAATGTGTCAGTAAATTGTCACAGGTTTCACAGTATCCTCCCTGAAATAGATCAAATAGAAAGGGTTTGTATATATACATGTATATATATAAAAGAGTAGGTTAAAGTAAGGGCCCATTTTGACCTCAAATTTCTGATTCATATGAAGACAGATTTTATACACTTTGTATGCACTTAAGTGTCTACTTTAATCGATTCAATTAGGTTGTGTGAATTTTAAACTTAATGAAAGATACTTGAGTCTGAGATTGTTTTGACCTTAAAAAAAAGCATGTTTACGGGAACACATAAAAGTAATTTCATTGTTTCAGTAAATTTGTCAAATCTGTATGAAATATGAAACAATTGACAAAATTTCTGTAACAAGGAAATAAACGCTTATGAAATTATATGGATACAATAGACACAACAGGAAGATGTTCTTGAAAAATATATTAACATGAAATTGAAATGGATACCATATTTTCCAAAATTCAAAATACAACAATTGTTGATTATTTCCTGCTTACATGACTCTTAACATGACCTTTTTTTTTATTTTCCATTGATAAGATTAGAAATTATTAAGCTGAAACTATATAAGGTTTCAACTTCATGAGGTAAAGTTGACCTTAAATGGATTTGGCTTGTATTGTATGTTCTTTTTGGTCATAAAGCAGATCAACTGTGTTGGAACTTACACAGCCTTGGCTTTCAAATAATCAGCATTGAGCATTCCTCATGAAATATAATCCAGTATAAGGGCTTCAGACACATAAGATTTATTCAGTGTTGTTTCTTTTTTTTGTCTCGCTGTGTAAATACAATATAAACTTTCCACCAGATGAAAACTATGAATGTAATGAATGTAATGAAGACTTTCATATTTCAGAGTTAATGGATAATCAGTTTTTTATTAAGAAAGGTTAAAAAATTGTGCTAATAAATCTTATGCACATACAATACTATAGCTGCCAACATTTGTAAATGCCCACAGTTATATGGACAAGGTGGCTCTCATAGTCCTACATTACCTTTAAAGGGACCATCAAATCTATTTAAATATTGTTTATTTGCCTCTTCATGTATTCATAATCCTATTGCCATGGTAAAATGGATTTTTTTTTTGAAATGTGTCTAAAATTGCTCTTTCAAATTTTCCAATTGGGAGTCTCCATGGGGTAAATCCACCCACAAGTAGTGACAGTTGGCAGGTATGCTTATGACATAGAAAATATATGTACACGGAGAAAATGAAATAATATCCAATGTATACTGGAAGTTAGAACCCTTTAACAGTATACATTGATACTTTTGCATATTTATATAATTGTTCTTAAAACGGTGTTATATCTTTCAAAATTCATATTGTTCAATTATTTACTTTATTGTTTTCCTTTTATTTAGCTCGAAAAGAAAACATTTCATTACTTTTTTAAACAGTAAAGAAACAATAGTGATCATTTTTTGTCAGTGTAATATTTCAAGCATACCTGCCAACTTTTCAAAATGTCCATGGGGGTTTTGCATGCAAGATGGCTGTCATGGTCTTTAAAAAACCTTCAAGGGGACCTGCAAATACATTTTAATGTTGTTTTTTGGCTTCTTCATACTTTTATAAGCCTAATGTCATTGTAAAATTAATTGTTTTGTTTAAATTGTGGACAGAATTTCTCTTTCAAAATTTCAATTTGGGAGCCTCCATGGGGGAAAACCCCCGCAAATAGTGACAGTTGGCAGGTATGTATTTGACAACAATAAGAATTAATGTACATATATATATATATTCTATTTTATGTACATGATAATAAAATCATAAGAAATACCCATGTTGGTATTCATTTTCAGCTTAGAAAGTTCAAATATCAAACCTCTTGCAAAAGGCAAGTTGGGTATTGAATATCTAATAACAAATTATGCAACAGCCTCAAAATTTACAACCATCTGGTGGAAATGTAACATGTATAAACTAAAAGGCTGTTGTATTTAATTTTTACTGTCATTTACAGTTAAAATAATAAAGTATGCAAACCAAGAGTTTAAATGCCTTGCTTGCAACCTTTGTTAGGTTGTTTGCTCAAGCATTGTAATTAAGATTGACAAATAAATTCAATGGAGAGGTGGAGTAACAGTTTGTTTACTATATAAATAAAAGTTGATTGGACAATTCATTGACCAATCAAACCTTTGTGTATAGTAAACAGACTGTTATACTCCACCTGCCCATTGAATTTAGGTGTCAATCTTAATTACAATATCTGAACAAATAACCAAACAAAGTTTGCAAGCAAGACATTTAACTATTGGTTTGCATGCTTTATTATTTTAATTGTAAGACAGGAACATATTTTATTATTACAAAACTGTATTACTTCTCTCCTCTAATGTATATTTATTTTCTTATAGAAACATACATATGTACATTCGATAAAGAGTGAAAATGGCAACAGATAAAGGTGAATCATTACATCTTTACAAATTCTTGTGTCAGAAGATTGGATCTGAACAGGTTGTGAGACTAAGGCGGCTAACTTACACAATTGGTGACATAGGAATTGACTCAAAATGTAAACGAATCTCTAGTGGAAGCAAAGGTGAAGGACTTAAAACAAAAGGCAGTGACTTGGATTTAATGTATATTTTTCCTTTTATAAAAGTTTATGAATCGGCTAGAGATATTGTTACTCCAATCAATATGTCTAATCCTCTTGTTATGGATACAGAGGATGTATCTCCATGTTTCACAAAGCTACGTCTTATCTTCAATGATCCAAATATATACATTAAATTAATACAAAAAATAGTGCATATTGATAGTTTTGGTAAATATTTTCTTTCCAATAAATTATTTAAGATGCTATTTCTTGGACCAAATTTCAAAATACATGGGCCATGTTTATCTGATCATAATGATGTTTTGGACATTGCATTAGTTCTTCAATGTAATCAATGGATATCTCCGGCACAACCTTGGATAACTAGATCGCGTAGGACATGGCCTTCACCAGATATCATTTCCAAAATAACATCCTGTGGTGTTTTATTTGTTCCAGTTGGGTATAAAGGGTCAGTAAATGAGGAGGAAGAGTGGCGAATATCATTTTCAATTGCAGAAAAATTTCTCATATTTTCGTTCAACCATACCCAACTATTATGCTATGCTTTGTTGAAGATTGTACTCAAAGAAATAGTAGAAAAGCAGGAAGATTTGAAAGGTTTACTGTGCTCATATTTCTTAAAAACACTGATGTTTTGGATTATGGAGGAATCACATACCTACACCTGGAGGCCTGACAACATCATCTCATGTTTCAAGGCATGTTTACATAGACTTATTTATTGTATACAATATTCAACTTTATTACATTATTTTGTTCCAGACAATAATTTATTCTATTTACGATTCAATTCTTTGAGCAAACATAAATTGATCAGCATCCTGGATACTTTATACCAGCAACAGCAAGGATTTCATTGGTTAGCATTATCAGAGACTTTGTCTGATTATCCCAGATTAACTAATCATTCATCAATAAATGAACATATCATGGAATTCATAGAAGTACTTAAAAGACCTGATCAAAGAAATGAACATAAAGTTCTACTTTGTCATATGCTACATTATTCCAGAACTAATTTATCTGTAGGTTTATTTACCTTTTTTTTGGCAAATGCATTAAAGAATTTTCAAGAGACACAACAAAAACCTTACAAATTAAACAACAAAGTCCAATACTATAAGTACAAACATGACCTCAGTCATCTGTTGATAGGTGTACAATCAGATGCAGTATCTGGATGGATGAAATTAGCATCATATTTTTATGTTAAGAAAAACTATAAAACAGCTTTACTTCTAACAGATTATTCTTTGTGGAAGTGCACAGATGAAAAAATAGATAGTTCAGTAGTATATAACCCGTTTCGTGAAGCAAAAATGTATTGGAATCAGAATCAGGAATATGTGATGAAACTAACAAAGCATTGGAAACTTTACACAGTACTTAAAATGCTGGTTCTTCAGGGCATTACATTTACTATCGAGTCACCATTTATTCCACCAGAACTACAAATGGAAGTAGCAATATTTCCTGTTCAATTTTCTTGTGAAATTCCACCAAAACAATTTGCACATTTCCTTCGTTTCCTGTGTTACTTTCATTTACATGATCTTACATCTTGTACATATGCTTTACATCAACTAGAACAAACAAAATGCCAAAAAAATGGTGATGGAATATTTATCAGGACATTTCTTGGCATAGCTTATCAGATGATAGGTGAGACCAGCTTAGCAAGACAACAGTTCTGCTTAGCTGACCAAATTAGACAGGAACTTTACTCTTACATGTGTAATTAATAAACCTGCTTATCAAGAAATTGAATAAAAAAATTACTAAATCCAACACAATTTTTTAAATCACAGAAACAATTTGTTTGAGAAATAAAAATGTTAACATTTCAGAAAGTGTTTATAGCATTTTCTTATAATTTCCCACAAATTTGATTTTTTATTGGTTAAGGGGGCTCATAGGAATAAATCATTTTCTTTAAGTATAGGATTTCGCTATATTTTTCTTCGAAAGAAGCCTACATTTTGGTAAAGGTACTTTTTTCTGTTGAACTAATAGGAGGAATAAAGGTAATATCGAAATAAAAAAAAGAATTAAATTACAGAAATCGCTCAAATTTTTCAATAATTTAGTTTGAGTACAGCTTATTTGAAAAAAAATAATAAAAACTGTAGGTCACTAATGAGTTTAAAAAGATATTTCAATTTTAATGCCAAAAAGTGGCATTTTTGCACCAAAGGGAGATAATTTGGAGCTTTTTCAATGATATCTTCATTTCAAAATTCATCTGCGGCTTTTTGAATGATTTTTGTACCATATGATAAAGTAGCAACTAATAAAGTAATAAATAAAATTTGTAATGAAAAAAGAATTAAAAAATCTGAAATTTTTGTACCCTTGAGCCTCCTTAAATGACATGGGCTCCTTTTAAATAAAACAACAACTATATATACATTGTACATGCAAAAATTATCTAATGTAGTTTTCATAAGACCTAGAAAATTGTATATTACACTTATATTCATTAATAAATTTGTTTATTTCTTGTCATTATCTTAGTGTCTCTCTAGCAATAAAAGGGATAACCGGAATTATAATGAGATTGCTCTCCATGAATGTCTCCCATGCTGTATCAATGAGAAAGTAAATTATGAGTATCACATCAAAGTGACAGTATCATGTAATGATAAACTACACAGAACAGAATGTACCAATCCTTCCAAGTTTGAGAGCTTACTGTCAAATGGTCTCTCAGGAGTTGTGTTCACAATGTGACTATACTATTACTCCAAAAAATATTCAGTCCCTAACTCCTGTAGAAGTAGTCAGTTCAAAATGAAGGTACAATATTTCAACTACCAGTACACATGATAGTAAATAATCCTACTGAGTACAAGAGCTTTCTATCATATAGTCTCAGAGGAAGTGTGTTCACAAGTTAAATAATTGTCAAAGTCCCATGACTCTCGTAAAATATTTAAATCAAAATGACCGTGTAATATGGTCAACTATATATATGATGGCAAATAATAGTACCAAGTATGAGAGTGTTCTGACAAATGATAATAGAGTTGCCTTTATAAGGTGTTATTGTCACAGTACTCAAAATAAAAGTATGAGAGTTTTCTGACAAATGATAGAAGAGTTGCCTTTATAAGCTGTCATTGTTACAGTACTCAAAATAAAAGTATGACAGTTTTCTGACAAATGATAGAAGAGTTGCCTTTATAAGGTGTCATTGTTACAGTACTCAAAATAAAAGTATGAGAGTTTTCTGACAAATGATAGAAGAGTTGCCTTTATAAGCTGTCATTGTTACAGTACTCAAAATAAAAGTATGAGAGTTTTCTGACAAATGATAGAAGAGTTGGCTTTATAAGCTGTCATTGTTACAGTACTCAAAATAAAAGTATGAGAGTTTTCTGACAAATGATAGAAGAGTTGGCTTTATAAGCTGTCATTGTTACAGTACTCAAAATAAAAGTATGAGAGTTTTCTGACAAATGATAGAAGAGTTGCCTTTATAAGCTGTCATTGTTACAGTACTCAAAATAAAAGTATGAGAGTTTTCTGACAAATGATAGAAGAGTTGGCTTTATAAGCTGTCATTGTTACAGTACTCAAAATAAAAGTATGAGAGTTTTCTGACAAATGATAGAAGAGTTGGCTTTATAAGCTGTCATTGTTACAGTACTCAAAATAAAAGTATGAGAGTTTTCTGACAAATGATAGAAGAGTTGCCTTTATAAGCTGTCATTGTTACAGTACTCAAAATAAAAGTATGAGAGTTTTCTGACAAATGATAGAAGAGTTGCCTTTATAAGCTGTCATTGTTACAGTACTCAAAATAAAGGTATGAGAGTTTTCTGACAAATGATAGAAGAGTTGCCTTTATAAGCTGTCATTGTTACAGTACTCAAAATAAAAGTATGAGAGTTTTCTGACAAATGATAGAAGAGTTGGCTTTATAAGCTGTCATTGTTACAGTACTCAAAATAAAAGTATGAGAGTTTTCTGACAAATGATAGAGGAGTTGCCTTTACAAGCTGTCATTGTTACAGTAATCCACAAAAAGTCAAAGTCCAACACATCCATAAAAATAGACAATCCCCATGGCAGTACAGTCAAACCTGATTAAACCGGACCCTGAATAAACCGGTTTCCTGTCCATTCCGGCCAAAAATAAAAGTCCCATATTTTTCCATTCAAAGTCTTTGTTAAAATACCCTTTGTAAACCGGACCCTGTGTATTCGGAATTCCGGTCTTATTATGAAGTCCCAATACTCTTAATTACATTAATTATTACCTGTCAAAACCGGTTTGTCTAATTAATTTCAATGATCGATATGCAATCAAAACATATTTGTTGATACAATATAACTGTTAGTGATAATCAATTAGTCAGGTGTCAAACTGTGAACCTACAACCGTACAGTAGTGAGCTGTATATTTATTAAAACATTATAAACGTGTCAATTAAACGAAAAGACACACCGAATATATATCTCGGATTGAACTTACGTTTTAACTTGGATAAACAAATTAAAATCGCGAAGTAAAAAGTTCACATTGTAATTTCGAAATCCTTGGTTCCTTGTTGTGAACCCCTAAACAAATGACCTTGATAATGAAAAACACCCGGATGACAACAATCAATGGATATTGTACACTGTACGACAACGTTTCGAAAGTGATGACATTACGTTTGAAAATATTCTGGCTTTTTAATCGGCCATTCCAATATTTCAAATTATTGATCATGGGAGTAAATCGAAATTCTCGTCTTACAATCCAAACAACGCGAGCATTATGATGCAAATGCAAACAATGAAAAACGAAGTGAAAGTATTTTAATTTATCAGATGTTATTTACAATCAGAGAGAATTTTTTCATGCACAATGTCGGACGTCACAAGTCATTAACTTCCGGTCAAAACAGAAACCTGAATAAACCGGCTCACTGTCCAAACCGGCCCTTTTTCATGGTCCCGTAGCCGGCCGGTTTATACAGGTTTTACTGTACAATATGGCCAACAACACATGGCCACAAACCCTCCAACCAAATATGAGAGCTTTCTGTTAAATGGTGTTCATGGTATTAGAGGAGTTTTGTTCACAAGGTGTTATTGTCCTAATACAAAAGAAAATAAGCTCATGGTGATTTACATACCATGATGAGTTGTTTTCATAAGGTGTCAGTGTTACAATATCAAATAAAACAAGAATGTGCTTGGGGACACAAATGAACCTGCTCAAGCTTTGATTTTAAAAAGTTTAAAAGAGGCATAACTCTATATCAGTAAGTGACACGGGCTAAAATCGAACTCTGTCTGCTAGTTTTGGTTCCAATAACTCACATAAAAAAAAATAAAAGAATTCCAATGTTCCCCGTGTTGCAATTTATATATCTAAGGGGTATAACTCTTTTAAAAAAAGTTGATAGTCAACCATTATGAAACTTGTGCAAGATATTGCTGATATAAACCTATAGTACGAGTTTTATAAAATTCTTGCAATAATTGCTCCTGTGAAATTGAGGCCAAGGTCAGATAAAACTTGTCAGTCAGAAATGTTCACCTTACAACTACTCCATATACCAAATACAAATTACCTAAAGTTTATAGTATCTGGGTGAGACTCGACCATGTGTGTTTATCAATTGGAAAACAAGAATGTTTCCCTTGTACACTGATGCCCCATCGGCATTATCATTCTATGTTCAGTAGACTGTGAAAATGGGGTAAAAACTCTAATTTGGCATTCAAATTAGAAAGGTCGTATCATAAGGAACATGTATATTAAGTTTCAAGTTAATTAGTCTTCAACTTCATCAAAAACTACCTTGACCAAAAACTTTAACCTGAAGCAGGACAGACGAATGAACGGACAAACAGAGGCACAGACCAGAAAACATAATGCATGGATGAGGAAGTGTTTTCTTATTTTTGTCTGGTAGACATATGTTCATCCCTCACAATACATACCTCAATGCAAAAATCCAGTGGTGTTTTATTACTTTTATCTGGTAGAAATGCTGCTCCTCTTTGTAATAATATTGTAGCTGTATCATGCTGACCATGACTGTAAAAATAAAGAATTGTAGAAATTACTGTGGATTCATTCATATTCATGATATTCATGGGTTCCAATTTCCCTACTTAAAGAGAAAACTGTATTATCCTTGATATTGTACTTTTAGGTTCAACCAAAGTCTGCATACAAACCGTTTCAAAATATGTACTTTGTTAAACTTTTAAATTCCTGTTTCCCTATACCCACAAAATTCTTAAAAACAAGAAGGTGTCCATAGTACACGGATGCCCCACTCGCACTATCATTTTCTATGTTCAGTGGACCATGAAATTGGGGTCAAAACTTTAATTTGGAATTAAAATTAGAAAGATCATATCATAGGGAACATGTGTACTAAGTTTCAAGTTGATGTAACTTTAACTTCATCAAAAACTACCTTGACCAAAAACTTTAACCTGAACTTCGTACTATCATTTTCTATGTTCAGTGGACCATAAAATTGGGGTCAAAACTATAATTTGGCATTAAATTAGAAAGATCATATCATGGGGAACATGTGTACTAAGTTTCAAGTTGATTGGAGTTAAACTTCTTCAAAAACTACCTTGACCAAAAACTTTAACCTGAAGCGAACAGACACACGGACCGACGAATGGACGGACAGAGGCACAGACCAGAAAACATAATGCCCCTATACTATCGTAGGTGGGGCATAAAAATGTGTTAAATGAATTATAATAAATTTACAATACATTTTTTATTTTATTTTATTCTCAAATAGATGACAAAGGGAGTTAATCAATTTTTATTTGTTCTCAAACATGACAAAAATGTAAGTATGATCCAAAATTTACATTGTTATGAAAAATTTTCTTTTCGGGAAAATGAATTGCCAGTTGGTGCAAACGCAAAAGAGTCTGCATGGGCAATACAAACAGTTTTACCTGCAGGCAAAATGTAAAGGCATCCATCCATAATGATTTGGTCTGTTGATTTCTGCTCCATGGTCCAGTAAACATACAACTGTCTGTCAACAAATATTATAGGCATTACAATTAAACAAAGTAACAAACATACTTCCTGTATAATAACCGAAAGTTTTTTTCTTATTTAATTGTAGTATTAAAACGCTATTGCCCTCAGTTAGAGGCCTGACAGGGTTTTGTTTATTATCTCATAGACATTATTTTGTCATGTGACCCTGACGTCATCAACAGTTTTTCATGATTTACACTGGTTTAAAACGGAATTTAGAATTAAATTATAAGGAATGAGTTTAATATCATTTTTGTCTATTCAAAATAACATCAACAAGAATGTGTCCATAGTACACAGATGCCCCACTCGCACTATCATTTTCTATGTTTAGTGGACCGTAAAATGGGGTCAAAACTGTAATTTGGCATTAAAATTAGAAATATCATATCATAGGGCACATGTGTACTAAGTTTCAAGTTGATTGGACTTCAACTTCATCAAAAACTACCTTGACCAAAAACCTTTACCTGAACGGACAGACGGAAGGACAGACAGACAGACCAGAAAACATAATGCCCCTTTACTATCATAGGTGGGGCATAAAAATGTGGTGCACACTTAAATTTTATAACCTGATACACTTGTTATTCAGTGTACACCATATTTTTATACTATTCTTCATAAACTGAAAAAAATATAAATAAAATATTGATTGAACTAGTTTCATAAATATCAAATTTACTTTTTGGGATCTAATCATCAATGAAAAAAAAGTTAAACTAGATGTGTCAAAGCAACATGAATGGCCCGTCCCAAAAAGTAGAAAAATCTGCAATTTCAATATAAACACATGTGGACACAAACATGATGGTAGTCTCACATATCAAAATTCAGCTCATAATCAGGAGGGGAATAGTATGAATAGAGAAAAAATCCGTGTAACTGTGATTTTTTATAATTTAGCAAAGTCCAAAGCCTGTAATTTCAGCGAAAATTAGTGGAGTGGAAAGAAACTTAATCATCAATGACAAAGAAGTTAAAACTAGATGTGTCAAAGCGACATGAATGGCCCCGTCCCAAAAAGTGGAAAAATCTGCAATTTCAATATAAACACATGTGGACATAAACTTGTTGATAGTCTCTCATACCAAAAATCAGCCCAATATCTGAAGGCGTTTAGAAAAAAAGTCCGTATAACTGTGATTTTCAGCAATTTCTCTAAGTCCAAAGCCCATAATTTGGCAAATATTAGTGGAGCAGAAAGAAACTTAAACTTGATCTGTAACTCATCATGGTTAACCCACATACCAAAAATCAGTCCAATATCTGAAGGCGTTTAGAAAAAAAGTCCGTATAACTGTGATTTTCAGCAATTTCTCTAAGTCCAAAGCCCATAATTTCGGCAAAAATTAGTGGAGCAGAAAGAAACTTAAACTTGATCTGTAACTCATCATGGTTAACCCACATACCAAAAATCAGTCCAATATCTGAAGGCGTTTAGAAAAAAGGTCTGTATAACTGTGATTTTTAACAATTTCTCAAAGTCCAAAGCCTGTAATTTCGGCAAAAATTAGTGGAGCGTTATGAAACTTAAACTTGATCTGTAACTCATCATGGTTAACTCATAT
The DNA here is from genome assembly GCF_963676685.1 of Mytilus edulis. Taxonomy (NCBI): domain Eukaryota; kingdom Metazoa; phylum Mollusca; class Bivalvia; order Mytilida; family Mytilidae; genus Mytilus; species Mytilus edulis. Next base: position 77,497,058 of record NC_092353.1, on the reverse strand, counting down.
ACCTAAAATCAGCCCAATATCTGAAGGCATTTAGAAAAAAACTCTGTATAATGATTTGTTGCGGAATGACAGAATGATGGAATTTCAGAATGACAGACAAGGGTAAAACTATATGGCAATTTCAGTATGACAGACAAGGGTAAAACTATATGACTCTATGGCACCGACAACTTCGTTGCGGGGCAATAAAAAAACATATTTATGTTTGGTTAAAAATTTATCCAACGGCCCACAGAAAACAACAACAAGAATGCATGGATTGTCGTGGAGGGGAATAGTATGAATAGAGAAAAAATCCGTGTAACTGTGATTTTTTATAATTTAGCAAAGTCCAAAGCCTGTAATTTCAGCGAAAATTAGTGGAGTGGAAAGAAACTTAATCATCAATGACAAAGAAGTTAAAACTAGATGTGTCAAAGCGACATGAATGGCCCCGTCCCAAAAAGTGGAAAAATCTGCAATTTCAATATAAACACATGTGGACATAAACTTGTTGATAGTCTCTCATACCAAAAATCAGCCCAATATCTGAAAGCTTTTAGAAAAAAAGTCCGTATAACTGTGATTTTCAACAATTTCTCTAAGTCCAAAGCCCATAATTTCGGCAAAAATTAGTGGAGCGTTATGAAACTTAAACTTGATCTGTAACTCATCATGGTTAACCCACATACCAAAAATCAGTCCAATATCTGAAGGCTTTTAGAAAAAAAGTCCGTATAACTAGGGCAATATGCGCAATTGTTTCTCCATAGGCCGTAATGGTAACGTTTTCTTTTGTTGCTCAGCCCATATCGTAAACTTGTATATGTATGATGGCTTGTTTCGAAGCTGAGACATTTTTACATATGTGATTAAATTTTCGGGGTACGAAGTGTGATTCATTTTTCCGTAATTTAGCAAACCCCGAGTATCCTTTTGCGATGTCGCTCCTCATGGTAAAAAATCCCAATTTTAACACAATAAGTTCTTTGAAATTTTAATACTTTGAACACTTTTCATAGCTCCATGGTTTTTACACATTTATTCTGTGTTCCCTTATTTTCTAAATTAACACTAATGGTTCAGCTCAGTCATTTGTTTATCATAGAAATGTGTCAAATATCACTACAAAGAGATTTTTTGTTTACACGTGACTTTTGTGTTCCTCATTTCAAGGCGCATTAGGGGTATTGTCCCAACTGTGATTTTCAGCAATTTCTCTAAGTCCAAAGCCCATAATTTCGGCAAAAATTAGTGGAGCAGAAAGAAACTTAAACTTGATCTGTAACTCATCATGGTTAACCCACATACCAAAAATCAGTCCAATATCTGAAGGCGTTTAGAAAAAAAGTCCGTATAACTGTGATTTTCAGCAATTTCTCTAAGTCCAAAGCCCATAATTTCGGCAAAAATTAGTGAAGCGTTATGAAACTTAAACTTGATCTGTAACTCATCATGGTTAACTCACATACCAAAAAATCAGCCCAATATCTGAAGGCATTTAGAAAAAAACTCTGTATAATGATTTGTTGCGGAATGACGGAATGATGGAATTTCAGAATGACAGACAAGGGTAAAACTATATGGCAATTTCAGAATGACAGACAAGGGTAAAACTATATGGCAATTTCAGAATGACAGACAAGGGTAAAACTATATGACTATATGGCACCGACAACTTCGTTGCGGGGCAATAAAAAAACATATTTATGTTTGGTAAAAAATTTATCCAACGGCCCACAGAAAACAACAACAAGAATGCATGGATTGTCGTGATAAGCTTATCTGACATTTAAAATGTCCAAAAACAGGAAGTAAGTTTTTGACAGATCCATAGAGCGCCCACATGTTACACCCATTTATGCAAAGCTGATGACAAAATACAAAGTCATTCTGTTCAGTAGTTCCTGAGAAATATGTGATCACATGTAAAAAACTTCATTCCACAATGACATACTGAAATGTTTAAACTATTTGCAAACAGGAAGTAAGTATGTGACAGATTTGAAAAGATTCTACACATTACAACCTGTCACGATCAAGATGCAGATCAAGTTTGAAGTCATTCTAATTATTACCACAGGTGAAACATGTGACTAAAAACGTTTTTAGTTCTTTCAAAATGTTTAAGAATTTAGTGTATGGAAAATAGGAAGAAGATCCAGAAAGAGATAACAACTCTTCACTAGTCATTCCTTTCAGTAGTAAATGAGAACACACATTATAACCTATATATAATGCTAAAGCTGCTGACAAGTATAACAGTAACATTTGTGGGAAGATACAACAAATGAATTCATAATAAACCAACGCTGACAGACGGACACAGTAAATGCAATATAGTCCTAAATGGATGGATAGATGGATTTTTTTATGTCCAAGCAGTGGTAAATTAAATTCATTTTTAGGGAACAGCATGTCATTATAAATATAAAACCTGCTTTGTACTAGACCGACATGCTAAGCCAAATTTTTATCCTGCAAGATCATAATAAAGCAGTCTGTAGGAAGACATGTCACCATTCCAGAACACATTATTCTAATTCTGAGCAGACCAGCTCTTACACCTTGAACATGTTAAAAGCCAGCACTTAGCAGAGGAGCAGTAAATACCAGTTTTAAAATCTTCAGTTTGAACCGGACATGGTTCAAACCCACAAACTATTGCATTTGATATGCAGCTGGCTACCTCAAGACTGCAGAGGTATTGTTTAACAAATATAATTTGTTATTCTCATCGGATTTTGTCTAATGCTTAGTTCGTTTCTGTGTGTGTTACATTTTAATGTTGTGTCGGTGTTCTCCTCTTATATTAATAAGATTCCCTCAATTTTGGTTTCTTACCCCGATTTTGTTTTTTGTCCATAGATTTACGAGTTTTGAACAGCAGTATACTACTGTTGCCTTTATTTATAAGCTGCTAGACAAAATATGTGAACCATTCAAAACACTTCTAATGAAATATAGAATTATCATGATACACAATGTGTACAGTTACTTACAGATTTGTGACCGTTCTGACAGGCCACATGTAAAGCTGTTTGTCCTTGAGCATCCTGTAAAGAGAAATAACCACATAACATTAGTTTTTATTTCCCAATACCATGGAACATTCTTGAAGGAATATGAATCCTGTGACAACTCCACAATAATTCAAAAGAAAACAAACAAAAATTTTGATTTAACTCAAAATTTCATGTTTTCAGCTTAAAAATGAAGCTATAACAGTTGAATACTTCGATTTAATAGGGTTGTAAAAGCTTGATTTCAAGAGCATTTCATACAAAATGTGCTGTCTTCAACAATTCTCCACAATTCACAAATAACCATCATTATCGCTATATTACGAAATTTTACTTTGATCTTACGGACTGATAATTTCCTTTCTCAGCATAGAAGAGTGATATGAATATTTATCGCTAGAAACTAAGGGTACACATGCCCGTTGTAAATGTAATTAATTAACAACATCGTCATTTGTAAAATACCAATAAACAGATTATAATTGGTCATCTCAACTCGATTGCATTTCTCACTTTTCGTGAAAATCAATCTGGTTGAGATGACCAAATATAAATCTATAATTCTTAAATAGCAGAATTGTACAGATAGTAAATAACACCAGACAAAATTAAAGAACAATCTATTTAGAACTGTAAGCATATTTGTAGAACATACTCACCTCAACATCCACATCTTGTGTATACATAAACAAATCGTGTAACAATTCTGTCCTTCCATTCACTGCCAACCAATGAATCTACAGGATAAAAAAAAACAAATGTGTATCATCATGATCATGTAAACAAATTATATTAACACTTTTTTTCTTCTTTACAACCAACATAACAGATACCATACATGGAGCAGGAATGCCTACCCTGTAGAAGTGTTAGTGTTCACCGTTTTGTTGTTTTTGTTGATTCTTTTTGTGCAATCCTTCATTTTATTTTGTATAGTCAAAACTGTATATAATTGCCAACCTCTGGAGAAAAGAAAACTGACCTTATTTGATAGCTGACCTTTGAATAATCACATGATTTTGTTTTCTTTACGCATGTACATCATCTGCTCAAGTTAAAGATAGGACCATACAAATATCTGTCAATTTCCCTTTTTCTGAATGTGCATGGTTCTTGTTATCTTTTAAAGATATTTATATATAAAGGTGGACCAAATGTAAGAATTGCAATTTTCCTGTTTTTTAAAACTATGAATAGTCAATATTTCAAAAACAACTGACTTATCCTGAGTGAATAAAAACACTTGGGTTACCAACTTACTGTGGTCAAACCTTCATTATTTCTGATGTTCACATCTGCTTTAAATTCCAGCAATTTATTGATACACTTTCTTTGACTGAAAAATCAATAAAATTTGTGTCTATTAGTATAATGATTGATCGATTGATTGTTTGCTACTTCACTGCTGAGGATATAGTGTCAAATATATCATGCATAATAAGGATGATATACGGTATAGGGACGATTTTTGGGGGCGAAAAATTTCACGATTTCATTGAATAACTCAATATTGAAGGTATACGAAATAATTTGGCGGTTAATATTTTGATGTTTATTATTTTGGCGGATTCTAAACTTTTACCAATACCTTTGCATGTGCTTTTTAAATTGGCAGAATTTATTTTTGTTCTATCTGTGAAAATAAGTGAAAATTTACACCACGTGAAAATCCCCCGCTATATGGTAAATAGATGATATTTTAAATAGAGTTTAATGTTTAATTGCAACTATTATCAGGACAGGACATGTAATTTATATGAATATGATTCATGCTCTGTATAAGACTGACAGGAAGACAGATACATGTAACCCTTACAGGACACCAATATTTACTGATTCTGAGCAAACTAGGTTTTACTCTTACTTCTAAATGGTGAACCTAAGCTAAATGCTGAATCCTTAGAGGAGAAGCAGAAAACATCAATTTTTAAATCTCTGGTATTAGCAACCTGGTCATGGATAGAACACAGGACATCCAGATATACCACAAGACCATTAATGCCATAGTGTCTACTGATATTTCGTTTTCTTGGGTGCCATTATCATATGGACTTAGTTAAACTTCCATTTTTATGGATATTCAATTTTGTAATTTTCCTTGTTTGCTTACAACCTTATAGAACATGTGTCATTAATTGAACATTATAATTTGTGGTTCAGTTGTTATAGTAGTTGTACAATGAAATTTAGTATCCAACAAATAATACTGAATCCTCCTGATTTGAAATTGAATAGATATGAGTATCCATAGTTTTACATATTTTTGTAGTTTTGGATACAATTACTGTAAATTCAGAAATTATTGTGTGCATTAATTTTAAAATGAAAATGCATTTTAAATTTTTGCGATATTGAGAAAAATCCCCTTGAATTTCAGACCTGCCAATTCAACTATCCAGATTTTTGCGGTATTTTTATCCCTCAATTGGAATCCCGATATCAGGATCATAAAACTAGTCAAAATCCGGATTTTCACCAAATATACCTGAAAAAAATTATTGTTACCAATTTTGAAATTTTTCTGATCAATTTTAGAGAATCTATACTTAACTGGGGACATATTATGACAAGTTAACGACCCTACGCTAATCAACAGTCACAACAGGTGTCATAATTAGTGGTTGTATGTAATCAGATTACCTAATGGGTCGTAACAGTCCTCAAAGGGGGTCTCATTGGGGGGTTCCGATCCCGGATCCCGCTTACTGTTTTTTCAGATTCACGTATCCCGCTTACACTATGTACGTAAGCAATTCTCATTTCCTGGGTCCCGCTAGACCTCATTTCCCGTTTTTACGAGACAATAATTTAACTTTCACGTGTCACGCTTACAAAAAATCGGCAATCCCGTGTCACTCTTAAACCCCAATGAGACCCATCTCAAAATTAATTTGTATACACAAATTTGGTCAAACAGCCTTTCAATTTTAATCAATTTATCGTATAAGCACAATTTGCAACATTTGCCATAGTTCCAAAACAAAATCATAATTAATAGAAAGATGAGAACTGTACAAGACCTCTGAAGAAAACATCGTTTATCTTGAAATCTTGTTAATTTTTGAAACCAGACGTTGTGTGTCTGTTGATTTAAAATCAACGCCATATTGTATTCACTTCTACTGTGTTACGGTATAAGCCGCCACCGGTAAGAGCACCTCTGAATACAAAGAAAGACAACTCAAATTTTATCCATTTTCTCATTGATACTGATAAGACCATAAGTAAGACTAAATCAAAATCTGTCTTCATCCTTCAAACTTTAGGACATGTAGTTTTAGGTCTTTTGAGTCAAGGTTCATAGATAAGAAGGTCATTGGAGGGGGAAAAGGGGGGGTCTCTACTTTGAATCCTTTATTCTTAATGCCATTTTTCTCTATTCTTCAGTTATTTTGTCAATTTTATAATTTAATAGTACATAAATCATGCAAATAAAAGAAATCAAGGCCTATGAGCTCATCACTAGTATACCAAAAGAAAAAAGAAGACAACTTAGACTATTTTAGGAGTAAAAAACAATGCACAGAAAAGTCGCTAAAATTGTAACCCCTAAAAATCTGGTCGCGCGCTAAATCCCCAATGGAGATAAAAGTTGGCAGGTCTGTAATTTATTTATGAATTTTCAAAATATTGCGATTATAACCATGTCCTATTTTTTGTAATAATAAAAACATAGCAATAATTTCTGAATTTACAGTAAATTAAGAGTTACTTCCCTTCGTTGTAATATTCTCTTTTTTTTGCTGTCTAAGAAAAAGGTGAGGATATAAAAGCATCTTATTTGTGTATACAATACTAACCCATTTCTAGCAGCTAGGTGTAAAGGAGTACAGCCTGACATATCCTGAAAGTTAACATTGGCTCCTTTCTTCAATAAAATATTAAGACACTCATAACTGCCACAACTAAAAGATAAAACGAACTAATTCATTTGTATAAAACATATGGTTTGCAAATAAAAGTGTAAAGTTTCAATATAATTAATTACTTATTATATAAACATGGGTAACCAAATAACAGCAATCTTATAAAAGATATAAAATTCAAAATGAACAATGCTGATGAAACTTCCCCAGATATCAAAAACTAAATTTCACTCTATCACGCCAATTATTTTTTTGAAAGGCCTAAACAATTGTTTTGTCTAACCATGCTAACTATATTACAACATTTTTATTTGACAACCAGCAGAGTAACCAAATTGGCACGCTTTTATCATATTGTTAATCAAGTCTTTATGTTAGTCTGAAAAACCTGATTTATCAATTAGTTGTAATTGGGTTTGATCAAGCTTTCAGTTACTGCAAATAATCTTTAATATCTATATATAGTTACCTTTACCTTTATTTTAGTTATTTTAGGGTTGTTTTATCCTTTCTGATCTGATTAAACAAGCTATTTCAAACTGAAATTTATCTTGTTAAATTGTGCTGCTACACCAAGAGTTGAGTAATCCTAATCATCAGTGTTTCAGCGAATATATCTTTAGTTGCTGCCTGCTATTTTGTTTTTCATTTAATCTTTTAATAAGCATAGAACAGTTTATTCTTTTAAAACTCATTTGAATTGTTTCACATTTTTAAGGTATAGATTTTCTTTAATGTTAGTCATGGCCACACATTGTCTTTTGGATAGTTGTCTAAATAGCAACCATACCATGTACATTTCCTTTTTTTTTATTATGATCATTTATTTATAAAAAAAAAATTGGGGGGGGGTTCAAAAGTTTGACATTTTCATTGGACTCAAGATGTATTTTGGTTCTCTGATATCTCATTGATGCATATCCGACAGATTTCATTCTTGAAAATAAAATATTTTTAAAATTTGCAATTTGAGTTACCTCCCTTTGTGTCATTCTCTTGATATTTTCGAACCAATTTATTTTTCTGATTACTTACTTAGCAGCAATATGTAAGAGATTTCTGTTTGGTCTACCATGGGCATAATTCACATCAAATTTTGGTCCTGACAGTAAATCTGAAACAGACCTAAAAAAGAAATAAATGATCAATCTTTGAGCATTAACATACTGTTAATTCAGAAATTATTGTGTGCATTTATTATTGCGATTTTGTCATTTGAGACTAAAATGTGATTTTTTTTTAATAATTTAAAATTCTGTTTAAATCATATTAAAAGTTTCAAAATGTGAGTTATATCTATAACCCTAACACATTTTTGGCCAGCATTATGTCACATTACCATCATGATTGCCCCCAGTCTGATTTATTCTTTCCTGCAGCTTCCTATGTAAACTGTAAGGTTTTATAAAGTATTTTACAAAGGGTGGCTCTCATTACAGTTGGTCCATTTAATCAGGTGCAATGGATTATTAATACTTTTTATTCAAAGATATATTGAAAATCACTATTCATGTACATTTATTCTTATTCATAAAGACATTATGTTTATATTGTTATGTGTTTACTTTTCTACATTAGCTAGAGGTATAGGGGGAGGGTTGAGATCTCATCAACATGTTTAACCCTGCCGCAATTTTGCGTCTGTCCCAAGTCAGGAGCCTCTGGCCTTTGTTAGTCTTGTATGATTTTTAATTTCAGTTTCTTGACAAGACTTGTGTATAATTCTGAGTTTAGACGTTCATTATCACTACATACTAGTATACATATTTTTTAAAGGGCCAGCTGAAGGATACCTATGGGTGCGGGAGTTTCTCGCTACATTAAAGACCCATTGGTGGCCTTCGGCTGTTGTCTACTCTATGGTCGGGTTGTTGTAGCTTTGACACATTTCCCATTTCCTTTCTCAATTTTATTAATATTATGTATCAGATACAGATTTTCATGGATTTCGCAAACCATGATTTTAAGTATTCAGGGGAATGCAAATTTTCTATTAGACTTGTATGCAGACTTTGACCATGAAACTAAATACTTGAAATATCAATGTAAATACATTTTTTTGCAATCTTCTTAAAATTGCTGCCCACATGCATGACATGTATAAACAATTTTTTTTAGGAGGTAATTAGTTGGCATACTTAAACAGTGAAAATATATTAAATTCAAACCTGTACTGGTTCCCAAAGATCATAGACATCAGCATGTAATATGCAGAGGATTTGTCTGGAAAAAGAAAGAAACATGAAAAAAACTAATATTATGTACGACCAAGAAATTTGGTACATAAAAAAAGCAGTAAAATATAATACATCTCAATGTCATAGTCTTTAAGTGACTGTCCAAAGTCTGAGGCTGGAGCCAGTAGTTAAGTGATTGTCATTTCTTCATGTCTGTCATATTTGTTTTTTTAGTAAATTGTTGGTTATAAATAACATGTATAATTAGACCATATAATTAGTTTTCTCAATTGAATTGTTTGTATTTTTCTGCTTGGGCCTTTCAACGCAGACCATATGGAAAGGGTTTTTCTCATTGTTGAAGGCTGTATGGTTGCCTTAAAAATTGTTTACATCCACCTGGTCACCCACAAATCTGTTGTTCAGGAAATGATTCACTTACATGTATATGTAGACCAGAGGCGGATTTAGAAGGGGGCAGGGGGCCCAGGCCCCACCTTTTTGGGAAAAAAATTGGTTGCTTATATAGGGAATCACTGAAGCGTGACTGGAGCGGGCCCCCTCTTAGGCAATCAGTGGGCCCCCACTTATGAAAATTTCTAGATCCGCCAGTGTAGACTACCCTGCAGATTCACGACCCTGAAAATGCTTGAACCTTTATTAGTACAGAGATAGAGGACTTATATCTAAGGTGTGCATATTTGACAATGTTTTACGGTGAAAAAACATAATTCGAGAAATAGTCTGTCACTCTGTGCCTATGCCATGCATGGCCATGGCTGTGGAAACAATGCTAATTTAAATCTGCTCTTATTATTCTTTTAAGGGTAATACATTGTGTATTTCTTTCTTAAAACTAACAATAGATATAACAAACTAAGCATGTCTATTCTACATTCATGACATTTAATTACTTCCTCACATAATATTTTTGTCATTTGTTGTAAAATAACTTATGAATGAAAAAGACAAATTCATCTATCAAGACAAAATGTTTCGTTACCATCAGGAAGTTCAACAGTTCTAGCACTTCTCAGAGACTTTGCCAAATCCTTGAGGAATTCCATTTTAAGCAGAATTAGCTAAAAGTATCAAAACATTGTCAGAAGTAAAAATAGCTTCTGCTATGATTTCGAAATCTGAAATTTTGCAAAACGAAACTGCGATTTCGGATACCGGTAGATCTACAGAAATTAATATGTCCGGCATCAAAATCATAACCAGTTTAAAAATTAAGTTGCATTAAATGAATTCAATATTCTGAAGTAGAACTATACGCTAAAAATAATAAATTTTATTTTGAAAATCGTTTTGTCAAATAAAGAAGAAAGATTCAGTTACTTCCCTTTGGTTGCTGTGGAAAATCAAATGAAAAATGCCGCGATAGTTAAATGTATATTCTTTGTGAGACATAGAGCATAGTTGTTATTTCAAAGCACAGTCAGAATGTCCAAAAAATAATGTAATACGTAATCAATATCTTCAATCTTGCCAAGATAAATCAACAGAGGTCGGAAAGGTGCGCTCGATTTACAGTTTTCTCATCTGTATCTGACAGTTAAAAACGCCTTTTCAGGTATAAAAAAACACTGATACTGTGCATTGTCATAAGTACTCGTTAATTGTGATAGTTCACTTTATATAGATATTTCTGATAACACTTTCTAATGTTTTTTTTCAATGTCTGGACTGAGAGATTTTTTTTTGGGGGGGAGGGGGGTCTGATATGACATACTTTGTCAGGATTGCTGCGGATAATTCTGATTAACCTGCTAAAAAGAACTCCAGTTGTCTTGACACGCCATGCAAATTATTTGTTTTATTATTTCCCCTAACCAACCTTTTTGGCTTTGTCTAAACCCTTAAGGTCATGCAATTCTTTTTTTGTTTTGACAGATACATTGAAACTAGAGGCTCTCAAGAGCCTGTATCACTCACCTGACTCTACTTGTGTTTTTGAAATCATATAAAAAAAGATAAAATTTGGCTACAAAGTTACAAAACTTGGTCAGCACCTCATAAGGAACATTCATGCTATGTTGGGTTCCATTCCATTCAGTGGTTCTCTAAAAGAAGACTTTTGTATGCGTTTCCCTTAGGGTCCTATGTTAAACTAAACCCCCCGCTGGCAGCCATCTTGGATGATGGATCGGCTACAAAGTAACAACACTTGGTCAGCATCTCATAAAAAAACTTTTATGCTATGTTTGATCCAGTGGTTCAATTTGAATGTATTTCCCATGGGGTCCTATGTTAAACTGAGTCCCCCCCGCCGTTGGCGACCATCTTGGATGATGGATCGGCGACAAAGTAACAACACTTGATCAGCATCTCATTAGGAACATTCATGCTATGTTTTGTTTCATTCCATTCAAAAGATGTGATGTGAGTGCCAATGAAACAACTCTCCATCCATATAACAATACTTACATTTATTTAGTAGATCTTGTATTACTTATAACTTTTACTGAAAATAATTTGCAAAATGATTGGCCAAATTCTTTTTTAGTTAAAAGCGTCATTCATGGTCAATTAAGGGGTTGTCTGACAGTTCTTGTCTGACTGAATAATAGATAGACTCCTGTCAGATTTTCCGTATCTTTAACAGTTTATAATATAAGACACTACTTGCGTTTTGCCGCTACGTCCCTTTTTTTGGCTTGCTGGTCATCTTTTTTGGAAGACTGTATCAAAAGTTAATTAACAAGAATGTGTCGCCAGTACACGGACGCCCCCATCCGCACTATCATTTTCAATGTTCAGTGGACCGTAAAAATGGGGTAAAAACTCTAATTTGGCTTTAAAATTAGAAAGATCATATCATAGGGAACATGTGTACTAAGTTTCAAGTTGATTGAACTTCAACTTCATCAAAAACTTTAACCTGAAGCGGGACAGACGGACGAATGGACGGACGGACGGACGAAGGGACGAACGAACGGACGCACAGACCAGAAAACATAATGCTCATTAATTGGGCATACACAATTCATACCTTTAGAATTACTGTGGCTTAGGTTTTATTTTGGTCAGTAGTTTACAAGGTTTACAAGGAAGTTGGAATATGAACCTTAATTTGGATGAGTATTTTATGAATTAATGAATTTGATGTCTCATTAACTACAATTTACATAGTTACAGAGAATATATATGTAGAAACATTTATATTTAATATTAAAGCACATGTGAATAATACAAACATAAACATTAAATTACAAACTATAAACATCCACATTATACATGTTAATTAAGAATTGAATGCTACTTTTTGTAAATTCATTGAGGTGTAAAAGCGTTTACCGAAGTAGATTTTGTATGAAGTGCAGAAGTGCTTCATTTTAAAAATGTGCGAACGAAATAGTGTCACAATGCAAGGAAACGTGTCATCATGAATGCTACAATACATTTTGAAATGAATGTTTATTTAAGGATGACTCTAGATTAAATGATGTGAGCCAATCAAAATAACTTGTTGTAATGAAGCATACGTCTTATGTTATTATAAGGATTAAAAAGTAATTTAGTTTTAGTTTAATGAGATCACTTCATGGTTCATTACTCTTAAGCAATGATTTCACCTGAAAAAAAAAACCGAATCGAATAGCATGCCAAGAAATTATTTACAATACATATAATTGATAGGTCCATGAAGGAAAGTCAACAATTGGAGAAATAGATGAAAACTCGAGCTCGAACTTGTATAGCGTAAATAGAAACTTAGTTTTACTGAATACTGATAAAATTGATGTAGTAGGGAAAAATGATTTAGGTCAACTTTACCTGAAGGATTTGAAACCTAACTTTATTTGTAATTTCAAAATATTAAAACGGACAATTTTAGAAAGGTTTGTTACAAATCATGTTATTTCAGAAGTACTGACTACTGAGCTGATGATACTTTCAAGGACTGATAGTCCAGCTGCAAAGGTATCGATTAAGTGTTGTAAAAAATTAAAACAACACAATCTAAATGTATAGCATCCAGAGCCCTTTTCTGGATTTATCTTCTTCAGGAATGCTCAAAAGTCGAATATTTAAAATCCAAGGATGTATAAAAACTAAAACAGGTGTACAGCTATATGACCGAAAAGGACCAAAATAATTAAGCCAAATCAGGCAAAGGTACATTGCTGAGTGAATTAAAACCTTCTTTTCTTGATCATGAAAACAATGGAAACTGTCGAGTTGTCTACTAATTCTTTGTGCAGTCTATCTTTTTAAAGTGTCTAGTTTAAACTGTAATTATATTATGTATATCTTTGTTATGCAGTCTAAATGTTAAACAGTTCTGGAATTATTAAAACTTGCACGGAAGACTTTTCTGTGAAATGTTGGTGCAGTTTTTGATTTTTTTGTTTATTTAAATTTAATTTACAGGACAACCAGATTCAAACATGTTTGATGTGACTTTGATGACTACATTGCTTACAAATATTGCTAAACTGAACCATTACAGTAACTTTCCAGTTGTAACAGACACTACATCTGCAGCAGATATTGAAAGAATAAAGTACTATAGGGTGCACATAGTACACAATAGGGGTGGGAAAATAGATAATTCTTTTTTCAAAAAAGCATGGGATGATATTAGTAGGGTATGTTTTCATTTTTATGGCTATTTTATTCAATAATAGCTTAAATTAAATATTATCATAAGTTAACAACTTTATGGTACATCAATAATGCTCGTTGCTGATGCAAAAGAAATAAAACAAAACCCAAACTATATGTTAACTTTCTATTCAAGCACTTAAGCTACATGACAGTTGTAGTAATTATATAGGTAGCGTGAAACAAAGAAAAGTTTCAGTCCCTGTCCAACATATACAGTCCGCCAAAAGTTAGGCACCACCTAAATATAACTGTAAATATTTTTTGAACAATTGCGAAAAAGTTATATTTTAAAATATTTGGTGTTATGAATTGACTTTGACATAGAATTAGAAAATTCATCACGGCCAAAAAGATTGAACTCCGATAAACCCGTCAAGCAAATGTTTATTAAAGGTCACCTGCACTTTAACAACTACACTGTTTCGATACCTTTTAATTTATGTCACGCATACATGTGAAATTTGACTTTCATCAAGTTATTGTGTAATATGGCAAAGCATAATCTATCTGTGACTGAACTTTGGCCAGCAATTGGTATGTCAAATGCCGGTAGGAGCACTAGGAGAACTGGTAAGTATTACAATGTTGATCACATCGTCATGTTGATACAGGAACTTTAAATGATAACCAAGGTCCGGAAGACCCAGTTTAACTACCCGTCGTGATGACAGACTGCTTAGTGGTCGTGCTAACGCCAACCCGTTTAATCCTGTCCCGCAGCTTTTGACACGGTTGGCCTCCAGGTGGTCCTGTTTGTTTGAACATTGGTCCGTCGACTCCGTAGAGCCAATCTAAGGGCACGTCGTGTTGTCAAGAGACCTGCCATAACAGCCAGGCACGTTTTAATCAGGTTTCAATGGGCTAATGACCATCGACGCTGGAAAATGAGAAGCTGGGAAAAAGTGCATTTTGGTCAGACGAAAGTGGGTTTATGTTACGACCAGTAAAAAATAAAACTGCCTATGACCAAAACAACATTTGCTGAACGCCTGCATTTGGTGCTGGTGGTGTTACAGTATGGGATTGCTTCTTATATCGTTGTAAGCTGGGTATGCATGTTTTGCAGGGTAACATGAACGGACAGATAGACAGGGATTTGGTGCTTAGAAACATTGTAGCCCCTCGTTTTGATAATCAACCACTTGCGTCAAGGACGAAAACAGTAGACCACACGGTGTACGGATTGTTACCGAGTACAAAGAGCATGAAAATATTGACACTATCTTTTGGCCTTCCATGTCTCTAGACATTAACCCTATTGAACATTTCTGGGATGCCATTGGCAGAAATCGCAATCGCAGAGATCCACCACTGCAAAATCTTTGCGATTTAAGAGTTGCAATTGTTGATGAATGGAACAGATTTACTCAACTAAAGTTCAAAAGGCATGTACAGGGTATAAGACGCCGTATAATGGAACTGTACCGAAATAGAGGTGGTTACATATCCTATTGACTCAATTATTGACATTAAATTTGCCGAACATACCAAATATTATTTGTACATAATTTAAATGATATTGGGTGATTTATTGTTGTAAAAAATTAAATCACAGTAATTTGCACTATTTCTATGAACGCAATTTAAATGCAAAGGACCTGCATAAGTGACCAAACTTAAGTTTCTGATTTGTTTATAGTATATAAGAGCAAATTGCTTCATGATATTTTTCTCTTTTTTTCGAGGAATAACTGATTTTTTTCATATGAAAAAAAAATTGATACAATAAAAATAGATGGTGCTTTCCTTTTGGCAGACTTAATAGTTGCATTTCAAATTTACCACCCTTTCTTGTTGTTGACTTTCCTTCATGGACCTATCAATTATATGTATTGTAAATAATTTCTTGGCATGCTATTCGATTCGGTTTTTTTTTTTTTTTCAGGTGAAATCATTGCTTAAGAGTAATGAACCATGAAGTGATCTCATTAAACTAAAACTAAATTACTTTTTAATCCTTATAATAACATAAGACGTATGCTTCATTACAACAAGTTATTTTGATTGGCTCACATCATTCAATCTAGAGTCATCCTTAAATAAACATTCATTTCAAAATGTATTGTAGCATTCATGATGACACGTTTCCTTGCATTGTGACACTATTTCGTTCGCACATTTTTAAAATGAAGCACTTCTGCACTTCATACAAAATCTACTTCGGTAAACGCTTTTACACCTCAATGAATTTACAAAAAGTAGCATTCAATTCTTAATTAACATGTATAATGTGGATGTTTATAGTTTGTAATTTAATGTTTATGTTTGTATTATTCACATGTGCTTTAATATTAAATATAAATGTTTCTACATATATATTCTCTGTAACTATGTAAATTGTAGTTAATGAGACATCAAATTCATTAATTCATAAAATACTCATCCAAATTAAGGTTCATATTCCAACTTCCTTGTAAACCTTGTAAACTACTGACCAAAATAAAACCTAAGCCACAGTAATTCTAAAGGTATGAATTGTGTATGCCCAATTAATGAGCATTATGTTTTCTGGTCTGTGTGTCCGTTCGTTTGTCCCTTCGTCCGTCCGTCCGTCCATTCGTCCGTCTGTCCCGCTTCAGGTTAAAGTTTTTGATGAAGTTGAAGTTCAATCAACTTGAAACTTAGTACACATGTTCCCTATGATATGATCTTTCTAATTTTAAAGCCAAATTAGAGTTTTTACCCCATTTTTACGGTCCACTGAACATTGAAAATGATAGTGCGGATGGGGGCGTCCGTGTACTGGCGACACATTCTTGTTAATTAACTTTTGATACAGTCTTCCAAAAAAGATGACCAGCAAGCCAAAAAAAGGGACGTAGCGGCAAAACGCAAGTAGTGTCTTATATTATAAACTGTTAAAGATACGGAAAATCTGACAGGAGTCTATCTATTATTCAGTCAGACAAGAACTGTCAGACAACCCCTTAATTGACCATGAATGACGCTTTTAACTAAAAAAGAATTTGGCCAATCATTTTGCAAATTATTTTCAGTAAAAGTTATAAGTAATACAAGATCTACTAAATAAATGTAAGTAATGTTAGTAAGCCCCTTATATATGTTATAGGAGTGTTTGCCTTTAAATAAAGTTTTTTATTGTATGGTCATTAGAGGGAAGCTAAAAATAGAAACAATGTTCAGTAAATCAAGACCACACAAACAAAAATCCGTAGTCGACCCTAATTAGGAGTTATTCCTCTTAAATGACTCAGTTCTTTTTTTCAATAGTGCCTACCACCTTGTAAATAATAACAGATAGAAGTAGTTTCATAAAGCAAAAGATCAGCTAGGATATCTGTTAATATTTCTACCGGCAAAATCGTCAGTCCGCATAGAAGCCATTCCCTTTGAAAAAGAATAGGAGTCTAGGCCTTAAACGATGATTTTTTTTTTATCAAACAGTTTTTTTTTTTTATTTTGGCAAAAAGTAGTAGAAGAGAGTACCATAAAATAAACAAATGATCAGCAAAATTACCCAACTAAAGTCATGAATGTTGCATTGTTGTATGACGGTGACAATTGTAAAAAAAATGCACAAAGATTATTTTGAGATTCTAGTTGTGCTGTGTTGGACAAAAAATGACCATATACAAGAGCATGTATACATGTATGTTTAATCACGCCGCATTTTTACGCCTGTCCCAAGTCAGGAGCCTCTGGTTTTTGTTAGTTTTGTTTGTTTTTTAATTTAGTTCATTTATAAGTTTTGGAGTTGAGTGTGACGTTTATTTTCACTGTAACCATAGCTAGTACAAAATTTTATTAAGGAGCCGGCAACATACGTGTGCGGAATTTTCGCGCTGCGTTGAGGACCCAATGGTGGCCTTCGGCTGGTATCTGCTCTTTGGTCGGGTTGTTGTTTTTTTTTGTCATATTCCAAATTCCATTCTCAATTGTATATTAATAAGACTTTGATTAATGTAGGAACATTCAAATACGAAATAAAAGATGAATTTGGTCGTTTTGTAGAGTTTTAATATCATCTCAATTTTCAAACAGTTACATTATTTGCCTAATAATATTTTCAACCCGAAATAGGTTAACAGATGTATTGAAATTCATTTGCATATATATTTAGTAGTCAATAAGTCAAACATGGAATTTTGAACTTTCTTTCTTATGGATATTTTTAATCTCAGCTGGAAAAATAGTTCATAAATAATGTAACAATAATCTCATGTTTGAATTAACATGTTACTGGTCTTTTGAATATAACAGGCTGTTGGAAGACTTGACATCTGACATTAGCCACTTTACCTTGCATTTTCTAACAAATCATACCAGATGCAAGATTTAATCTTAAATATGCATTAGATATGTACTAGGGGACGTTATACGAATACTCCTATCTGCTCTATTTTGTTACAATTTATATTCGAGTTTTTCTTTTGACATTATTACAACCATAAACAATTCTCAAGATTGAATTAAAACCACAAGTTATAAATTTCATACGCGTGCAGCTTTTATTTTCAACAGGAACGCTCAAAGCCTAAAATTAAAACAAAAATTAGTAGCGAATCAAAACACTTAAACAGCCATAATATGCTGAGGCATATTTCTTTTTATTTTGAGCCGTGCTTGTGTCTGAATCTCCATTCAGCAAACATTATATCATGATTTGTTAAGTAGTTGAAGAAAAAGGAAATCGATCGAGACAGGACGATATGTATAATAAAATTGACGAGTTGTGTCACGCGCTTGTGTGTGAACCAGTCAGATAAAATGGGTTTTGATGTATACTTTATTTTGCGCAATATTTCGAATAGCATCGGACATGGTGAGGATGCCAAGATACAGAAAATTGAATACTTACATGTAAAAATACGATTCTAAAAGAGAGGTGTAAACATTGTAAACGCTCCTAATATTATAATTGTTTTAACAAATGTGTTTAAAATCATTGTTTCAAGGCTGTGTTAACCGGGACACAATCAAACTCGATATTTGCCTCATAAAAATAGGAACAATACAAGCATTACCAAAAAGGTGCAAAAATAGGTCTAATATAGAAAAGATGGAGATTTGACCCAAAAGTTTTTTGGTTTTTTTTTACTTGCAGTACATTTATTTGCCAACTACAATCATTAAAGAAAATCTTGATGATTTAGAAATATCTGTCGTTTTTTAAGGTTTGTTCCCATGCATCCTTTGTATATATTTTTTTGTCGTATCATGATGTTAATCAATAGGTTGTATCTCAAAAAGGAAAACTGTTGCCACTTTTTTTTAATTTTATTTCCTGGAGTGTTTGTTCAAGTAGAATCCATATGTGAAATTTCAATAGACTGTCGGAATTCCAATGGGAACCAATTGTAGCTCCTCTTCTTGCCCACTTGTTTCTTTATTATTATGATGCTGACTACATACAGGAATTTCGTCGGAAGAAAGATAAGAAGTTAGCAATATCCTTTAACTTTACGCTCCGCTATATAGATGCTATTCTCTCACTAAATAATACAAGATTTGGTGACTATCTTGAACGAATCTATCCCATCGAACTGGAAATAAAGGATACTACAGATACAGTTAAGTCTGCCTCATATCTTGATTTACATCTAGAAATTGACAATGAGGGTTGTTTGAAAACAAAACTTTACGACAAAAGAGATGACTTCAGCTTCTTAATTGTGAACTTTTCACTTTTATGTAGCAACATTCCAACATCGCCTGCATACGGAATATATATCTCCCAATTGATACGATATTTCCGTGCTTGTATTTCCTATTATGATTTCCTTGATAGAGGATTGCTGCTCACAAGGAACCTATTGAACCAAGAGTTCCAAATGGTGAAGTTCGTAAATTTTACGGACTCCATCACGAATTGGTTGACCTTTACGGAATAACAGTTTCACAGATGATATCGAATATGTTCCTTTTGTCGTAACTACAATATCCTTCCCTTTTCATGAATGTGACCTACCGAATTAGACTATTTACCAGATTTGTAATGACATAAGCAACACGGCGGGTGCCACATGTGAAGCAGGATATGCTTACCCTTCCAGAGCATCTGTGAACACCCCCTGTTTATGGTGGGGTTCGTGTTGCTTAGTCTTTAGTTTTCTATTTTGTTTCTTCTGTACTATTATTTGTCTGTTTTTTTTTTATTTGGTTTTTTTTAGCCATGGCGTTGTCAGATTATTTTCGATCTATGAGTTTGACTGTCCCTCTGGTATCTTTCGTCCCTCTTTCATTTGACATGAACCTCATGTTCATACGGTTCATTGGTCAATGCAATTTTTGTTATTTTTTTCTTCTTCAAATAACTACCGCAATGGGTCAACTATATACTTATAATTGTAAGGTTTTTTTGTCTGTTTGGCAGATTTAATCTGTCCTTGGACTAATTTTCATGGTTCAATTGTCAATGTTTATTTTTTGTGTTTTGGTCTGGTTTTCATTTACCATTGGCATATGTACATGTACACTGTAATTTTGTATAGAAACAGTCTAAGGTGTTTATGTATATATCTGTTAGTGTTTATCTGACCCTGACTTTATTGTCAAAGATCTTTGAAAACGTTCAGTGTATGTAATGTTTTTACTAAATGTTTCATCTTTTTTAAACTTTCAACATAAAATCAGTGGTCAGTAAAGCAGGCGAGACATTTCAGCGTGTGTGCTCCAGTTTTTTTAATGAGTTCTGCCCCTTAGAAATATTAATTAGATAAAAAATTGCAATGTTAGTGCTCTCGGTGTACAATTCTTGCTAGACTTTTATGAAACTTATTTTAAAGTTTTATATTAGCAATGTTTTGGATCAATTATCATAAAAGATATATATATATTTCGTTTATAATTATTACTTATACTAAATTTGAAGAACTGGAATATAAATTGTAACAAAATAGAGCAGATAGGAGTACTCGTATAACGTCCCGTAGCACATTTTTGCCAGAGTATTATCATATTCATATCGAAGGTACAATGGACAATTTTGAAAATAATAGCGGTTTAAATATGTTTATATAGTTCATGTAGTTAGTATGCCCTTCGAAAATATAAAATTTACATTTATCAGAAATTGCTATGAATATTTCAACTGTCTTACATATTTAGACTATTTTTTTTAGTTTTTGCCCTTGGACAGATCAAATTTGTGCAACGCACGGAACATTGGGACTAATCAATTTAGGGTCAAAATCATACATCATATCTATGTATAGGCGAAAAAATGTAAAACTATAGTAATTTTCGAAATTTTTTGTATTTTTACAAAAATCTTCTCATTTAAAACCCTGGTACCCAACATCTTAACTAAAATTAATTTTGCTCGTTTAATTTTCATAAAATTTTGACAAAATATTTACTTTAACCCTTTGACAAAAACAGGAAAGTTTCAAAAAACCTAAACCACACACTTTATCGGAAATTTTTTATTGGACATATATCAGTTTGACTTACACCGATTTTAAACGTGATTGAAACGTTCAGCCGATTTTTAAAGAGCTATTTCCTTGTAGTGTTTTGTACCACCTTTAAGGCAAATTTGTCAATGGGTAAAAATGTTCAACAGGTTAAGATCTATCTGTCCTAAAATTTTCAGACGAATGAGACAACCCGTTGTTGGGTTGATGCCCCTGAATTTGATAATTAGTAATTTTAAAGAAATTTTGCAGGGTTATCATCATGAGTATTAGTATAGATAGAGATAAACTGTAAACAGCAATAATGTTCATCAAAGTAACATCTACAAATAAGTCAACATGATCAAAATGGTCAGTTGACCCCATAAGGAGTTACTGCCCTTTACATTAAATTTATAACAAGTTTTCGTAAATTTTCATAATCTTTTACAAAAGTCTTCTCCTCTGAAACAATTGAGACAAATTTTACCAAACTTGGCCACAATTATCATTAGGGTTTCTAGTTTTAGAAATGTGTCCGATTACCCTATATATATATATATATATATTGAAAGGTAACACATGCCCACCGAAAGCTCTTTATTGAGAGCCCAGGTGGTCGTGTGGTCTAGCGGGACGGCTGCAGTGCAGGCGATTTGGTGTCACGATATCACAGTCGCATGGGTTCGAATCCCGGCGAGGGAAGAACCAAAAATTTGCGAAAGCAAATTTACAGATCTAACATTGTTGGGTTGATGTTTAGACGAGTTGTATATATATATATATATATATATATATATATTCCAAATTATTCGCTATTCAAAAGCTTGCAGCTGCTACTCACCAGTGTCTAAGCAGATAGTTGATAAACCAGGGGTATGTCAAGAACGTCCTTTTCAACAACAAAAAATCGGAAGGTACCAAGACCTCGATGATTAATGTTCCATATCAACTTCATAAAAAAATAGACGACGGTCTTGATGTATAGATTCTAGGCACTGACGTTGTTTGTCATTTTGATAACGTGTTATATCTACTAATCTTTTTTTTTGTCTTTACGAATTTTATTTCTTACTGTTTAGTCTGTTGTTTTGTTAAATCCATTTGATGTGACTCTGTACTTATAAATCTGTCATTGGGTTATTGTGTTAGTGTGTTATGGGAATATTTTTATATTCTTGTCTTTTATTTTTGCTTATGTGCTTTGTCTTTGTTTCTTTGTTACAAATGACGTGGCTCTGTACTTATACATTCTCTCATTGTGTTATTTCGATTTGACTCAATTTTCATATTTGACTTATAACAATGTAAAACATTTATCCAAACTATAAAAAATCTAAAACAAACTACTTATGTTGCACGTGTGCATGTTAGTCTAGAGTCATTCTAATTAACTATCGAATTTACCTCCGAAGACCTCTGAAGGTCATTTATGCGATTAAAACATTACTATAGATAAAGATAAAAGAGAAATGCTGCAATCTGATTTTCCTAAGTTTGTTTAGTTTCCTATTATAGATCAGAATAAAATTGAGAATGGAAATTGGAAATGTTTCAAAGAGACAACAACCCGACCAAAGAGCAGACAACAGTCGAAGGTCACCTATGGGTATTCAACGCAGTGAAAAACTCCCGCACCCGGAGGCGTGCCTCAGCCGGCCCCTCAGCAAAAATTTATACTAATTCAGTGATGATGGACGTCATACTAAACTCCGAAATATACACAAGAAAATGAAATTAAAAATCATACAAGACTAACAAAGGCCAGAGGCTCCTGACTTGGGACAGGCGCAAAAATGCGGCGGTGTTAAACATAAAAATATATATTAATCAGCGTTTTTACATTTATAAGGGAAAAAAATGTGAATAGAATCATTTAATCAAATAATTTAACTACGTTTCACTTTCATTGTTGACATTCTTTTCCATTAACTAACTTAACACGCACTATATATGCGTTAGCTGTCTCTTGCTAAGGGGTTAAATTAAATATAGATTCAATGAGGCCGAATTATTCACTTGCATGTGAATAATTCATCATCCATGTATCTTAGCGTGTTTTGGCAAAATTGAAACATACTGACTGCTAAAAGCGAATTACTATTTCACTATTTCACTTTCATTATTAATTGAATAAAAACAATCATATTTAACTCTTTTTTATAAGTTACCTAAGCTGTATTTGGCAAAACGTTTAGGAATTTTATTTCTCAATGCTCTTCAACTTCGTACTTTATTTGGCCTTTTTAACTTTTTGGGATTCGAGTGTCACTGATGAGTCTTTTGTAGACGAAACGCGCGTCTGGCGTATATACTAAATTTAGTCCTGGTATCTATGATGAGTTTAATTATATATATCTTGAAGCTATTGCCCCTTTGAACTCTAATTAATGTTCGTATTCTTGTCTTTTATTTTTGATAATGTGCTTTAGAAACGATCCTTGTAAACTTATCGATCATTCAAATAAACTTAGTCTAAAAGGTTAACAATTCAACACTGTAATTAAATCATTGAATATTGTTTTTATTGGTATAAATATTGATTTTGTTATCAGTAAGTTAAAAGCAAAATAAATATTACTGTTATATAAATATACACATTCATATGCATGGATCTACAATCTGTCGATATCTGTAACTTGGCATTGCATAAGGTCATGTTTTCTCTGACTGTTTATGACGTCTGCACACTAAATCCATCGGATGTTTGATGTGTACTGAATGATAATTTAGTCTTAGATGCAGGCTTTATTTTATTAGTTGTTTGTGGCTTTGAACTATCTGTCAATAACTGCGAGTACTCTCAGATCTGTACTTTTTGTTTTTTGGGATATTATACTATCCGGCCACGTCAATTTGTACTTGTAGTATTTGTGTTTTTATCTATCTGATGAGTTTTTCAACTGATTTTTATAGTTTGTTCTGATGTTGTTCTGTTACACCACAGGTTAAGGGAGAGTAGGGATCCCGCTAACATGTTTAACCCCGCCACATTCTGTATGTGTGTGCCTGTCCTAATCAGGAGCTTGTAATTTAGTGGTTGTCGTTTGTGTATGTGTTACATATTTATTGTTCGTTCATTGTTGTACATGAATAAGGCCGTAAGTGTTCTCGTTTGAATTGTTATACATTGTCATTTCGGGGTCTTTTATAGCTGACAATGCGATATGGGCTTTGCTCATTGTTGAAATTCGTACGGTGGCCTATAGTTGTTTATTTTTGTGTCATTTGGTCTCTTCTGGAGAGTTGTCTCATTGGCAATCATACCACATCTTTTTTTTTATATATTTGTCTACATGCCTTTTTGAGTTCTTTGTTACATATGACGTTGCTCGGTACTTATACACCCCGCAATTGTGTTATTGTGTTATGGTGATTTGTTTGTATTATTATCTTTCATTTTGCTAATGTGCCTTGTCTATATGCCTTTTTGTGTTTCTTAGTTACACATTTTTTTTATATAGTGTCTTGTTTTGTTTACACATCAGGGAATTTAATGCGAGTGAGAGATTAGCAATGATTAAGTTAGCTATAAAACCTGGTTGAATCCACCATTTTCTACATAAGAAAATGCCTGTACAAAGTCAGGAATATGACAGTTGTTAACCATTTGTGTGATGTGTTTGAGCTTTTAATTTTGCCATTTGAGTACGGACTAAACACTGTATTTGTGTATGTTATTCCCATCTTAATTCGGAAATATCACTTTGGCCTTTCTGGCTTATTTAAAAGCCCTATACAGAAAGGTAAATTCAGGAAAAGATAACCTGAGCTGTATCTGGCAAAAGATTTAGAAATTTTTGGTCGTCAATGCTCTTCAACTTCGTACTTGTTGACCTTATTTGACATTTTTTTATTCGAGCGTCACTAATTAGTCTTTTGTAGACGAAACGCGCGTCTTGCGCAAATTTAAAATTTCATTCCTTGTATCTATGATTAGTTTATTTAGACACATCCATATAAAAAAGGAAAAGTAATCTTTCAACTAGAATATTGCATTTTACGAAAAAGAACAAAGAATCAACAGAAACGAAACGGCACCATATCCACATTTCGACAATAAAAGTATCTTCGGTAATGTTCGAGGCCGAAATATTTGAAAATCCAAAACATAATACAAACGTTGAAGAGCTGATGAAACCAAATGTGCATTACCTAGTAAACTTATGGTCATCAAATGTATACTGGCATTTAAAAGATGTTGAAATAGTCTGAAAATTAATAAAAATCTGATAAAATACTTCATGAATAGATTTATTCGAAAACATCTTCATTTCGTCAATTAATTTCCATAAATGAAAAAATACAAAATGCATGTTGGAACTTTCTTTTGAAAAATCTCCAAAAATAGCTAGACAGGGTGTTTTCGTTTTGTCTGTACTTGCTAGATACAAGTACGGAGGGAATCGTCAGCATGATAAATCTTAAAATCTCATGGCTAGTAACTTTTGAAGATGTATTATTCAACAAAAAATCGAAATTTCCATGAAAACCAAATGTTCTTCTTTTGTTTGCAGATTGTTCCTTTATTCATATGAGGCCGATTTCACACAGTATCGTTTTAGGAAGAATAAAAATAAATTAGGTCACGTTCAGCTTATTTCCCATCAATACATTATTCAAAGTTTGGTTAATGTTTTGAACGCATATATCCCATTGAATTTTAAATAAAGGATACAGCAGATACAGTTGAGTCTGCCTCATATCTTGAATTACATCTATAAATTGACATTGAAGGTCAGTTAAGAACAAAACATTACGACAAACGAGATGATTTCAGCTTCCCAATTGTAATCTTTTCTCTTTTCATGAAGCAACATTTCAGCAGTGCTTGTATATTGTGTATGGATATTTCTGTCGGTGATGTTTCAGGGCTAGACAAGAGTCGATTACGAGTCCGCTTTTGTATGATGTCTTCCTACTTTAATTGCTTATCAATTTTATGAGAGTAAAACGAGTTTCATATGTGGAGCAGGATCTGTTAACCTTCTGGAGCACCGGTGATTATCCCCGGTTTTTGGTGACATTCGTGTTGCTCAGTCCTTAGTTTTCAATGTACTATTGTTTTATCGTGTTTCGTTATTTGCCACGGCATTTTCAGTTTGTATTCGACTTATGAGTTTGATTATTCCTTTGGTATATTTCGCTTCCCTTGTACATTTTGTTATTCAAAATGTACAAATGAGCTCTAACTTGGGCGTAAATCTTTTTTCGGTATGGTAACTTGAGTCTCCCTTGCCTCATGGGATGACACTTATACAAAAGACGAAAGATACAAGAGGGACAGTCAAACTCATAAATCGAAAATAAACTGTGAACGCCATGGCTAAAAGTGAAAAAGACAAACAGACAAACAATAGTACTCATGACACAACATTCAAAACTAAAGAATAAGCAACACGAACTCCACCAAAAACTAGGGGTGATCTCAGGTCCTCCGGAAGTGTAAGCAGATCCTGCTCCACATGTAGCACCCGTCGTGTTGCTCATGTTATAATAAATGTACATATGACAGATATAGGACAGTAAAACAAACCAATTGTTAGGAAAGCCAAAATGGCAAATGTCACAGTCACTACCTACAATAGAAACATTTTAGAAAAATGGTTTCTGGATCCCTTTCTTTGTCTGCTTAAAAAGATGAAAGATTAAGGCAAGGGGCATAAGCTGATTTATTTATAGATTAATATGTCAAAGGTCCAGGTCTCTATTACTGTCATGGATTTTTGGGATAGAATGGGTACGGGTGACATCTTAATTTCTTTGCATTACTGGAATACAATTTATATGTTGGTAATATAGAAAAGTAAAAGAAGCCTATTTATTATGGGGTCAATATGTCGAAGGTCGTGGTCCCTGTTGCAAAAACCTTTTTGTCTTTTCTCGCAATTAATGTACAATGCTGTGAGCATCATTTGGCAGTGTCAACTTTTAACTTATATTTGAATAACAATATTATTATAAAGCATTGTTTTATAAAAATTCAAGGTGTTTCTAAAAACAGTCTTTCAGCACCAAATGGCAATATAACATATATATGTCTAAAAATTGATAAAATTGACTACAAAGCTTTTTGAAATGTTATCCTTGATTATCATTCATTATCAAAGCCTTTAGAGTCAACATTTGTGAACGCCAATGGTACATGCAGTCAGGTAGCTAATACATATATATAAAAAAATAAGTTTAACCATGTTTTGGGAATTAGTACTGTATAGTATTTGTAAAAGCAAAAACAAATAGGATGTTAATTATGATAATGTTTTACTATTGACTACAAAACAAATGATTTGGTACACATATTTTCAAGATGCTTATATTTACATATTTCAGTAAACATCAGTCAGATGTCAACTACCATCAATACATTAATCATACTTTCAAGATGCTTATATTTACATATTTCAGTAAACACCAGTCAGATGCTGGAGTCATGGAAGATAAGCAATTTTAACTTTGTTGAGACCAGAGCAGCCAAACATGTGTTGGAGAGTGTGAGGAAAAACAGTTTTGTAACTGTTACTGCTAGTTTCGGTGCTGGAAAAACAGCAACTCTTCAATATGTGGCATTGAAATTAAGAGATGTAGGCTACGATATACTACCAATAACCAATCCAATTGATATTGTGAGGTTTTACAACACAAACAAGCAGACATTGTTTGTTTTTGATGACGTTTGTGGAACTTATTCCATAAACCAGTCTGACCTTAACAATTGGGAGTTAGCCATGGATTGTATAAAAGTATTGATTCAAAATAAACACACAAAAATAATTGTGGCATGTCGATTATAAGTGTATATGGATGAAAAGTTTCAAACATTGTCAATATTTAAAACATGTGTATGCAACCTGCAGGGAAAACCATTGTGTTTATCCAAAACAGAGAAGCTGTCAATAGCGAACTTATATCTGAAAACAGAAGCTAGAGAAATAATGCAGTATTGTGACTTATATGATTGTTTCCCACTTATCTGTAAATTGTACAATGATTATCCTAAACGCGATATTATAGATTTCTTCAAAAATCCATTTTCCATATATGAGTACGAAATTGACAAGTTATATAAAAGCAGAAATAATAAAAAATATTGTGTTTTGGCATTGTGTGTAATGTTCAACAATAGTCTGAAGGAGCAATGGTTGACAGATGAGATAGATACAGAAATAAGAAAAATTATACAGAACACATGTGAGGCATGTAAACTAAACAGAGGAACATCACGGCTTGTTCTACTAGATGAACTTAAAACACTTGAACATACTTTCATTAAGAAAAAACAAGGGGTATACACAACTATACACAATAAAATATTCGACTTCCTGTCATTCTATTTTGGTAAAAAAATGATTCATTGTTTGATAAAGAATGGCGACAGTGAGCTTATTATGCAAAGATGTTTATTAGAAAGAAAAGATGACATGGATTTGTTTATTACTATTGTACCACCTAAATACCATTGGATGTACATGCAGAGACTGATTGACGACTGGTCTAAAGGTATATTACATTGTGTGTTTAATAACATCAACATGAAGATACCGGAGTTCAGACAGAGATTCCTTCGTTATTTAAACACACTTGATTTTTCAGCTCAAAAACAATTAGCACTGACACGTGATGTTAATAACAAAGATACTGTACTATTACAGTGTTGTCAATATGATGACACTCTTTTGATTCAGTGGTGTATTAATCATGGTATAGATGTTAACCAGTGTAACTATAAGGGGATGAGCCCGTTATATATATCAGCACAAGAGGGTCTTACTAAGGTGGTAATGTTATTACTGGACAACACAGCAGACATTAATAAGTGTACAGATGATGGAGCATCTCCTTTGTTTGTTGCTTGTCAGAAGAATCATAAAGAGATAGTGAAGTTATTACTGGATAAGAAAGCAGTTATTCATAATGGCATGGATGATGCAACATCTCCTTTGCTTATTGCTAAGAAGATGAATCATACAGTTATCGTGAGAATGTTGGAAGAGAATGGGGCCTCAGAATGAATAATCAGATGGAAATAGTTGGAATCCTGTAAAGGAAGGAAATTTACGGATAGAAATAGTTTAAGGAAAATTCGTGTATAGATGTATGAAATAATATTTTTGTGAATATCTTTTGATTTTGATGCTCCCCAAGTAAATAAAATAGGAGCAAGTGAACTTTGCTTTCTATATCTTGAGCCGAAATCAAATATTTACCAGGTGGTTACTTGAGCTTGCATTGCTTGATTAGAACGAAGCGTATACAGCTGGAAAAATGGGGCCGGAGAGGACACTTATTGATTTTGTAATCAATATGTCAAGTCAGTTCAATGTCACTGTTACTTAAAATATTATTCTTTTGAAAAAGTTGATTTTCCTGAAAGGTTTCTTTTAAATCTTCTGACTTACAAAAATGATGTTGAACACGCCTACTTACCTACAAACAAAGCTATAAACGGTAAAACGTAAGTTTAATCTATTATCTTGAAAATCACGAATGATCGAATGATAAAGAAATCTGACATGATAAAATGTATTCAGAATATCAACATCTACATACTGTCCAATATTGCTAAACTGTTAGACAAAATCTACGTATTAATCAACAATACTGTATGCTTCAAACGTTGTATAAAGATGGCTTATGTATCTTATGTGATGAGGTTTTAGTTTGTGATATGTCCATATTTTTTTTTTTGGACAGTTTAAAGTCCTAAAAACTAAATAATTTGATGAAATTTGAATTTCCCAATGATATTGAGTTCGAGTATAATTAAATTTGGTACAAGGTATACTTACATTGCCTACTTATCCTTCAAACCTGACATTGATCTTACTTCTTTGATCAGTAATCAATGTGAATGTTTCTAGGTCAATTCCATATTTCAAATACAGTTTAATTATAATATGTATAATAATTGTAAGATGTACATTATGGTCCGGTATGTATCATATAACTTTGACCTCATTTTAGGGATTCATTGATCAATTATGATATTTTGCTGGTATGCCTGTCTGTAAAAGCAATGCAGATTAATTAAGCTTGAAAGGTGCGCATGTCTGTATAACAGGGTTCAAAGACATTTAAAACTGTATACCTTGTGTTTCTTTTAATGTGCAGCCTAATTTTTGTTTGTGTTCTTCTTTTTTTTGTTCACGAACATTAATAATGTGTTAACTGTCGATACACACATATTTATAGTAATTTTTTCTTCGCTGTGAATACCAATCTTATATATGATAAATTTAACTATTGTCAGTGTATTGTCTTAATACTGTGTGCTATAACTATTCAATGTAAATGTGTGTGTGTGCTAATAATTGTTGTCTATTGTCTATTAACCATATATATATATGTATATATATTACCATGTAAGACTAAATGAAAACTAGCTTGTTATACAGTATTTCAGATCGAATGTATTCGTTCAGTGTGTGTTAATTTGTGTTCTTACGTTTTTTGATTGAGTTAAGCCTTCCAATTGATATGTAATAGTGTGTTTTTCTATGTTGTGATGTTATAGTATTGTTTCAGAAAAGGGGGAAGGATTGGTATAATTGTTTGCACATGTTCTAAGTCAGGAATCCGATGTTCAGTAGTTGTCGTCTGCTTATGTGGTTCCAAAGTGTTTCTCGTTTCTCGTTTTTATATAGATAAGACCGTTGGTTTTCCCGTTTGAATTGTTTAACACTAGTTTTTTTGGGCCCTTTATAGCTTGCTGTTCGGGGTGAGCCAAGGCTCCGTGTTGAAGGCCGTATCTTGACCTTTAATGGTTTACTTATATATATATATTGTTATATTGATGGAGAGATATTTCATTGGCACTCATATCACATCTTCTTATATCTATTTACCTTAGTCTGTAATATTTTCTACTTTTAAGGATTATGTACCTTTGTGTTTAGACCGTTGGTTTTCCCGTTTGAATGGTTTTATACCAGTTATATTTTTGGGCCCTTTATAGCTTCCTGTTCGGAGTGAGCCAAGGCTCTGTGTTAAAGGCCGTATCTTGACCTATAATGGTTTACCTTTATATATTGTTATATGGATGGAGAGTTGTTTCATTGGCACTCATATCACATCTTCTTATATCTATTTACCTTAGTCTGTAATATTTTCTACTTTTGAGGATTATGTACATTTGTGTTGACTCATTACTAAACATATGGAAATTTTATAGAAAATCCACAGCTTTTCCCTTGTACTTTAATATTTGGCAAAGCAATACTTGATAGCTATATTATATTTATATAGAGAATTATTTCATGCAGTGCTAACAATGATTTCCTTATAACATGTTTATAAAGTTAGATATTGGTTCAAACAAATATAAAAATTCAAGTACATCTCGATTTTAATGACTCAGCACGAGTTGTTTTTGTAATTGAAAAGTTGTTTTGGACTTTCTTGTAGACAATTGACACTAGCAAATCATAGACAAACAATTAAGTAATCTATGTTTTAAATTTTATAACAGAAATCTCCGCATTAAGTGTTTGGATTTTTCTACAAAAATCTTCGTTTTATTTGCCACAAAATTGACTTGTTCTTCTGTTTGCAATGAAACAATAAATAATAATGCTTTGTTTTGCGCGTGCCTCTTTGGCATTGAACAAGCCATGATGTTGTATATAGATGAAACTTTTCTATGGAATTTCTATGGAATGGTTAAGAAAGTGTTCGGTTTTGTTTATCCTCACACAAGATTTTTTTATCTTTGCTTATAATTATGTATATAGACACAATTAGAAGTTGTAGCAGGAAAGAAGCATTGCTATTATGTAATATAAGATTGATAGTCATGTACATTTATAAGTCAATGATGTGTGCATTATAGTCAAGAGGAACATGAAATAATACATAAGGTGGAACTTTTTAAGTTGTAATATCGTCTGAAGATACCGACATCTCATGTTGTAATTTGGGAATCAAAAATATAACTGTAATGAGGTATTACATAAAATTATAGAAATAAATAGATGTGCCTGGCAATTTATTGTTGTTTTGAGTTCAGTTCATTCGGATTATTTATTGGATAATACATGTAAATTATTGGTAAAACAGATTTTTCTTAATAAAAAAAAAATATGTAGACTTTTTGTGTGTTAAATGTATATATCTGATTAAAACCCATTTAGATTTTAGATTTAGTGTTTGATTATTGCCCACACTTCTGTTTATTCATCAACATTACTTTGTTAAGTTTATTATCCACAAGTCACAAAATAATGCTAATCATTTCAATCTGTATAATAAGTACAGTTTTCGAAGAAGTAACATTAAATTTCTCTAACAGAACAACACCAAAAAAACTACACTGAGAGAGTCAAAAGAAAATAACAAAATACATGTGCGGTATTCTATAAGAAAACAAGTAGATAAGGTATGATTGGCAATGAGAAACCTCTCCACCAGAGACAAAATAGCGTAGAAGTTATCAACTACTCCAAAATCACCCAAAGAAAATATTAAAGGCAAATAAAATATAAAATTCTTTTTGAATTTATTACTTTTCAATTCGAAACATCCAGAGGCAATAATTTCACACATAGCGATGTGATAGGTATATGAACCCTGTTTTGTATATACCCTTAGACCACAGAACTATGAAAATGAGGTCAAGGACACCTGACAGCTAGACATGTACACCTTACAATCATTCCATACACCAAATATACTAGACATATTGCATACAGTATAAGAAAAACAGAACAAAACACATCAACAATAACTACTGAACCATGAAAATGAGGTCAAGATCAGATGACACCTACCAGTTGGACATGTACATCTTACAGTTCTTCCATACACCAAATATACTAGACATATTGCTTATATTATCTGAGATATGGACTCGACCACCAAAACTTAACCTTGTTCACTGATCCATAAAATGAGGTCGAGGTCAAATGAAAACTCTCTGGTGGGCATGAGGATCTTGCAAGGTACGCACATACCAAATATAGTTATTCTATAACTTATAATAAGAGAGAATTTAACATTACAAAAAAATCTTAACTTTTTTTCAAATGGTCACTGAACCATGAAAATAAGGTCAAGGACATCGAACATGTGACTGACGGAAACTTTGGAACATGAGGCATCTATATACAAAGTATGAATCATCCAGGTCTTCCACTTTCTTAAATATAAAGCTTTTAAGAAGTTAGCTAACGCCGCCAACGCCGGATCACTATCCCTATGTCAAGCTTTAATTCTGCGACAAAAGTCGCAGGTTCGACAACAACTATATTGTAAAGCACACTATAAAATACCCCAGGATGAAAACCTGTAAAACAATTAGATAAAGAAAAGAAACAACCTGCTTGATACTAATCGAATATCAACAAAACAAAATATTAGGGCAAATAGCAACAAAAACAAACAACTGCATTTCAGGATTCTGGCCAGAGACAAATAAAGACTATGGTGGAATTAGCATAGTTGCGAGCTGAAAACCTGTCAAAGATGAATTAAAAACAAAAAGAACCATATACATATTTATATCAAAGTAACAAAAGCATAATCAGTACAAAAGAGCTTTTAAAAAATATCAAAAAATACTGATTCTGAATCATACATGAACGGCTAGTGCTTAAAAATTGCACAATTAATGCTGGAAGTACAATGTTATACGGATTTGAAATAAGGACAGAAGCATAAAAATTATCCCATTCCCAAAAAAATATTTTTGGAAGAATTTTTCTTTTTGTAAATTTGATACTTGTCTTGGACCCTTTTTTACCATCAATTCTTGAATAATTTGCGCAATCAACTCCAAAATGAATCTCAACCTTCAACTCGTGGTACAATTTCTGAGCAATCAAAATACTTGTAGACCAGTTATTTTCCTGAAACTAGAAAAATGTGTTTTACCCCTTATTTCTAAACGGTTTGGACCATCACCCCCTTAAACTTCATAGAGATCCATAAACTAAAACTAAAGTAATTGTCATTTAAACATTAATTTTGGGTGTTTAAAGTCCAACATATCAACTTTATGTTGAACAGAAGGTATCATGTAAATGTCATAACTCCGTTAAGTAGTCTTCCATTGGTTCCAGTCATAATAACATAGTACCACCTATGTAGATCTATTGTAGCTTTTTAATAGCTATAAGGAGTCATCCAATGGTTTCACTCATACAGACATTCCTGTAGATCTTGTTTTGCTAATCACTTTAGCATTTTACAATTTCTTCATATTATGTATTTATACTTTATTATATAAAAGGCAAAACATGAAAATAAGTTACAAATTATAAATTAGAAGTTTTAACTTTTTAGCCATGTTGGGCAACAGACAAAACTAAGAAAATATACAAACTTCATACTACACTCCTTTAGTATAATGAAACCAAAGTTTGGGTTGAAGTGTAGAAGATTTCTTTTTTAAAATTAATGCTGAAAAACACCAAAGCCAAATAATGACAACAGCTCTTGGTACAGCCAGGATGAGCCAACAATAACCACATTGTACAATACTTAAAAAGGGAAAAAAGAGGGCAAACACTGAAAGTCTCCCCTGCTTTACTAAAAATATCACATAAACTTAGTATTATCAATAATCATTGTAAATGAGATCTAGGTAAAACAGACCCTGTCACACAGACATTTACACGTAAAAATCATACAATACAACAAATATACTTTGCCAATTCCTTACATAATATGAGAAACATAATGAATTATGAAATTTGAACATTGAGTAATGAACCATAAAAATAAGTTCAATGTCAGATGAAACCTGTCAAACCTCACATACACCTTTTATAACAATTCCATACACAAAAAAATTGATAAAATTTTGTCAAATAAAATTGAGAATGGAAATGGGGAATGTGCCAAAGAGACAACAAAGCCTTTTCATGTTAATAAACATGCAGCAGCAAGTCTGCCATACATACCCAAATCAATAACCGATTTTTTTTTCTCTTTGAAAATCTGGTTTAAATTAGTGATCATATTGCTAATAGTATCTGACAAATAGAACATTCAAATAAAAAGAAATAATGGGCAGTCCATATATCATGATAATGACCACTTTCTCAAAAAGCTATCATATAATTGTCCATTCTGCAATATTTTGACCATCACTAAATATTAAATATTGACTGGTAATTCAAACAACTTTGATCAAAATCTTAAAATTCATAAAAAGTGAGAAGTAAGGTATCAAAACGACATTCAAACTCACAAGTCGAAAATATACTGACAAAACCATGGCTAAAAAAGACTAAGAAAAGAAGACAAACAGAAGTAGACAAAACACAACATTTCAAATAATTTTAATCATGGTTACAAAAATATCACAGCAATTTATTGCATACAAAATACTAATAAAATGGAAAATCAAATAAATATCAAAATGTACAGTTTGAATAAATATTAATTAAAAAATTAAGACAAAACAATAAAAATATTAGTTCTTTATCAAATGGTCTACTGATAATTACATAATGTTTTGTTATCTTTTTGGTAAATAAATATGTTTGGATAAATGTTACTCTGTGGAATTCTAAAAATAAGAATAACATACATATATTCTTTCAACATGTCAATATTCATTATTTTCCTTTGCTATACTATATTTTTTAGTAATTGTTAAATATATACATTCATTTGTTAAATAAAAGATGAATATTTGGTTAACTTCTGTAACATGAAAATAGGATAAAGTAATATCCTATTCCCAACGGCCACCATACATGGCTAGCACTATTCTATGTTAAAGTTCAGTGTACTGTAAAATCAGTATCAAAATTGTAATTTGTCATATAATATTTGCAATTGACCATTCAATGAACATGTGTACTAGGTTGCATCAGCAATTAAATGTTTCAACTGATTCTTGGTAAACCACCTAAAACAAACAAATAATCCTGATAATGTACTTATTTCCAACTAACACATTTCTATTGTCAGTAGGGTCAGAATCGTAATTTGGCAGAAAATCAAAATGATCATGTTGTAAAGAAAATGTATTCTATTGAACCTGTATTGTGGCAGGT
Organism: Mytilus edulis; assembly: GCF_963676685.1. Classification (NCBI taxonomy): domain Eukaryota; kingdom Metazoa; phylum Mollusca; class Bivalvia; order Mytilida; family Mytilidae; genus Mytilus; species Mytilus edulis. The sequence continues at coordinate 77,461,042 of NC_092353.1, read as the reverse complement.
TTTTGTTTTCAATATATCTTGTTGAAAAGGTTGATGGCTCAATATTTTCTGTAACATAAAATTGTTTCTCAATTTCAAACAGAAAATATGGTAAAACGTTTGTTCATCAGACCTTCTAACTCAAGCAATTAAAACCTTTCTGTATAATATGAAAAAAAGTCAAATTCAAAGTAGTTTCAGAATTCAAAATTCCAGAGGTTGTTAAAACAAAACTTTCAATAACTAAAGGCTATTTAGAAACATCAGAGTTCTCTGGTCAATGTGAGGCATGCTTTTTTGTTTGATGTCACAATGGGTCTCATATTGAATAGTTTTAAATGAACTCTGTGCAAAAATGTGTAAAACGGTTAAACAACATTTGGTCAAAATGTATGGCTACTAATCACAAACTAACAATTATTTTGTTAAGTTTTAAAAAATTTGAAAATTCTTATTGTAGATTAAGTATGATACAGTAAAATGCATGGCTTGTACCAATGAGGGTAGGATTTTATATCTCTCAAATATATTTTAAATTGAAGTTACATGCCTTTCAGAGGAAAGAGATATTAACTTTAAATTTTGAATAGAGTTTCTGTTCTCATATTAAAAAAAATATATGAAGTTACAATAGATTTGCCATAGAAAATCCGATGATCCTGTTTGTTTCTGGTTAAAGCCTACACTGTCTGTTTTAACATATATTCTACAGTAGAGAAGAGATATGGAAAGGTTACTGAAAAAAAAACATTTACCACTCTTTGATAAATGGATAGATTATTTCATTGAGTTTCTATATTCTCCTTGATTGATCATCATATTCTATAATTCATTCTACATGTTCTAACTCTTAAACAGTCAAAATTCTGGTCATCATTGCCAATCCCAGAATTCACTGCACTTCCTGTTCATGCAAAAGCATAACCCTGGTTACCACACTGTAAAGCTACCATCAGTCTATTATGTAACTCTGTCTTTGATTTATATTCTGGCATCTTCAGCATGTTGATACTATAAAACCAATAAAAAAAATATTCTTATGCAATGTAGTACTTATATCATAAAAGTTAAAATGATCAGATAAATGTATGTGAAAGGAATTTATCGGAAGGATACCATGCAACATTACTAAATTCTTTTACATCAAGTTATTGTGCTATTTTAGTTGGATGTGATGCTATAATGCATGAATGAAATGCCAATAAAACGCATGTTCTTATATATATGTAGATTGTGTTTATGGTTGGTGGCTATCACTTCACATAAAAAAAACATTCAGTCGGTCAACATTTTCATTTACTCTAAGCTGATTTTTCTACGCAGATTATCACATGTTATGATGGTACCACAATTTTTTTTTTCAATAAATCTAAAATATCCTTAATATTCCTAATCCATAAGTAAACAGATTATTAATCTCGACTAAAGATACCCTAGGCCTGTACAAATAAATAAGAAGAAGTCTACACAAAAGAGGAGTGAATATTCTTACCAAGTACTAGCTGTAGGTAAAGTGTGTTCTTTATAAGGAACTATAGCTATGGTAAAATGCTGTGGACCACCTCCACCAACAAACTTAGCAAAACCTCCAAACGGTACTCGAGAACTGTATTTGAAAATAACTAGAGGCTCTAAAGAGCCTGTGTCGCTCACCTTGGTCTATGTGCATATTAAACAAAGGACACAAATGGATTCATGACAAAATTGTATTTTGGTGATGGTGATGTGTTTGAAGTTCTTACTTTACTGAACGATTTTGCTTCTTACAATTATATCTATAATGAACTTTGCCCATTAGTAACAGAGAACTATATTTGGTAAAAATTTACATAAATTTACCAAATTAATGAAAATTGTTAAAAATTGACTATAAAGGGCAATAACTCCTTAAGGGGTCAATTGACCATTTAGGTCATGTTGACTTATTTGTAGATCTTACTTTGCTGAACATTATTGCTGTTTACAGTTTATCGCTATCTATAATAGTATTCAAGATAACCAAAAACGGCAAAATTTCTTTAAAAATTACCAATTGGAGGGCAGCAACCCAACAACCAGTTGTCCAATTCATCAGAAAAATTCAGGGCAGATAGATATTGACTTGATTAACAATTAAACTTCTTGTCAGATTTGCTCTAGATGCTTTGGTTTCATAGTTATAAGCCAAAAACTGCATTTTACCCCTATGTTCTATTTTTAGCCGTGGCGGCCATCTTGGTTGAATGGCCAGGTCATCGGACACATTTTTCAAACTAGATACCCCAAAGATGATTGTGGCCTAGTAGTTTCAGTGGAGATTTTGTAAAAGATTACTTAGATTTATGAAAAATGGTTAAAGATTGACTATAAAGGGCAATAACTCCTAAACGGGTCAACTGACCATTTTGGTCATGTTGACTTATTTGTAGATCTTCCTTTGCTGAACATTATTGCTGTTTACAATTCATCTCTATCTATAATAATATTCAAGATAATAACCAAAAACAGCAAAATTTCCTCAAAATTACCAATTCAGGGGCAGCAACCCAACAACCGATTGACCGATTCATCTGAAAATTTCAGGGCAGATAGATCTTGACCTGATAAACATTTTTATCCCATGTCAGATTTCCCCAAAATGCTTTGGTTTTTGAGTTATAAGCCAAAAACTGCATTTTACCCCTATGTTCTATTTTTAGCGGTGGCGGCCATCTTGGTTGGTTGACCAGGTCACGCCACACATTTTTTAAACTAGATACCCCAAAGATGATTGTGGCCAAGTTTGGATTAATTTGGCCCAGTAGTTTCAGAGGAGAAGATTTTTGTAAAAGATTACTTTAATTTACGAAAAATGGTTAAAAATTGACTATAAAGGGCAATAACTCCTAAACGGGTCAACTGACCATTTTGGTCATGTTGACTTATTTGTAGATCTTACTTTGCTGAACATTATTGCTGTTTACAGTTTATCTCTATCTATAATAATATTCAAGATAATAACCAAAAACAGCAAAATTTCCTCAAAATTACCAATTCAGGGGCAGCAACCCAACAACCGATTGACCGATTCATCTGAAAATTTCAGGGCAGATAGATCTTGACCTGATAAACATTTTTATCCCACGTCAGATTTCCTCAAAATGCTTTGGTTTTTGAGTTATAAGCCAAAAACTGCATTTTACCCCTTTGTTCTATTTTTAGCCGTGGCGGCCATCTTGGTTGGTTGACCAGGTCACGCCACACATTTTTTAAACTAGATACCCCAAAGATGATTGTGGCCAAGTTTGGATTAATTTGGCCCAGTAGTTTCAGAGGAGAAGATTTTTGTAAAAGATTACTTTAATTAACGAAAAATGGTTAAAAATTGACTATAAAGGGCAATAACTCCTAAACGGGTCAACTGACCATTTTGGTCATGTTGACTTATTTGTAGATCTTACTTTGCTGAACATTATTGCTGTTTACAGTTTATCTCTATCTATAATAATATTCAAGATAATAACCAAAAACAGCAAAATTTCCTCAAAATTACCAATTCAGGGGCAGCAACCCAACAACCGATTGACCGATTCATCTGAAAATTTCAGGGCAGATAGATCTTGACCTGATAAACATTTTTACCCCATGTCAGATTTGCTCTAAATGCTTTGGTTTTTGAGTTATAAGCCAAAAACTGCATTTTACCCCTATGTTCTATTTTTAGCCGTGGCGGCCATCTTGGTCGGTTGACCGGGTCACGCCACACATTTTTTAAACTAGATACCCCAATGATGATTGTGGCCAAGTTTGGTTTGATTTGGCCCAGTGGTTTCAGAGGAGAAGATTTTTGTAAAAGTTAACGACGACGGACGACGACGGACGCCGGACGCCAAGTGATGAGAAAAGCTCACTTGGCCCTTCGGGCCAGGTGAGCTAAAAATCAATAATAATCTTTATTGTCTTAAAGCATGCAAAGAATTGCTTGTGATAAACAAAATACAAATTACATAACACATACATATGTATCTACATTTGTTTTAACAATCATTTCGTTGAGATTCCCTTGTCCTCTTCATCGATTGTCTTAAAAAGGAACCTAGACTTAAACCTAAACTGGATATAGGAAATATTGTAGATTTATAAGTGAAATTCAAAATTTCTGTATGAGTTTTGGGTTAATATATTGATATTCATTTCATTTGTCAATAACTATTAATCATGTAGATACTATTGGTATTCATAATCATGATAACCACTTATGTGTGATAGAATGTTTAATTCACTAATTTTAATATCAAAAAAATATTGAACTGTGACCAAATAATTATTTTGTTCAGGATTGTGTATTAAAAAAACCCCATTAATTTTATTATTTCTTTATAAAAATAAGGAGATGTGATATGATTGTCAGTAAGATGTACAATTATCCACCAAAGTTCTAATGAGATGTAAGCAGTTCTATGTCTACATTACCTGCCAGTGGTGAACTGAAGCAGCAAAACTCTGTTCTCTTGACTGAAATCTTCAACAATTTCCCAAAACCACTAAAAGTATGAAATATTTACCAAAAAATTAGTATTTATACAGTTTTTTTATTTATATCTAAAAGGTGTATACAAAACAATATCATTTAAAATCATTAACATCACAACAATGTCCTGTTTGTTAACCTTGATATTGTCTTTTTTAATATCAGTATAAGGACATTGTTCCATTATTTTGACCACATAACCATAAAAAGACATTGGCAAGGTTGTAAGTATAAAATGTTTATCGACTGAATTTCCTTGGCAAACTTTAGAACCATATATAATAAGTGGTGTTGAAAACTGTATTTGAATGAATGGTGCTAAGTTGTTTAATATTTTATTTAGATTTTAAACATTTAATCTTACTACCATATTTTTTTATTTTGATATGGGCGCAATACTCAAATTTTTTAAGCTAACTTTCCAAAGAGCACCTATTTAATTATTTCACACTAACCTGGATAACAGATGACTGTCTATCATAGCCATTGTATTCTGTATGATTCTCCCAGTCACTGATATCTATCTCTGGAATACCTGACAACATTAACTCCTAAAATAGAACATAAATACAGTAAATCATCATTGTCTATCATAGCCATTGTATTCTGTATGTTTCTCCCAGTCACTGATATCTATCTCTGGTATACCTGACAACATTAACTCCTAAAATAGAACATAAATACAGTAAATCATCATTGTCTATCATAGCCATTGTATTCTGTATGTTTCTCCCAGTCACTGATATCTATCTCTGGTATACCTGACAACATTAACTCCTAAAATAGAACATAAATACAGTAAATCATCATTGTCTATCATAGCCATTGTATTCTGTATGATTCTACCAGTCACTCATATCTATCTCTGGGATACCTGACAACATTAACTCCTAAAATAGAACATAAATACAGTAAATCATCATTGTCTATCATAGCCATTGTATTCTGTATGATTCTCCCAGTCACTGATATCTATCTCTGGAATACCTGACAACATTAACTCCTAAAATAGAACATAAATACAGTAAATCATCGCTGTCTATCATAGCCATTGTATTCTGTATGTTTCTCCCAGTCACTTATATCTATCTCTGGAATACCTGACAACATTAACTCCTAAAATAGAACATAAATACAGTAAATCATCATTGTCTATCATAGCCATTGTATTCTGTATGTTTCTCCCAGTCACTTATATCTATCTCTGGAATACCTGACAACATTAACTCCTAAAATAGAACATAAATACAGTTAATCATCATTGTCTATCATAGCCATTGTATTCTGTATGATTCTCCCAGTCACTTATATCTATCTCTGGGATACCCGACAACATTAACTCCTAAAATAGAACATAAATACAGTAAATCATCATTGTCTATCATAGCCATTGTATTCTGTATGTTTCTCCCAATCACTGATGTCTATCTCTGGAATACCTGACAACATTAACTCCTAAAATAGAACATAAATACAGTAAATCATCATTGTCTATCATAGCCATTGTATTCTGTATGATTCTCCCAGTCACTGATGTCTATCTCTGGAATACCTGACAACATTAACTCCTAAAATAGAACATAAATACAGTAAATCATCATTGTCTATCATAGCCATTGTATTCTGTATGATTCTCCCAGTCACTGATGTCTATCTCTGGAATACCTGACAACATTAACTCCTAAAATAGAACATAAATACAGTAAATCATCGCTGTCTATCATAGCCATTGTATTCTGTATGATTCTCCCAGTCACTGATATCTATCTCTGGGATACCTGACAACATTAACTCCTAAAATAGAACATAAATACAGTAAATCATCGCTGTCTATCATAGCCATTGTATTCTGTATGATTCTCCCAGTCACTGATATCTATCTCTGGGATACCTGACAACATTAACTCCTAAAATAGAACATAAATACAGTTAATCATCATTGTCTATCATAGCCATTGTATTCTGTATGATTCTCCCAGTCACTGATATCTATCTCTGGGATACCTGACAACATTAACTCCTAAAATAGAACATAAATACAGTAAATCATCATTGTCTATCATAGCCATTGTATTCTGTATGATTCTCCCAGTCACTGATATCTATCTCTGGGATACCTGACAACATTAACTCCTAAAATAGAACATAAATACAGTAAATCATCATTGTCTATCATAGCCATTGTATTCTGTATGATTCTCCCAGTCACTGATGTCTATCTCTGGGATACCCGACAACATTAACTCCTAAAATAGAACATAAATACAGTAAATCATCATTGTCTATCATAGCCATTGTATTCTGTATGATTCTCCCAGTCACTGATATCTATCTCTGGGATACCTGACAACATTAACTCCTAAAATAGAACATAAATACAGTAAATCATCATTGTCTATCATAGCCATTGTATTCTGTATGATTCTCCCAGTCACTGATATCTATCTCTGGGATACCTGACAACATTAACTCCTAAAATAGAACATAAATACAGTAAATCATCATTGTCTATCATAGCCATTGTATTCTGTATGATTCTCCCAGTCACTGATGTCTATCTCTGGGATACCCGACAACATTAACTCCTAAAATAGAACATAAATACAGTAAATCATCATTGTCTATCATAGCCATTGTATTCTGTATGATTCTCCCAGTCACTGATATCTATCTCTGGGATACCTGACAACATTAACTCCTAAAATAGAACATAAATACAGTAAATCATCATTGTCTATCATAGCCATTGTATTCTGTATGTTTCTCCCAGTCACTTATATCTATCTCTGGAATACCTGACAACATTAACTCCTAAAATAGAACATAAATACAGTAAATCATCACTGTCTATCATAGCCATTGTATTCTGTATGATTCTCCCAGTCACTGATATCTATCTCTGGGATACCTGACAACATTAACTCCTAAAATAGAACATAAATACAGTAAATCATCGCTGTCTATCATAGCCATTGTATTCTGTATGATTCTCCCAGTCACTGATATCTATCTCTGGGATACCTGACAACATTAACTCCTAAAATAGAACATAAATACAGTTAATCATCATTGTCTATCATAGCCATTGTATTCTGTATGATTCTCCCAGTCACTGATATCTATCTCTGGGATACCTGACAACATTAACTCCTAAAATAGAACATAAATACAGTAAATCATCATTGTCTATCATAGCCATTGTATTCTGTATGTTTCTCCCAGTCACTGATATCTATCTCTGGGATACCTGACAACATTAACTCCTAAAATAGAACATAAATACAGTAAATCATCATTGTCTATCATAGCCATTGTATTCTGTATGATTCTCCCAGTCACTGATATCTATCTCTGGGATACCTGACAACATTAACTCCTAAAATAGAACATAAATACAGTAAATCATCATTGTCTATCATAGCCATTGTATTCTGTATGATTCTCCCAGTCACTGATGTCTATCTCTGGGATACCTGACAACATTAACTCCTAAAATAGAACATAAATACAGTAAATCATCACTGTCTATCATAGCCATTGTATTCTGTATGTTTCTCCCAGTCACTTATATCTATCTCTGGAATACCTGACAACATTAACTCCTAAAATAGAACATAAATACAGTTAATCATCATTGTCTATCATAGCCATTGTATTCTGTATGATTCTCCCAGTCACTGATATCTATCTCTGGGATACCCGACAACATTAACTCCTAAAATAGAACATAAATACAGTAAATCATCACTGTCTATCATAGCCATTGTATTCTGTATGTTTCTCCCAGTCACTTATATCTATCTCTGGAATACCTGACAACATTAACTCCTAAAATAGTACATAAATACAGTCAATCATCATTGTCTATCATAACCATTATATTCTGTATGTTTCTCCCAGTCACTTATATCTATCTCTGGGATACCCGACAACATTAACTCCTAAAATAGAACATAAATACAGTAAATCATCACTGTCTATCATAGCCATTGTATTCTGTATGATTCTCCCAGTCACTGATATCTATCTCTGGTATACCTGACAACATTAACTCCTAAAATAGAACATAAATACAGTAAATCATCATTGTCTATCATAGCCATTGTATTCTGTATGTTTCTCCCAGTCACTGATATCTATCTCTGGGATACCTGACAACATTAACTCCTAAAATAGAACATAAATACAGTAAATCATCATTGTCTATCATAGCCATTGTATTCTGTATGTTTCTCCCAGTCACTTATATCTATCTCTGGAATACCTGACAACATTAACTCCTAAAATAGAACATAAATACAGTTAATCATTATTGTCTATCAAAGCCATTGTATTCTGTATGATTCTCCCAGTCACTGATATCTATCTCTGGGATACCCGACAACATTAACTCCTAAAATAGAACATAAATACAGTAAATCATCATTGTCTATCATAGCCATTGTATTCTGTATGATTCTCCCAGTCACTGATATCTATCTCTGGGATACCTGACAACATTAACCCCTAAAATAGAACATAAATACAGTAAATCATCATTGTCTATCATAGCCATTGTATTCTGTATGTTTCTCCCAGTCACTGATATCTATCTCTGGGATACCTGACAACATTAACTCCTAAAATAGAACATAAATACAGTAAATCATCATTGTCTATCATAGCCATTGTATTCTGTATGATTCTCCCAGTCACTGATATCTATCTCTGGGATACCCGACAACATTAACTCCTAAAATAGAACATAAATACAGTTAATCATCATTGTCTATCATAGCCATTGTATTCTGTATGATTCTCCCAGTCACTGATATCTATCTCTGGGATACCTGACAACATTAACTCCTAAAATAGAACATAAATACAGTAAATCATCATTGTCTATCATAGCCATTGTATTCTGTATGATTCTCCCAGTCACTGATATCTATCTCTGGGATACCTGACAACATTAACTCCTAAAATAGAACATAAATACAGTAAATCATCATTGTCTATCATAGCCATTGTATTCTGTATGATTCTCCCAGTCACTGATATCTATCTCTGGTATACCCGACAACATTAACTCCTAAAATAGAACATAAATACAGTAAATCATCATTGTCTATCATAGCCATTGTATTCTGTATGTTTCTCCCAGTCACTGATATCTATCTCTGGGATACCTGACAACATTAACTCCTAAAATAGAACATAAATACAGTTAATCATCATTGTCTATCATAGCCATTGTATTCTGTATGATTCTCCCAGTCACTGATGTCTATCTCTGGGATACCTGACAACATTAACTCCTAAAATAGAACATAAATACAGTAAATCATCATTGTCTATCATAGCCATTATATTCTGTATGTTTCTCCCAATCACTTATATCTATCTCTGGAATACCCGACAACATTAACTCCTAAAATAGAACATAAATACAGTAAATCATCACTGTCTATCATAGCCATTGTATTCTGTATGATTCTCCCAGTCACTGATATCTATCTCTGGTATACCTGACAACATTAACTCCTAAAATAGAACATAAATACAGTTAATCATCACTGTCTATCATAACCATTATATTCTGTATGTTTCTCCCAGTCACTTATATCTATCTCTGGAATACCTGACAACATTAACTCCTAAAATAGAACATAAATACAGTTAATCATTATTTTTTTTTAAGTTCTTTGCATTTGAAACCAAACTCATTTATATTATTTTTGTTAAGCAATATCAAAAATTGTTAAGTACATATACATCTCTTTGGTGGCATATACATCTCTTTGGTGGCATATACATCTCTTTGGTGACATACAAAATATAAGAGTATCTTTGTCACAATGATTTATTTACTGAAATGTATAAAGCTTATTCATAGTTTGCACTAATTATCTCCCTTTGAAAGGTAATATAAAGGAAATAATTCAGTGTATTTAATATTTTCCTCCTTAAAATGGCTGTGAGTAAATAACAGATGTTTTTTCTCTACATCTGATTTGCAAGTAATAATTAATACAAAATCAAAGCATGACCTCAGTGTTGCAAAACAGTAACTCTTGACTATATTTTTTTTTTCAAATAGAATTTCATGGCAATTGGAACTCAGTGTTGAAAGTGTCCTTGGACTTTTTCTCTAATAAATGATACTGACCAATTCATACTCATCAAACATTTGTATGAGTGATTGTGGAATGTACTGATGGAAACCAGATAGAAAGCTGTTTATCTGTGGCTGTATGGCTCTAGTCATTCTTAATTCTGTTACTAACTGAGCATACTCTGTCTGCAATAAAATATATAATTATTCTGTATTAAAGAATTTTATTTTGAGAACCTGTTCAACACTTGCATATTCTACTAAACAATTTTTTTTCCTCTCGATACTATCTTTTGATTGTCGGAAGCTTCTGTCCATGTTTGGTAAAAATCCAGGAGTGTTTAAGAATCTTAAAAATGTTTTTAAAACTTGAACTGCAGACTGTATGTAATGGTAAACTGGAAGAAAAACTAAGTCCATTTAAAAGTAAAATACAGGAAAAATGGATTTTATTTATACAAAATTTACTTCTGGATACTATCTTATGATTATAAACATGTTTCTGTACAAGTTTGGTACAAATCCAGGATAGTTTAAGAAAGTTATTAATATTTTATAAACTTTAACCACAAAGTGAATGTTATGTTTCCAGGCAGAAAAACTAAGTCCATTTATAAGTAAAATACAGAAAAAATAGAATTTATTTATTACAAAATTTATTTTAGGATACTATCTTATGAACGTAAACAAGCTTCTGTCCTATTTATGTTTTGATATATATGCACTTATAAACCTTTCAAAGATACTCTTCTATCAATCAATTTAATCAGTCAAATTGAATACTGCTAACTTTTTTATGTACTAGAACACACCCGTGATATCGTGGGTCCGTGACTTAATTAAAGTTTATACCTATGCGCAAGCCTTATTTTAGTATTAGTACTGTCATCTGATAAAGTCATGCCGATTATAAGATACACAATTTTCTCTGCTTTCAAATCTTTCTGTTTGAACCCGTCGAACTGGAACTTATCAATTATTGGTAATATCAAATATTTGGAAAACAAAAGGTCCTGGAATGGAGTATTTTTTAATCAACAGCATTGTCCTATATTAGTTATAAATAAAGTTGAATTCTTTGATTCGCTGTTTTACGTCATGCCCGCTAACAAATTGAAACTTATTTTTAGTCCAGATTTTTAGTATTCGTATTGTTATCTTAGAAAGTCTTACGGATTAAAATACTACAATAGGTAACAATTTGACAATTTAGTAGTGTCAACCCTGTGATTATGACCCGATTATATAGCATATTGATCCTGAATACACCGTTTGGTGGTGCGCCTGTCAGATGCGGAACGTACAGATAAGGTAATAGGTAGCAGGTGATTATACTATTGGTATCGGTATCGGACTCGACCCGGAACTTCCTAATTATTGGCGATATTAATTACGTGGAAAGCAAAAGGGCCTGGAGTGGTGTAATTTTTAATCTACACCTTTGTACTATATTAGTTGTATATAAAGTTGAATTCTTTGATTCAGTCGTTTTTACGTGATGACGGCTGACAAATTGGACCTCGTAATTTTAGTATTACAGATATCAATCTGTATCATCCCTAATTAAAGTGATCTGACCTTCTTAAATGCATTATCTTGTACAACAGTCTGTTCACATATATACGTATACCTTCATTATTACATAAAGGCATAGTAAAATATGAATGACTATAAAAGTTTCATTTTTAATCTGTAATTACCCTCTACATTTAGTTTTCTATCTGGAATATACCCAATAAGTTTCTTCAAGGTGATGTTACCTTATTTTCTTCTGTCACTGTTATCTTTCTGCCTCCAGGTTTTAGTTCTACTTCCTGCATCACACCAAACACATCAGTCTCAACAGAAAATGTCAGGTCCAATCCTAAGTTGTCAATGTCGTGGTCAAGTATCCACTGTTATATAAAGTCAACAACCGTTATGAGAAATTATTACATAGGTTGCAATGAATTTCATTAATTTCCCAGTGAAAAAAAAGACACGATAATTTCACATGTAAAATAAACGTAGTTATTTCACTCCTCTGACGTCATATAACAAAAGGCATTGTCAAGACGTCAGATCAAAATAAATTGTGAAGGCTTTGAAAAAGATATAGTTCCTTGCATTTTCTACTTTAATTTCAGAAAAAAAGCAAAGAATTCAAATATCGAAAAATATTCAAAATATTCAACTTGTGACAGAACAACACTGATAATTAACTCATATACTACTTGCATTCGTGAATTTAATGTTTTTTTTTCAGTCACTGGTTGATTAATTTAATTTTGGATGTAACACGTCTTCTAATACTTTGCTTATCAGCTCATAGACTTAATTTTGTCATGTGACCCTGACGTCATCAAGGTTTTTTCTTGATTTACTTGTGTTTAAAATGGAATTAAGAATTAAATTATAAGAAATGCCTGTAATATTTTTTCTGCCTATTGGAAATAACATAAAAAATGTGTTGCACACTTTAAATAACCTGCTTCACATTTTTGATGTTATTTCGATCTTCATAGACATAAAAAAAACATTACAGTCATTCTTTGAATTTTTGTCTCTATTTAAATTCTCTGACTAGCTATTTGTATAAATATCTATAGAATGTCACAGATAGTTATTCAAAATTTACCCTACAAAAATCATATTTTATCTATCGATATTTTTGGGTAAAACAAACAAATGTTTAAAACAGAACTTATCAATGCATTTGTTATCTTTGTTTAGCTTTGCAAGAGAAAAAGTAAAATGTGGTTTCTTGAATGCTATATTAATGGCATGAAACCAGGTAATCAGTTACTGTATATGATAGCAAGTTTTTCAAGAGATATCAAATCTTTCTTCTGTTAATTGTATCATATTCTTGATTGATTAAAGGAAAATATTTTGAATAAAACACATACTTGTAGATTTTTAGCGTAGTCAGGATCAATAGATGCCACATCTGTATAGTTCACTGGAATACCTACAAATTAAAGGTCAAATTGTACATATGTTTTTATTCCTGTTTGTTATGGGAATAATAATATACTATTTAAAATAGTCAGATATCCTAGTGTTTCAATCTGTTGTTTTATTTAATTAGAATGTGCTGAAAGATAGTATGGTATGTTAACTTGTGATGCTTTCTTTGTGCAATGCCTGAACACTTGAGGTGTCTTCTTCTTTTATAGGAGTAACACGATGGGGATCACATATGGAACAAAATCTTCTTTCTCATCTGGAGCACCTGAGATCCCCCTCTTTTTTTAACTCAATCTTTATTTTTCTAGGTTGCGTTTTGTGTACTGTTTGTTTTTTCATTGTTTTTTTGTTGTTAGCTATCACATTCATATTGTCAGTTTGTTTTTGAATTACCAGTGAAAATATCACTGTGGTATCTTTTGCCTCTCATTTTTCAAAAGCAAACATTTTTTTAAACTACCCAAATGACATTAACCAATTAACCTATATTATGATAATAACAACTTTTCAGAAATTTTTGTTTGTAAAGTCTTACAACTTCCTATTTGAATTTTTATTCAATTATCACGGATGAGACTTTAAAGCATTCTCTTACATTCTAAACTACAAGCCTGGTATCTTTCACGAGGTTTAACTTACAGTTAATCAAACTTACCAAGGATATGTTTATAGAATGATCTGGTAAAGTAAACATTGATTAACTGCTTGTGATAGAGACACAGTCCTAAGATTTGTCCTGCAAATCTAAAGTAGTTAAGGTGGTCTGGATTAATAGCTGAGTTACTGTTTGGCTGGAATGTACTCCCTATAAAAAGATATTTTCATAAAAGGGTAAAAACGAACTCCTTAAAAAGATATTCACGCAATAATAGGATGAGAATGTAATTTTGGGCTAAAAAGTACATCTTAAATATATATCAACATAGATAATATATGTTGTCATGTATTAATGCATACATTATAAGAACCATCCATTAATATAATTATAGAGTATTTAGAACTTTTTCCAGTCCCTCCTTTACATGTGTTTTTCAGGTATGCACTAGTTAAAGTAGTTTCATTTTTTCTCTCTCAACAAGATAGGAAATGTATTTCTATACCAAGATCTTAATTTGGTGACAGTAGTTTTTGGTGTAAAAAATGGTTCCATCTTTGAAATTCTTGTGCTTCTTTTGCAACATTAAATTTATAGATCTGACATTTAATATTTCTGAAATCATCCAAAGTTTATTGTCTCTATGACAGCACATCTCCTTATTTTTCCTCATAACTATTTGTTAAGGTCTATTTGGTCAAGTAGCAATTGAAGTATTTAAACATTCATAGCTTTCAAGTTTTTCCTTTTGAGCGTTCTTGTTGATGGTAGATCAGAAGAGTGCTTTGGACATTTAAAACATATAAACGGTTATCTTAAAAAAAAATCATACCATTTATCTTTAAGCCTTAAAATATTTTACATACCATCTGCTGACTGGGTAAACAATGCATAATCTGGATTTAGGATTTCTTTAGATAAAACATCAAACCATTCTCTCACTACTCCCTGCCCCTACAATTAATCAAGTAAAAATAATGTTTAATGATTAAGATATCCCATTTGGTTTTTTATTTCATGGCCATTGCATTTAAATTTCTTTATCAAGAAATGGTATTACTCTATTTATTTCACTTGACTGGGCGGAGTTTAACGGATTCGCTCACAATAAAACAGTCCATCTATAGATAGGTGTTTTAGGATAAACTCATCAATGAAGTGCCAGTCATTGTTTTGTAAATTCCTTTGATGACACTGATAGGTGATTAGAAATCAGAAATAATTATAACGGTAATCATCCTTGTCACACACATCTTCAAATAGACTGTCCTTATGCAAATTAAAACAAAAGCTCCGCCCGATCAGTTGAAATAACATTGGTAATACTGGAGAGCAAGTTATGAATTCTTATCCTAAGCAATATGCTTGTTTCCAATTGTTAACTTTCTGATCTCGTGTTTGGTTTTAATTGGTGTCAGATGGCGGGATCCAGATAGCCTATAACACATTTAAATGACATAAGAATTCAGAGAATAGTAAAAGAGTATTTCTGGTAATGGAAATGATATGTATCATAGGTATTCCTTTGACATTTAGACAAAAACCAGATAAGAAATTTTGTTGTTATTCATTCATTTTCTTGATGTAAAAAAATAAACACACATAAGACCTATTTTTTTGAAAATATTGATATATTTATGACATTTAAAGATTTAGAATTTAACAACAAGAATATATAATTAAAGTTACAATAATCAATATTACTTATCTGACGTAAACTATTTAAAAACAAATTTTATATCTACAAAATATTTTAAAGAGAAGTACAAAAGATGGATAACAAATAATACAAATAATATAAGTACCATGCCCTCTTCACCATCAAACTTTAACGCCAGTCCTTTCTTCAATTTATCAGGATTTTCTTTAAGCACCCTATCACAGCTACTGTCAAATAGTCTTTCTGTTCATAAAAAAATAGGTACGGTAATCAGTTTTGTAAACATGAAATCATTATGTTTTGTACACAATTCCAACATTCAATATATGTTGTATAAGAGACATATGGAAGACGTTACTTTCTAGTCATGAAATAATAATAAAACAAATCTGGTAAGGAACACCCCTTCGTTACACAATGATATTTTTTTATTTACAAATAAACATAAAATTTAACTAAATATTTCTTTTCTAATAACTAGTTGTGGTTTGTATATTTGAATAAACAAATATGTGTACTTAAACTTATCATATTGGCATCATAATATAACTTAAATATGCAATGCTATTATAGTCATCTTGATCAATCAATTGAATAAAAATAATTTTACTCATCAAATTAATCAGTCTTTGCTTTATTATTAAGCTGTATTTAAATTAATTAAGAAAATATGGAGGGGGGGAGTAAAAATAACAAAAGATAAGATTATTTCCCTTTTTTATATAATTTAGCAAAACACTACCTCTATTTATAATGAGAATGTCCTGGTCAGTTGCTGGGATATGTAAAGCTTTACTTGGATTCTCATCATTGGATATATCCTTACCTCTATTTATAATGAGAATGTCCTCGTCTGGTCAGTTGCTGGGATATATCCTTACCTCTATTTATAATGAGAATGTCCTTGTCAGTTGCTGGGATATATCCTTACCTCTATTTATAATGAGAATGTCCTCGTCAGTAGCTGGGATATGTAATACTTCACTTGGATTTTCATCATCGGATATATTCTGGTAAAACCATTCTCTTCTTTTCACGAAAGGCTGAGGAAAATTATTAAAATAATTGAATTAAAACATTTTATCACAAAGTTTTTTTTCTAAAATTGAAATTTGAACTTAAAATTGAGAATGGAAATGGGGAATGTGTCAAAATATATACTAGTCCAGTGATAATGAACGCCATACTAATTTCCAAATTGACTAGTATTTATTTTATTTATGTTGCATAATAATCCATAACGTTGATTGGCAGAAGAAACAATTGGGAGGCATTCCGAAATTATATCTCATTTTTAAATGTACTTCATCATTACAGTACATGCTTCACATTATAACAGTACAACAGCTCATAGGAAACGAACAATCAAATTGATATAACTTGTATCCTAAAACGTAAATATAATGAACTAATTCTTCTTTTTGAATCAAATACAAGCTAAAGGTGAGATAATTTGGAAGTCTATAAAACAAATTATTGTCGTCTTTGCTACAATAAAGTTTGTTGTTCGTTGCTGTGTGATATATTTTTTTTTTTTGGTAAAAAAATGTATATATTAATTAGGACATTAGTTTTCTCTTTTGAATTGTTTTGCATTTGTGATTTCAGGGACTTTAAAACCTGACTATGGGGTATGTTATTTGCTCATTGTTGAAGGCCGTAAGGTGACCTGTTAATGATTATTTCTTTGTCATTTGGTCTCTTGTGAAGAGTTGCCTTATTGGCAATCATACCACATCTTCTTTTTTATTTTCTATTTTCTAAATATAAATCATGCAATTCAAGATGGCAGCTAGTTCGTTTTTACTACCATACAACATTAATGCGGCAACATGTCTATAGAGTATTTATCTATAACTAGCATTGTTAGACCATACTGTTTGTATCAGATTAAGACACTGGTATTATACACCACTAATAGTTAAAAGCTGCAGCTTTGTATGTGACAATTTTCACTTAAAAATTAATTTGGTACTATGCACAATTAGTTATACAAGCATATTTTGGGTACAACTTAATTAGACACTTTTATAGTGACTGTCATTAATGCTAAATATACAAATTTCCTTGAGCGCAATTATAATGGTGCCACTATTAATCCATCATTCTGTCCCTGCAGCATGTGCAGAATGTTTAAGAAGGACTATGAATTAGGAGCTGTCAATTATGTGTTTTTTTTGCATTACCTATAGTTTTTGTTTGTTATATATAATACACATAATAAACATGAAGTTATGGTACCTGGAGTCACCTCTATGTCATTAGTTATCTGTAATACTGTAAATTCAAAAATTATTGAGATGTTTTTTATTATTGCAAAAAATGCAACAGGGTGATCATCGCAATAATTTAAACTCGCATTTTGAATTTTTTATATAGGAATTAAACTAGATTTTTCTCCATATCGCAAAAATTAACATTGCATTTTAGTCAAAAATGACAAAATCACAATAATACCTGCATGTCACTATTTCTTAAATTACAGTACTCATAGTCTCATATATATATATATATATATATATATATATATATATATATATATATACTAATTCATACCTGCAATTTAATGATATGTATAAACTGGGACATCAGTTCTGGACATTCCAATAAGAAATGGAAATGATCAAATATCACAGTGGTATTTCTGAAAATATATCAACTGAGACATTAATTATGGACATTCAATAGTACATCAATATGGTGAAGTCTTAGGGACCCAACAAAACTATTTGACTTATTTTACATTCTAATCCTACAAGGTCCCAATTACATTAAGTTGTTTCATTTCAAGAATGTATCTTGTATCGTCAGCCAGGAGTGTAAAGGAGGAATAAGTTTTGCAAGTATTTCAACACAATGAGGTTCTACTCTAACTAAAATATGACCTTGCTATCTGGTATTTTACTATCTTTCATCGATTACTGTAAATTCAGAAATTATTGCAAGCATTTATTATTGCGATTTTTTCAATTTTAGCTAGTATGCAATTTTATTTTTTGTGATATTGAGAAAAGTCCTGTTCAATTTATATAAAAAATTTCAAAATATGAGTTAAAATTATTGCTATTATAACCCTGTCGTATTTTTAGCAATAATAAAAACATCACAATAATTTCTGAATTTACAGCATATCATAATAAATTTGCACTATCATCTGATGAATACACATATCTTTTTATAAATTATGAGCAAATAACCTGATCTTTCATTCAGTTATAGTAAAAATTCCTAAATTTTACTGCTTTTAATAAATAAATAGCATGCGTTCAACCATGTTATGGTATGCAAAAAATTCTCATCATGTTATAGGTATTTTAATAATGTAAAACAAACTATATGTGTGTTTACCTCTGAACTAAAGCTTTGAGCACCTTATTATGTTTACAAACAAACTCTATAAATCTTGGAGATGTAATCCTAAAATCAAAGTAAAAACTAATCATTTTTAAATAACTCAAAAGCATTTTGAAGTAAACAGACTAGAAAATGTCATGCATTTTAAAATAAAGGGCTGCGCTATAGCGCATGATACGCCCGTTGCTCTTTTAACTTGTTTTTTATGCTTTAAATGAATTTATATGATCAACTAGAAATATATATACAAATCAAAAGGGATGTTACATTAATATATTCACCAAAGTTTCATAAAATCCCCCTTTTTTAAGTATAAAAATTCATTACTTAAGAAAATGTAAAATCTGAAATTTATAAAAATGGAAAGGGAGCTTATGTCAATAGATATAAACAATTTATCAAAGTTGCATAAAATTTTGTGAAAGTGTTAGTTATTGTCCCAAAATTGGAAAATCCCCCCTTTTTTAAGCATAAAAATTCATAACACGGAAATGTAAAATCTGAAATTTATAAAAATTGAAAGGGAGCTTACATCAATAGATATAAACAATTCACTAAAGTTTAATGGACATTGGTGAAAGCCTTTTTGAGTTATTGTCCGAAGTGTTGAAAATCCCCCTTTTTTTATGAATAAAGCCCTATAAATCCAAAACTTAAAATCTGAAATTTATAAAAATTGAAAGGGAGCTTACGTCAATAGATATAAACAATTCACCAAAGTTTCATGGACATTGGTGAAAGCCTTTTTGAGTTATTGTCCGAAGTGTTGAAAATCCCCCTTTTTTTATGAATAAAGCCCCATAAATCCAAAACTTAAAATCTGAAATTTATAAAAATTGAAAGGGAGCTTACATCAATAGATATGAACAATTCACCAAAGTTTCATGGACATTGGTGAAAGCCTTTTTGAGTTATTGTCCGAAGTGTTGAAAATCCCCCTTTTTTTATGAATAAAGCCCCATAAATCCAAAACTTAAAATCTGAAATTTATAAAAATTGAAAGGGAGCTTACATCAATAGATATGAACAATTCACCAAAGTTTCATGGACATTGGTGAAAGCCTTTTTGAGTTATTGTTGGAAGTGTTGAAAATCCTCCCTTTTTTATGAATAAAACCCAATAAATCCAAAACTTAAAATCTGAAATTAAAAAAAAACGAAAGGGAGCTCATGTAAATATTTGTTGGCATGACACGGGTTATGTTCTTCTCATATATGTTATGATGGTATGATACTAAACCCCTAACGGGAAGGATTGTGCCTGATGTTCATATGATGAAATCATAATCTTTCAGTCAGTTTAATTGAAGTCTGGAGCTGGCATGTCAGTTAACTGCTAGTAGTCTATTGTTATTCCTGTATTATTGTCATTTTGTTTATTTTCTTTGGTTACATCTTCTGAAATCAGACTCGGACTTCTCTTGAACTGAATTTTAATGTGCGTATTGTTATGCGTTTACTTTTCTACATTGGCTAGAGGTATAGGGGGAGGGTTGAGATCTCACAACATGTTTAACCCCGCCGCATTTTTGCGCCTGTCCCAAGTCAGGAGCCTCTGGCCTTTGTTAGTCTTGTATTATTTTAATTTTAGTTTCTTGTGTACAATTTGGAAATTAGTATGGCGTTCATTATCACTGAACTAGTATATATTTGTTTAGGGGCCAGTTGAAGGACGCCTCCGGGTGCGGGAATTTTTCGCTACATTGTTGGTGACCTTCTGCTGTTGTTTTTTTCTACTGTCGGATTGTTGTCTCTTTGGCACATTCCCCATTTCCATTCTCAATTTTATAATTCACTTAAGTTTCATGCAAATTGGTGAAAGTGTTTTTGAGTTACTGTCCGAAGTGTGGACGACGGACGGACAGATGGACGGGCAGACGGAAGGACGGATGGACAACGGTATACCATAATACGTCCCGTCTAAAAGACGACGGGCGTATAAAAAACTTTCAATAAAATTTCTGCTTTAAAACAAAATGTCTTCAACAAAAACATACATTTTCTTCATGCAAACAATGCAGAAATTACAGTATACATTGTTTCAATAATTTAGATTCAAGCATCACTGAATAGCCTTCTGTATAGGAGAGCAAATTTGGCATACAAAAGTTTAACTTATTCTCAAGGCTACTTTTTAAAACTTTTACTCTATTTTTTGTATCTTGTTTGTGTTTTTTGTTGGATAGTAATTATACAAAATCCCATTATTTTCATATATTTTTGGTCTTAAATAGTTATTATATAGATTTAGATAAAAAAAAAAAAAAACCATACACACACAATAGACAACACCAACCCCTTATATTCAACTTTGTAGTTCCAAAGTAATAGACGTCCAAACTAATATCAATGGAAACTGCAAATGGTCAAAAAGGCCAGATCTGGCCTTGAAAGCATTATGGGAAGGTTATAGTTCAGTTTTACTTGTGGATAAAAACCTCCACATTTCTTTCTTGACCAAATGTCATAAAACTGAAGCATAAAACAAAAATAAATACACACTCCAGCTGTCAACAGAATGCCTAAATAAGATTTGTAAGTCAAATGGATACTTTAACAAATATTGTTATTCTAACTTAATATTTTATATGTAAATGTCATGAATTGAAATTTGTTTTTTACTCTGATTGGATATGATAAGAACATGTGATAAAATATGCGGTACTGTGATTGGGTAAGAACATGTTATACAAAATGTCTTACTCTAACTGGGCATGACAAAACATGTGATATAAAAAGTCTTACTCTGATTGGGTGTGACAAGAACATGTGATATAAAATGCCTGAACAACACCACAGATTCTTGGTAATGTAGCACCAATTACATCCTGGTCCTCTAAACTCATATGTTTTAAAATTCCCTCAGATACTTGAAGTTTATCTTTACTACAGTTCACATCTGAGTACTGATTAGCTGCCTTTTGTTGTTGTGGAGATGCATTTGAGGAGTTAGTGGTATTTGTTGTCTTTGGCTTTTCAGCTGGCTGGGATTCATTATCTTTTTCTGCAAGATTTGCCATAGATTGACTGGGACTTTTCTGATCAAATTCTACTTGTAATAAATTAAGCCAGTCTTCCAGAAGCTGCCATAGACTCTCTGCTGGCTGAAATATTTTATTATTGAAAAAAAATCAAAATTGACTTTTTTGATTTAAAGCACACTACATTATATACATATGAATGAATTCCAAAATTTGTTACATAGCAATGATGACCAAGAAAAAGCTGAATTAAAATAAATTGGCAATTTATTGTTGGTTCATGTTGATGAAATAGCGCACCTATTATTTATACACTCAAAGTTTTTGATAATTCTGTATGAAAATTAATCAAGAAAAAGCCTCAGACATACAAAATGCAGTAAACAATGAAAACAACACTTTAGAAATTTCATGTTTGTAGCGATTTTCTGGATTTACCTTCACCAGGTACGCTCAAAGCTGAAAATTTAAAAGCCATGGACTATTACCTTGACGGACTTTCACTGTTTTATTTTCATGACCCTTCATTACTTTTATTAATATACACTGTATAAGTTTTGCATGCCTATTTTTTCCTTTTTTCCATGTATTACAGTTATTAAACAACTAACAACCAGATGCTCCACAGGGCGCAGCTTTATACGACCACAGAGTTTGAACCCTGAACAGTTGGAACAAGTATGGAATTAACATTCCAGCTTGATACAGCTCTGAATTTAGATTCTGATTGTGGTCTAAGAACTTAAACTTAAAAACTTAAAAATTTTAAATTGGACATTTACATATTACTGTGGATTCATTTATTTTCGTGGATTAAGGAAAACTAGCATGTTCGTGGATATTTAATTTTGTGGTTTTGATAAAATCTACATATAAGCCTATAGAAAATGTATCATTCGTTGAATATTTAATTTCGTGGTTCATTTGTAACCACGAAATCCACGAAAATTGGTATCCAACGAAAATTAATGAATCCACAGTATGGTCCAATATCCAAAATCTAAATACATGGTTAGATTCAGCATATCAAAGAACCCCATATTTTCAATTTTTGTTGAAATCAAACAAAGTTAAATTTTGTACCCCGATTTGGACCAACTTGAAACTGGGCCTATAATCAAAAATCTAAGTACATGTTTAGATTCAGCATATCAAAGAACTCCAAGTTCAATTTTTATTAAAATCAAACTAAGTTTAATTTTGGACCCTTTGGACCTTAATGTAGACCAATTTGAAAACTGGACCAAAAATTAAGAGTCTACATACACATTTAGATTCACCATATATATCAAAGAATCCCAATTATTCAATTTTTGATGAAATCAAACAAAGTTTAGTTTTGGACCCTATGGGCCCCTAATTCCTAAACTGTTGGGACCAAAACTCCCAAAATCAATCCCAACCTTCCTTTTATGGTCATAAACCTTGTGCTTAGATTTCATAGATTTCTATTTACTTATACTAACGTTATGGTGCGAAAACCAAGAAAAATGCTTATTTGGGCCCCTTTTTGGTCCCTAATTCCTTAACTGTTGGGACCAAAACTCCCAACATCAATCCCAACCTTCCTTTTGTGCTCATAAACCTTGTGTTTAAATTTCATAGATTTCTATTTACTAATACTAAAGTTATTGTGCAAAAAAAAAAAGAAAATGCTTATTTGAGCCCTTTTTTGGCCCCTAATTCCTTAACTGTTGGGATCAAAACTCCCAAAATCAATCCCAACCTTCCTTTTGTGGTCATAGACCTTGTGTTTAAATTTCATAGATTTGTATTAACTTAAACTAAAGTTATAATGGAAAACCAATGTGTCTTGTATTTGGTATGAGCCATACAAGAAAAGCTGTCAAAATTCAAACTGTCACTGTGTCACTCTTTGTTTTTCAAAAAATCACAATTTTCAAAATAAACAAATCAGGGCAATGGTTTCTAAATTAAAAGTATATAACATGTATTTGTTTTTATTATGCAACTTTCGATATAATTTCAGTGATATAAATAATTTAATAACCTTGAATATCCTTATAGTTTTTGGTGAGACTGGAGTAACACCATTGGCTACTGCTGACTGTATGGATGATGTCATAGATTGATATACTGATGTGTAAAGTTTACATAAAACTCTGACACAGGTCAACAGTACAGAAACATGGACTTCAACATTACTGGATAAACTAAAAATAAGAATAAACATAGTATAAGTTAATAAATTAAAAGGATATTCTTATGCAACAACGTTTGTAACGTTCATTTTGATTGGATAACGTCACTTTTTACATGGCATCAATTCACAATTTTTATTGGGACGTACGTGCAAGCGCAGACGACATATGACAGATTTTAATTACATATTTTAACGCTGTTTTCTGTCAGTTTCATTAGAATGGAGATAACAATATTTTATTTTAAGCTCCGACGGCATCTATTGGGGATTTGATGGTTGCAAATACCTGTTTACTGTCTCCGCTAATGCGTCGCCAGTAAACTTAATTTGCGACCATCAAATCCTCAATTGATGCCGTCGGAGCTTAAAATACAATACAGTTATTTCCTAGTTCTTCCACTTGTAAAGTTTTATAATATTTGCATGTTTGATGCAAACTAAAATTAGACAACAGAAACCAATTTTGGGGACATAAGGATGGACAAATGTGGCAGATAGGATGAACAAGGTAACACTTAATGCGGGGTCCATAAAAAGCCACTTATTCATAGCCCAATTGCTTTCTATGTTAAACCTGCAATTTGAAGCATAAATGGCTACTTTGTCTCAAGTTCAAAAACAGTGGCAGTCAGTCATGTCATTTATAGAACTATACCTTATCCTGACTTGTATTGGATAATTCAACATACTAAGTGTGCACTGGTTTCTGGATTTTCGGTTGTACAAAAAACTTTTGAACTGAACAGCAGAGCAAATATGCTCCCTGTTATAATTTCATATATCTTTTTTATTATTCAAAAGAAACTTTTTTAACAAGGATACTTCAGTGATTAAAAGTCATTAAGCTTTCATTTGTTACCAAAATTACTAAAATTGTTCACTATTGACAAAGTTACAGCTATCTGACATACGAACTATTTTACAAAATATTATAATTTTTTATATTACTTTCTTTCTAACCAGGACCAAATAAGTGGTTTATTTATGGTTTTGGTATCTACATACATATATATGAAAAAAAAAATCAGGAAATATTTTAGAACAAACTGGTATTGTACATTTCTTTCTATCCTGCAGGATGTCACAGTTTAAGAGTTTTCCTTTGAATTATTTAAAAAATATTTCACTTTACTTTTCAGATGAAAGTTATATTTGTAAATGTACATCATTGTATGACATTAAATTGCATTAAAACTTATAAGATCTCATTTCCTTTCAGCTAAACCTATCAATTGTTAACTGTAGTTGGTCGTGCTCACACAGTGTATAGATTAGTTAATGTAAAGTAAGAAGAGGCTGAGATTGATAGGACTGTGAGATTGATAGGTATGTTAATTCACAAAATTATAGCAATTAAAGCAATGTCAAATTGTCCAGTTTTATGTATTTTCATTGAAATAGGGATACTTTACAAACAAAATGTATTTTAAGGTGGTGTGGATGTCTTCCTCCATCTTGGATTGTAAAAAAACGGGAAACAAAGGTCCAGATTTTCTATCAAGTTAGCAAAATTTGATGCAGGAATTCAGATATTAAATGTGAATTTTCAATTAAAAGAACCAATTTACAAGAATATAACTTATAAATATTAATATTTTTGCAAATATTGATTATTTTTGGCTGTTTATAAAAAAACAAAAATTGGCATTTTAAGGGGAGGTAACTCTAGTACAGTGCATTTTCTGAAGGATTCTACATGGAATATTCCTATTTTGTATTTTACCCGGAAAAAACGTCAGTGACCCTATCTTTTCTTTTGATATTCTCAAAGCATTGTCTGAAAGCTATCTTTTGCTTAAGTATTTAACAATTCTATCATTTTGTTTAGTTTCTAATCACAAAATGGTGTTTTTCCAGTATAAACCATACAAAATGTGTCATTTTGTCACGTCCTGTAGCTTGAGAAAATGCACGATGACCTGTCATATTTATTATATTTTTCAACATAAATCAATAGATACTACGTTTTGGCAAAGTATGAACAAATTCTATCATTTTTATTTTAGACTCCCATACCACCTTAATGCCACTAATTTATCTGATAAAAGTTTTGGTTAAAAATTATCCTAAATCTACATTAATAAATACCCTTTCATATTTTCAAAGGGGTCAAAGTAAAAAAATGCTTGAAAATCTTAGCATCCAAGGAAATTTCATATTATAATACAGTGTTCTAGCTAGAAATCAAAAGGGGCAGGGTGCCAGTGGAGGGCAGGGCACTTTTTATGATAAGAAAAGGCACTGCTCATTTTTTTGTCTACATTTCTGTGTGTATCACGAGTTAACGAATCTCTTTTTTTTTACTGTATGTGTTGTTTTTTTTTTAAATAAAGATGTTTTTCAACTATAGTCTTTATTTCATTGTTTGTGTAATTATGAATGATATAGTACATCTTCATCAACATATTATGTTTTTACAGTTTAACTTCACTCTACCCATTTTTTGTGGGTTTTTTTTCTATATAGCAATTATAGCTTTTAATGCATCATATGATGTAATTGAGAGCATTACTAATTTAACAATGTTTAGAACATGGATTGCTAAAAGTATAATTATCAAGTAGAAATTGCAATATATATTTTTTAATATGTTCAAAGACAGTTAATATCTTTAAGGTAACATTATTATGTTATTATATATTCAATTGGTAATTTATTCCTTTTTTTGATACTAGATAATATTTTAAGAGCACACATTTGTAATAAGCTAAAACAGGGGAAGTAACTCCAAAATCAATTTCCACCACGTTTGGGTTAATTAAAAACTGTGCTTGTCGCTAACAAGTTGAGATGGAAGGCATTTCTGTAAAGGCATAGTTTTATTTTGATGACTTAAATTCAATTCTAAAGTCATGAAAGTCTTCACTTATATACGCTCTTCCATTGTGACTTGGAGATCGAAAATGCAGACCCAAGCTAAACACACTCGCTGACACATTCATCAAAAGTATGACAAAAAGATACATTGTCCTAATTAAATTACCTAGTTATTAACAATGATTAACACCTTTGAAGTCTTTATCATTGTAATTGAGTGTAATGACATGATTAACCTGGGGGCAATCACACAGGTGTCATATACATGTATGTAATTAACTTGGAGATCAGAAATCGATGAAACAAAATTTTACCAAAACGGCACAAGATAATTTTGGAAAAAGACGTCAGGGCAGAAGGGCGCGGATGAAGGCACCCAGGGCGCGGCTGAGGGCACCCAGGGCGCGGCGCCCTTCTATTTTAGGCTAGCGAGACCATTGTAATACATACAATGCCTTTTTATTGCTGTAACCATATGTTGATGATCAGATGGCTTCAAAATTGTAATATGCATAACAGTAATAGGAATATCAAAGCAAACAGTTGAATTTTATGGTAGTTGGTACCTGAGTTCATCCTCAGTTTTTGGTACAGATCATGTCATTAAGCATTCAGATAGCTTTTGTTTACTGTTATTTGTATGTTTATCTCTTCTATTTTGGCTGTAATAAGTTCACAGTCACGTCCGGTCAGAATGGGGAAGTTAAATCTGATGTCTCGTGTAAAGAGAGCGCCACACTCTTTGCACGTTAAGAACCCTTGCAACAACTCTTTGAGGGCCCGTAGTTGGCCTGTTGCAAGGCAAACCCTCATTTTCCAGTGGCAGTCCAAATTTCCCTGACCATCATCCCAAATGGCCTATATTATGACAAGACCTACATATTGTATTTATTGTGAACTTGTTCTCGTCCTGAATATGCATGAAATATTTGCCACTGGACGTTAAGCAATCAACAATCAATCAATCTATTTTGGCCATGGTGTTTGTTACACAAACAGTATTTTATTGCCCCTTTGTATTACCCTTGACTTTTTATACAATGTAAAAATAAGTCAGCTAACCTCAGAAGATTATGTCCAATGTTTGATAGTTCCTCAGCTAAAGCTACCAATATTCCATCTGCCATTTCATTATTCTTTTTACACAGAAATTTCAGCACCTTCAAATACTTAAAATATAAAAAGAAAGTTTTTATCTTAATTTCTGGTGTCTGATCTGTATTATGATACAGATTGTGTATGATTGCCGATTGTAATATTTTTACTGTGTATCGATTTGCATGGCCTCTCTGTGATGTGTGCATTGCAAAAATTCTAATCACAAAAATACTGAACTCAGAGGCAAATTCAAAACGGAAAGTCCTTAATCAAATGGCAAAATCAAAAGCTCAAACATATCAAAAGAATGTATATCATATTTCTGACTTGGTACAGGCATTTTCTTCTGTACAAAATAGTGGATTAAACCTGGTTTTAAAGCTAGCTAAACCTCTCACTTGTCATCTTGTATGACAATTGCATCAAATTCCATTAAATTGACAATGATGTGTGAACAAAACAAACACAATAGGTAAAAGTGTCACAAATACAAGAGACAATTTCTGTATCATTTGGTCTCTTTTGGAGAGGTATCTCATTGGCAATCATACCACATCTTCTTATTTTTTATATGTACAGATTTTATAATTTCATTTACCATAGATTCTTTGAGATGTTCTTTCCTGACCATCTGAATCAATTGTTCAAATAATTTAGGAAAATGTGTCAGTAAATTGTCACAGGTTTCACAGTAGCCTCCCTGAAATATATAAAATAGAAAGGGTTTGTATATATATATATATACATAAGAGTATGTTAAAGTAAGGGCCCATTTTGACCTCAAATTTCAGGTTCATCACAAGATTTTGTACACTTTTTAAACACTTAAGTGTCTACTTTAGTCGATTCAATTAAGTTGTGTGAATATTAAACTTAATGAAAGATATTTGAGTCTGAGATTGTTTTGACCCATACCTGTCAACCTGTGACGATGAAAATGCAGGTCATGACTTGCATTGAAGAATCAAATCTCAGGTCATAACGCGTACGAACTTTTTTCGAGCTGAATTTCAGTATTTATGGTACATTTTCTTATAATGTATATCAAAGATACCAAAACATCAATGCATGTTCACTTGTTAAGTCATTTTAAATCTAATAAAATATTATTTCATTTAACTTTTAAAGATTTTTATAAATTGTGTAACTCAGTCTTATGTGCTTTACTTTTTGAGAAACAATACTACAATCATCAAACACTAGAATTTAATGTAATTCTTAAATGTTTGTGACTTTTGACTATGTAGCCTTTAACAACAATATTTTTCATTTGACAAGGAAATTAGACTATGATAAAATATAGTAATACAGTTAAAGGAAGTATAAATGTAAAAAAATAATTTTCAACTTTTTTTAAAAAATTGTATAAAGGTATAAAAAAATAATGAAAAGTTATTTTTCAATATGTATTTGAATTTTATATTTTTATGATTTAATCTTTTTCACCCATAAAACGTAAATATAAGGAATAATTTTGAATGGTGACAAATAAGGGGAAGTAACTCTAGTTCAGTTTGTAAACCAAATTATGGTGCAATTTATTTACGACCTAAAGCTAAGGTAATTGGTGTTAATTAACAGTGTGTTTGACACCAAAGCTGTCAAGTGAAGCCATGCACTTAATGGGTCACTTAATTTGACAGTTTACATAGCTAGATGAACTTCCTGTTCATGGAAGAAATTACGAATTTGCCGGTATTTCAAAGGAATATTACTTTTGAAATCAATCTCAAGGCTAAGAAATACGGGTGAAAACGGGTCATTTTCGGAATTTCCGGGTTATTTCAATGACCCGGCGGGTGTTCCGGGTGATCCTCAGAATTGTGAAAATCTCGGGTCACACCCGCAGAATACGGGTCAGTTGACAGGTATGTTTGACTTAAAAAAAACATGCTTACGGGAACATATAAAAATAATTTCATTGTTTCAGTAAATTTGTTAAATCTGTATGAAATATGTAACAATTGACAAAATTTCTGTAACAAGGAAATAAATGCTTATAAAATTATATGGATATAATAGACACAACAGGGAGATGTTCTTGAAAAATATACTAACATGAAACTGAAAGGGATACCATATTTTCCAAAATTCTAAATAAAACAATAATGATTATTTCCTGCTAACATGACTCATAACGAAACCTTGTTTTAAATTTTCCGTTGATAAGATTAGAATTATTAAGCTGAAACTATATAAAAGAGGGATGAAAGATACCAAAGGTTTCAACTTCATGAGGTAAAGTTGTCCTTAGATGGATTTGGCTAGTGTTTTAGGTTCTTCTTGGTCATGAAGCAGATCTGTTGGGGTGGAAAATGTCCTACCAGATACGCTTCTCTTAATGAAAGACACTTAAATCTGAGATTGTCTAGCTGCAGAACCATAGCTCTTAGGTCCTTATGTTATTTTTTTAACTCTTTCCGCAACATAAAAAAGGGACCATAAGAGTTACGGTTCCGCAGCTAGAGATTATTTTGACCTAAAAAGCATGTTTAAAATAGATAGATAGTTTATTCTCATAAAACCATGCAAGTACAAAGGTTAAAGAGAAGTTAAACTAGAGGCTCTAAAGAGCCTGTGTCGCTCACCTTGGTCTATGTGCATATTAAACAAAGGACACAAATGGATTCATGACAAAATTGTATTTTGGTGATGGTGATGTGTTTGAAGTTCTTACTTTACTGAACGATTTTGCTTCTTACAATTATATCTATCATGAACTTTGCCCATTAGTAACAGAGAACTATATTGGTAAAAATTTACATAAATTTACCAAATTAATGAAAATTGTTAAAAATTGACTATAAAGGGCAATAACTCCTTAAGGGTCAATTGACCATTTAGGTCATGTTGACTTATTTGTAGATCTTACTTTGCTGAACATTATTGCTGTTTACAGTTTATCTCTAACTATAATAATATTCAAGATAATAACCAAAAACAGCAAAATTTCTTCAAAATTACCAATTCAGGGGCAGCAACCCAACAACCGATTGACCGATTCATCTGAAAATTTCAGGGCAGATAGTTCTTGACCTGATAAACATTTTTATCCCCTGTCAGATTTCCTCAAAATGCTTTGGTTTTTGAGTTATAAGCCAAAAACTGCATTTTACCCCCTATGTTCTATTTTTAGCGGTGGCAGCCATCTTGGTTGGTTGACCAGGTCACGCCACACATTTTTTAAACTAGATACCCCAAAGATGATTGTGGCCAAGTTTGGATTAATTTGGCCAAGTAGTTTCAGAGGAGAAGATTTTTGTAAAAGATTACTTTAATTTACGAAAAATGGTTAAAAATTGACTATAAAGGGCAATAACTCCTAAACGGGTCAACTGACCATTTTGGTCATGTTGACTTATTTGTAGATCTTACTTTGCTGAACATTATTGCTGTTTACAGTTTATCTCTATCTATAATAATATTCAAGATAATAACCAAAAACAGCAAAATTTCCTCAAAATTACCAATTCAGGGGCAGCAACCCAACAACCGATTGACCGATTCATCTGAAAATTTTAGGGCAGATAGATCTTGACCTGATAAACATTTTTATCCCTGTCAAATTTCCTCAAAATGCTTTGGTTTTTGAGTTATAAGCCAAAAACTGCATTTTACCCCTTTGTTCTATTTTTAGCCGTGGCGGCCATCTTGGTTGGTTGACCAGGTCACGCCACACATTTTTTAAACTAGATGCCCCAATGATGATTGTGGCCAAGTTTGGATTAATTTGGCCAAGTAGTTTCAGAGGAGAAGATTTTTGTAAAAGATTACTTTAATTAACGAAAAATGGTTAAAAATTGACTATAAAGGGCAATAACTCCTAAACGGGTCAACTGACCATTTTGGTCATGTTGACTTATTTGTAGATCTTACTTTGCTGAACATTATTGCTGTTTACAGTTTATCTCTAACTATAATAATATTCAAGATAATAACCAAAAACAGCAAAATTTCTTCAAAATTACCAATTCAGGGGCAGCAACCCAACAACCGATTGACCGATTCATCTGAAAATTTCAGGGCAGATAGATCTTGACCTGATAAACATTTTTACCACATGTCAGATTTGCTCTAAATGCTTTGGTTTTTGAGTTATAAGCCAAAAACTGCATTTTACCCCTATGTTCTATTTTTAGCCGTGGCGGCCATCTTGGTTGGTTGACCGGGTCACGCCACACATTTTTTAAACTAGATACCCCAATGATGATTGTGGCCAAGTTTGGTTTGATTTGGCCCAGTAGTTTCAGAGGAGAAGATTTTTGTAAAAGTTAACGACGACGGACGCAGGACGACGGACGCCGGACGCAAAGTGATGGGAAAAGCTCACTTGGCCCTTCGGGCCAGGTGAGCTAAAAATAATACATGACGTAAATCCACCCACAAAAATAAAAAAATGCATTAAAAATGCATAAAATTCTAAATTTCGGATGAGAGAATATATGTATAAACTTATATATAGTCAAATGTAAAAGTTAAAATTGTATAAAGAAATTCTTTCTATAAAGCATAAGTATGGTAAACAAATTATGGCTGTTAAGAAGGAGTGAGCTTACTATAAATACATCTTATAAAATTGCAGAGGTTTCTCAGGGAACATATAAAAGTAATTTTATTGTTTCAGTAAATTTGTCAAATTTGTATGAATTTGAAACAATTGACAAAATTTCTGCAACAAGGAAATAAATGCCTATGAATG